>NC_091766.1:38311878-38614908 GCF_029378745.1 Bos indicus | reverse complement strand
TCCTTCAAGTGATCAGGATCTGGGGGACACATTCATGTGTGCTTGCGAAAGATGTGGATTCTCTGCTGGTTGAGTGAAGTGTGCCATTTAGATCTTTAGGTCTGTTTGCTGATTGGGCTCAAATTTCTCTATCTTTCTGATGTTTTGCTTGTTTTTATCAGTTATTGGAAGAGGTGTATTAAAATGTCTGTGTGTATTTGCCTTCATCTTTATAGTCTGTCAGTTTCTACTTCATATATTTTGAGACCAACATTTTCCTGGTAAATGGAGTCCTTTGTCACGGAGAAGAGTCCTCTTCTAAACTTTGTCATTGGCACAGCTGCACAAGCTTGCTTTTGCTTAGCATTTGCATGTACTGTCTTTTTTGGTCCTTTGCTTTCCCCTACCTCTTCTGGAGTTGTCTCTTGTAAACAGCATATAACCAGGCTTTTGGGTGGTTATCCTTTTATTTTTATGGTGATAAAATACAGTAACATAACAATTTGCCATTTAACCTTTCTTAAAAAGAAGTTTATTTATTGGTCTTTGCCTAGACTTAGCTGCAACATGCGGGATCTTCGGTCTTTAGTTGCAGCATGTGGATCTTTAATTGTGGCATGCGAATCTTAGTTGAGGCAGATGCTGTCTAGTTGCCTGACTAGGGATTGAACCCAAGCCCTTGCATTGGGAGCCTGGAGCCTTAGCCACTGGACTACCAGGGGAGTCCCCTATTTAACCTTTTATTGTCTTTTATTTTTAAACAGTTTAATTTTTCAAACCATTCTCTTCTGCACGGTACTTAATGGCATTGAGACAGTTTTTAAAAGTGTAAATGGTCACCACACAGGAGGTAAGAGTATACAATGGGAAAAAGACAATCTCTTTAGCAAGTGGTGTTGGAAAAGTTGGACAGCCTCATGTAAATCAGTGAAGTTAGAACACATGCTCACACCACACACAAAAATAAACTCAAGATGGTTTAAAGACTTAAATATAAGACATGACACCGTAAAACTCCTAGAAGAGAACATCGATAAAACATTCTCTAACATAAATCGTACCAGTGTTTTCTTAGGTCAGTCTCCCAAGGCAATAGAAGTAAAAAGCAAAAATAAACAAATGGGTCCTAGTCCAACTTAGAAACTTTTGCAAAGGAAGCCATAAACAAAATGAAAAGACACCTATGGATTGGGAGAAAGTGAAAGTCGCTCAGTCATGTCCAACTCTTTGCAACCCCTTGGACTGTGATCCATGGAATTCTGCAGGCCAGAATACTGGAGTGGGTAGCCTTTCCCTTCTCTAGGGGATCTTCCCAACCCAGGGATTGAACCCAGGTCTCCTGCATTGCAGGAGGATTCTTTACCATCTGAGCCACCAGGGAAGCCCAGGAATACTGAAATGGGTAGCCTGTTCCTTCTCCAGCAGATCTTCCTGACCCAGGAATTGAACTGGAGTCTCCTGCATTGCAGGCGGATTCTTTACCGAGTGAGCTACCAGGGAAGCCCGGATTGAGAGAAAATATTTGCAAATGATGAGACCAACAAGGGTTTAATTTCCAAAATATACAAATAGCTCATACAATTCAATAATAATTTAAAAAAAATTTAAAAATGGGCAGAAGACCTAAACAGACATTTCTCCAAAGAAGATATACAGATGGCCAATGCCGGCGTGTATACTCAGTTGCTAAGTCAGATTCTTTGTGATCCCATGAACTGTAGCCCCCAGGCTCCTCTGTCTATGGGATTTTCCAGGCAAAAATACTGGAGTGGGTTGCCATTTCTTTCTCCAGGGGATCTTCCCAGTGCAGATCCACATCTCTTGCGTTGGCAGGTGAATTCTTTACCACTGAGCCACTTGGGAGGCTAGTTATTCAGTTCAGTTGCTCAGTCGTGTCCAACTCTTTGCGACCCCATGAATCGCAGCACGCCAGGCCACCCTGTCCATCACCAACTCCTGGAGTTCACTCAGACTCACGTCCATCGACTCAGTGATGCCATCCAGCCATCTCATCCTCTGTCATCCCCTTCTCCTCCTGCCCCCAATCCCTCCTAGCATCAGAGTGTTTTCCAATGAGTCAGCTGTTCGCATGAGGTGGCCAGAGTACTGGAGTTTCAGCTTTAGCATCATTCCTTCCAAAGAAATCCCAGGGCTGATCTCCTTCAGAATGGACTGGTTGGATATCCTTGCAGTCCAAGGGACTCTCAAGAGTCTTCTCCAACACCACAGTTCAAAAGCATCAATTCCTTGGCGCTCAGCTTTCTTCACAGTCCAACTCTCACATCCATACATGACCACTGGAAAAACCATAGCCTTGACTAGACGAACCTTTGTTGGCAAAGTAATGTCTCTGCTTTTGAATATGCTATCTAGGTTGGTCATAACTTTCCTTCCAAGGAGTAAGCGTCTTTTAATTTCAAGGCTGCAGTCACCATCTGCAGTGATTTTGGAGGCCAGAAAAATAAAGTCTGACACTGTTTCCACTGTTTCCCCAACTATTTCCCATGAAGTGGTGGGACCGGATTCCATGATCCTTGTTTTCTGAATGTTGAGCTTTAAGCCAACTTTTTCACTCTCCACTTTCACTTTCATCAAGAGGCTTTTGAGTTCCTCTTCACTTTCTGCCATAAGGGTGGTGTCATCTGCATATCTGATGGCCATCATTAAAAAATCTACCAACTATAAGGTCTGGAAAGGGTGTGGAAAAAAGGAGCCCTCTTACACTGTTTATGGGAGTGTTAATTGGTACAGCCAGCATGGAGAGCCCTCAGAAAACTAAAAATAGAGTTGTCATATGATCCAGCAATCCCATTCTTGGACATATATTTAGAACTCTTAATTTGAAAAGATACATGCATCCCTATGTTCGTTAAAGCTCTATTTACAATAGCCAAGACATGGAAACAACCTAAATGTCTGTCAACAGATGAATGGATCAAGATGTGTGTGTGTAAACACATATGCACACAAACGGAATAGTACTCAACCACGAAAAAGAATAATGCCACTTGCAGCAACATGGATGGACCTAGGGGGCGCTAGTGGTAAAGAACCTACCTGCTGTTGCAGTAAACAAGAGATGCCAGTTTGATCCCTGGGTCAGGAAGATTCCCCTGGAGGACGGCATGGCAACCTACTCCAGTACTCTTGTCTACAGAATTCCATGGACGGAGACGCCATAGGGTTGCACAGAGTCAGACACGACTGAGTGACTTAGCATGCATGCACGGATGGACCTAGAGATTACCATGCTAAGTGAAGTTAGAGAAAGACAAGTATCTTATGATATCACTTATGTGGAATCTAAAATAAGACACAAATGAACATATATACAAAACAGACTCACAGACGTGGAGAACAGACTTGTGGTTGCCGAGCTGTCAGGGGGTTGGGGAGGGAAGGATTGGAAGTTTGGGATTAGTGGACACAAACTATTAATATAGGATGAATAAACAAAATCCTACTGTATAGCACAGGGAGCTGTATTCAGTATCCTGTGGTAATCTGGAATGGAAAATACGAAAATATGCAAAAGACTATGTATAACTGAGTCACTTTCCTCAATTTCTACAATTTCTGTGTAGCAGAAATTAACACAATATTGTGAATCAGTCTGCAGTAAAATTTTTAAAAGTGTAACGTCTACCAACAAAAAATTAGTTTGAATTACTGTAAATATGTATCTGTATGAAAAAAAATTTTTTTTAATTTCTCAAATGTTCTTATTGTGGTAAAATATACATGACGAAATTGACTGTTTTAACCATTTTTAAGTGTACAGTTTAGTGGCATTAAGTACTTTCATTTTGTTGTGCAGCCATCACCACCATCCATCTCCAGATCATCGGAAGCTGAAACTACTCCTTAAACACTAACTCCCTGTTTTCTGCCTCTCTACAGCCCCTGGTAGCCACTATTCTACTTTCTGTTTTTGAATTTGACTCTACTAGGTACCTCACATAAATGGAATCATAGAATATTTGTCTGTATCTGACTTATTTCACTTAGCATAACATAGGCAAAGTTCGTCCATGCTGTAGCATGTATTAGTATTTCATTCTTTTATGGCTAAATAATATTCCTCTGTGTGTTCACCACATTTTGTTTATCCATTCATCTGTTGGTGGACACTGGGTAGTTTCCACCTTTTGGCTGTTGTGCTGCTGTGTACATGGGTGGATGTAGGTGGCTACTGAAGTGCCTGCCTTCACTTGTTTTGGTAAATACCTAGGAAGTGGAATTGCTAGGTTATATGGTAACTCTTTGTTAAACTTTTTGAGGACCACCAAACTGTTTTCCACAGCAACCACACCGTTTTACAGTCCCAACAGCAATGCACCAGGGTTCCAGTTTCTCCACATTTTTGTAATACTGTATTTTCCATTTTTTTATAATAGTCATCCAAATGGGTGTGAAGTGGTATGTGGTTTTGATTTACATTTCTCTAATGATTAATGATGTTGAGCATCTTTTCATATGCTTTTTATATACAAATTATTATCTTCTATGAAAAACATGTCTATCTAAATCCTTTGTCCAGTTTTGGGTTGTTTTTTGTTGTTGAGTTTTAGGAGTTCTTTATGTATTCTGGACATTATCAGTATATGATTTGGAAATATTTTCTCTCATTCTGTGGATTGTCTTTTCATTCTCTTGATGTTCTTTGACATGTAAAAGATTTTAATTTCATTGAAGCCCAGTTTATCTAATTGTTTTGTTGTCTGTGCTATGGTGGCATATCCAGGAAATTATTGCTAAATCTAGTGTTTCCCCTGTTTTCTTCTAAGAGTTTATACTTTTAGCTCTTTAGTTTAAGTCTTTGATCTGTTATTTTTAAAATTAAACTATTTTTTTGAGATAATTGTAGATTCACATGTAGTCATAAGAAAAAATAAAGAGATTAAGAAGTACAGAGTTCCAGTTGTAAAATTAAATAAGTCATGGGGATGTAATGTGTAGCATAGGGAATGTGGTCAATAATATTGCGATAATAATAGTATTACCATAACTTTCTGTGGTGACAGATATTACCAGACTTATGGTGATCAATTTGTAATGTATGTAACTGTCAAATCCCTATGTGGTACACCTAAAACTGATGTTGTATGTCAACTATATTTCATTTAGAAAAAAAGAAAGAAAAGAATACAGGGAGATCCTGGGTACCCTGCCAGCATTTAGTCTGTCTACATTTTGTGAAGTCACTGATGCATTTGGATTTAATCTACCATCTTACTATTGACGTTCTGTTTGTCCTGGCTATCCTCTGTTCACTTTTCTCTCTGGTCTTGGCTTCTTTTGAGTTGGTTAATTTTTATTCCACTTTTATTCTTCTGTTAGCTTGAAAGTTCTGTGCTTATTTGCCAAGATTTTGGTGATTACTCTGGAGTTTAAAACACAGATCATGTTTTACCAAAGAGTACTGATAAGATGTACTTTTAACTCCTTCCAGGACGATGATAGGCTTTTAGGATGATTTAACTTCTTTCACCTTGCTGTTATTAATCTTTCTGTTTTAAATCACACAAAACAGTATTGTTTTATACAGCCAAGTGTTCGTTTGTATTTTTAGTCTCATACTTAGTTTAGTCATTGGTCTTCATTCCTTCTTGAATCTCTGACTTCATGTCCGGATCTGGATCACATTTCTCCCTGAAGAATGAAAGACAGTCTTAGTGTTTTTGTCTGAAAATGTCTTAATTTCGCCTTCTTTTTTTTTAAAGGGGATTACATAGATTAAACTGTTTATTGTAGGCTGGCAGTGGTGGTGCTTCTGCCGGCCCTTCAGTCTTCAGAGGCCTGACTTCCTGTGATGGCAGAAGTGGTGGCGTTGGTTCAGGCACCACCAGCTACTGTTCTCTCGAAAGAACCACAGCAGCAGATCCCCGCAGCTTGCCTCTTCATCTTGGTTTTGTCACAGGAGCAAGTGTGCTTGTTGTGCTGGCTGATTTCCATTCTCTTCACCATTTTCCTGAGGGAAATAGCAGATCCCATATTTACTGGCTCTTCTTAGTGTGTTTAGCTCTGTTGCCGAAAATTAGGTCCGAGGCCAAAGAGCACCTTCATTCTTGAAGGATACACGTGCTGAGTATAGACTCCTATGTTGATTGTTATTTTCCTTCAACTCCAAATATATCAGTCTATTGTCTTCTTACTCCTAGTGTTTCTGTTGAAAATTCTAGTATGAGGCAAATTATAGCTCCTTTGAAGTTAATCTTTTTTTTCCTTCTGGTTACTTTTAAGGGTCCCTGGGATGGTGATGGCGGTGGTGGTTCTCTCTCCCTCCTTGCCTTTCTCTGTGTTTTATTCTTGTCTTGTCTGTTCATGTGCCTGGTATTTTTGGTTGTGTCCCAGATACTGTGTTTGTACAATATTTTGTTAAAAGTATGAGGCCTGAGTGAGTCTGTTTAGTCTAATTTCAGGGATTGTGAGAACTCACAGCTGAGCTGCAGTCCCTGAGAGCCCTTTCTCATTCGTTCTTTTCAGTTGTGAGTTTTGTCACCTCAATGCAAAGCAAGACTGATTCACCAGTCCTTCCACCCCCTCAGCAGGTCTTGGACTCAGATTCCTTGCACATCTGTCATGGAGACCTGCTTTTTATCACCTCACCGTTGCCCCCCTCCAGAACCTGCAAGGTCTCCCAGAGCCAGTGAACTGTCAGAAACTGGGAGGGCTGACTTCACACTGTGTCAGACTGCCGAGCAGGTGCCTGCTAACCCTGTGTTCTCAAGGGCCGCGTCTTCTCACCTGAGCCTCTGGAGCCCAGGCCCAGAACACTGCCTGGTGAATCAGTGATGCACAAGCCACGATGGGACATAGGGTTTTTATTTTTTATTCTTTACCTGACTTTTTTATGATTACAGAAGTAATATGTTCAGTATAGAAGATTGAAAATGTAGAAAGTAAACATTCCCCTCCCAGAGTTAGCTTTCATTAATGTTGCTTATATTTCCTTCATTTCCTTCTTTCTCTGCACATAGACTAATATATTTTTTTTAAAATGAGCACATAGCGCTGATACTGTTTTCAGCTTATCTTTCCTCTTAGTATCTTTGACATCTTGATCTTGACTTGTGAGAGCTTATGGATCTCCCTCATTTTGTTAAAAAGCTGCAACAGCCAAATTGCCCCCAAGAAGATGGGAGCATCCACTGTTCTCTGGATTTAGGCCATGTTTCTCTTCATTCTTGTCTGCATTGCTGCTCATGATCTCTTTAAGCCTTGCCAATCTGATAAGTCAGCAATATCTTGTTTTAGTTTGCCTTTCAGCTAGGCCTTTGTTTAATTACTTGCTCACACACCCATCTGCAGACTTTCCCTGAGCAGATTCTTGTTAGAGTGTCAATACCATAGTTTTCATGAGCAGCTTCCTGGTAGGCAAGGCCAGGCTGGTGTCCTTGCTGTGGGCCCAGCCTTGTGCCTTCCTTCCCTCACATCACAGTAGCCCAGAGGCCCCAGAGCTGCCCTTCCAGCCCCCAGGCCTGATATCACCATCACCACCCTCAGGCTGGGCTGAGACTGCAAGAGGCAGGTGGTGTGCTGGCTGAGAGTCTAGGGCTTCAAGTCTGCCAGACCTGGGTGTGGGTCAGTTTGAGGGTTGGTTTGAAGGGAACACAGTGGGGATGGAAAGCCAGAAAGGAGTTGGTGCAGCTTGTGTTACAGGCCTGAAGGCCATGGCAGCTGTAGGCAACAGCAGAACTTCCGAGTCAGACAGTCCTGGGCGTGTGTCAGGACATCCACTTACCTACTGTGGACAAGTTATTTCATCTCTGAATGTGTTTTCTTTTTACAAAATACATGACTCAAATAGGGATAGTAATCCTTCCACAAGATCCCAGGGGACAGGAACAGTGGGGATGGAGAAGAAACAGGGCTAACAGGTTTGGCTGGTATCAAGGAAAGTAAGTCAAGGTGTGAGAATCAGCACAGGAGAAGACTGGGGCCAGGGCGGGTGGAGTCTGGACCTCAGCAGCCTTGGGACAGTCTGTGGCCTCCTGCTCCCTCCCTACTGGGGCCCTGCTGCTTAGCCTTGTTCTGAGTGTCCCGACTCACTCTAGGTCACTTCCATTGAGTAGGCAAGCCTGGGGAGCTCTGACAGCCCTCTCTGCTCTCCCTCTAGCCTTGCTTCCTCAAAGACTGGGAGATGCACGTTCACTTCAAAGTTCATGGCGCAGGAAAGAAAAATCTCCATGGAGATGGCATTGCCTTGTGGTACACCCGGGACCGCCTGGTGCCAGGTAGGGTGGTGCTGGCACAGGTGGGCTGCTGTGGCCAGGAATCCTTCACTCTGCACTCCCTGTTAGGGCACTGCTGCTCCTCTTTGAGGAAACATGGGGCCTGGGGAGTGGCTGGAGGGAGCGTCCCTGTAGAAGAGGACCCTGTGGTCAACTCTGCCCAGTGTGGCCTGGTCTTCACCGGCTAAGTGGGTTTTACCGTCCTCTCATCTTAAGAAGGAAAAAACAAGGGAGACTGTGACAGAGACTATCTGTGGCCCACAAAGCCTCAAATCTTTGCTCTCTGGCCTTGGACAGAAAGTTCGTGACCCCTGGGTTCAGGGGTAGTCCTTACTGCATGACCATCTGGTTTTTACAGATTAGGTATCCCCTTGCCCCCGACACCTCAGAGCACATGGACAGGTGCTGTTCTTTCACAGTTCAGGCTTCAAACTTGAGTCCTCTCTGCCACATGCCTGAGACTACCCTTCCAACACCCCCCACCCCACTTAGAGATCCCTTCTTTCTCCTGGGAGCATGACTGTGCGCTAACATCTTTTGACCCCATCCATGCTGGCATTACTCTGTCTTTCAGGTACCCCTTGGGCAATTCCCAATTTCTCCCGTCATAGGAGCATCTCCTTCTAATTCTAGGGCCCGTGTTTGGAAGCAAAGACAACTTCCATGGCTTAGCCATCTTTCTGGACACATACCCCAACGATGAGACCACAGAGGTAGGCCCTTGCTCTCCTGCAGAGCAGGACAGGACTTCTCCCTGGGCCCTGCGTGAGAGCAGCCTTCAGGGGTCAGGGTGGTGGGTGCCCCGTGGCCTTCCACTGGCTGGTCTGCCCTCGGAGTGACCGGTGTCTTGTCTCAGCGCGTGTTCCCGTACATCTCCGTGATGGTGAACAATGGCTCCCTGTCCTACGACCACAGCAAGGACGGCCGCTGGACTGAGCTGGCGGGCTGCACGGCTGACTTCCGCAACCGAGATCACGACACCTTCCTGGCAGTGCGCTACTCCCGGGGTCGCCTGACGGTGAGCAGGCAGGAGGGGCAGCTCTGCAGGGCTTGGGAAGGCGGGCAGGCCAGCCCTGGGCCACCCTTGACCTGCCGGCTGGCCGCAGGTGATGACTGACCTGGAGGACAAGAATGAGTGGAAGAACTGCATTGACATCACAGGAGTGCGCCTACCCACCGGCTACTATTTTGGAGCCTCTGCCGGTACCGGCGACCTGTCCGGTGAGTGTGCGGGCAGTGCAAGGCATCCAGTCTCAGTCTGGCCTTCCCTGCCGTCGGGAGCTTGTGACACGGCAGATCCCTTTCCTCCTCGACTTGCCTCCATTTGGTTCCACCCGTGCCTGGATTTCTTCCGCTCTTCCCACGTGTGTGCGCAGTCCTTCAGCTATCTTCCCTCTCTGTCATCTGTGAGCTGGGGGGGTTTGAATCTGGTGAACCCAGCAGTGGACCCCCACGTTTCCCTCGCCAGACCTGAGTCACCAGCAACGTGCCCAGGAGGCCTCTCAGCCTTCACACGCCCACAGCCAGAGGCAAACGAGCCTCTGCTCTAGTGGTTACTTGGGTCAGGATGCCTTGGTGTTCTCCGGCCTCTGCTTTTTCTCTCACATGGCGCCTCCCATTTGTTGGCATGTCCTGCTGGCTGTGTCTTCTTTTCACCCTGCAGCAGACCACTCTTCTTCCTTTACTGCAGGCAGGTCTGGGCCACCGTCCTCTCTTGCTTGGACAATTGCAGGAGCCTCCCGAGGGTGCCCTCCTCCCAGCACCACAGCCGAGCTACTCCTTCGCCTCACTCAGGGCTGAGGCTGCTGTCCTCCCTGTTGCCTGCCGCCACATTCCCTCTGCCGCATCCTCTCTGCTCTCTGGTGACACTGCCCCTAGCTACTCTTCACATCCACCCCTGCCCTCCTGCCTCGGGCCTTTGTGCCTGTGTCTTTCCAGGTCTTGCTCAGATATTTCTTCCCTAGTGAGGCCATCCTTGATTCCCTCATTTAAAGTCACACACACACACACACACACACACCCACCCCAGTCCCCTGCACACTTCCTGTCACCTTTTCTAGCTTTATTTTTCTTTATAGCATTTAACCATCCTGGTATCCACTGTGTCATTTATTTCATTGTCGTGTCTCCCTCACTGAATTGTGAGCTGCATGGAGTCAGGGCTCTGTCTTGTTTGGCCCATGGTGAGTGCTGGAATCTTTGGGGTGCTACCTGCCCATGCAGGCCTCTTGGGACCACCAGGCCTGGGTGGCACTTGTTGGTGGCCCTTGGCGCTGGCCCTTAGTCCCTTCTCAGGGCCAGCTCTTGTTGACCAGAGCTGAGAAGCAATGTCCAGAAGACCAGACAGAGGCTTGTTTGTTGTCAGGATAGATGTTTCCAGGGCCTGTGAGCCAGCCACTGTCCAGGAGCATCCCCGTCACCATGGAAGCATCTGGGTCCATTTGGTTCTCGGAGTGTCTATTGTTTAAAGGTTTCTAATATGGAAATTCCAATTGTGTACCCACAAGAGGGAAGATGGTGTGATAAGCCCCTTACTGCTGTTAACCAGCTTCAATAATTACCAGCTCACAGCCTGTCTTGTTTCATTTGTGGGCCCAGTACAACCCTGCCCTGGGTCACCTGGAATTCCATCTGACTGTTTCAGCAGGCATCATGAGAAGGCTCTGGAAGCAGAGCTATGTCTGTGACAGGGTATTCTCTAAGTCTGTTTGAAGAGGCCCTGGGAAGGGCGATGGAGGGGCCATGCCTGCGGTAGTGTGACCCTTAGGCAGAGGGGTGTGCATGCCCGCCTCTCGCAGGTGTCTCGTGGCTGTGTTCTTAGGTAGCTGTCTCTTTCCCCTTTTGTACAGCTGAGACCATTGGGCATTTGGGAGTTGAAGGGAGGTGGATGTCAAGTTCAGGCACCCAGGAAGTGACAGAGCTCAGATGGGCCCTGCTGTCTGACTCCAGGGCCCCTGCTTGGCCCTGGGCTTCCAGGGCCACTCATACCAGCTGTCCAGTGTGCTGGCCTCTGCCTGGCCTGGCCGCAGGGTCCTTGCTCTTTACACTTTCAGGTTCCAGTCAGTTAGCTGAGCTGAGAGCTGGTGGCAGGCTGACTGGGACCCTCGTCTCATTTCTGAGCCTCAACCTCTCCATCTCCAAATGGGGTTGTCAGTTACTGTCAGCGTCAGGCAGGGGTTCTCTCCTGCCCATACTTAGTGGACCCCGGCCCTCCTCAAGTCTCCCCAGGTACAATCGATGACTGTCACAGCTGAGCGTCTGGTGGCTGCCCGCCCCCGGGAGGGTCAGGCTTCTCAACCAGCCATGCAGCAGTGTGTGGGTCTTTATCCGGTTCGGTTTTCAAGGACATGCTACCTCCAGGCGGTGTACCTTTGGCCCTGTCTGTACTTTCTCATTTACATGCCTCAGTAACCGCAAGATGGAGATTACCACCCCCATTTGCAAATGAGACTGAGCCTCAAAGAGGGTAGCAGAGCCAGGATTAGAACCAGCGATGTTGATTGTAAAACCTGTGCTTTTTCCTCTCTGCTCTGCTTCCTCCCAGGTTTCTTATTGCTGAGTTCTGGAGTATTCCAGGCCCTGAATACTGCTTGCTAGAGGCTGCTAGGTTCTCCCCAGGGGACCTGGCCACTCTGTGTGGTGTGGGGTGGGAGAGGGTTGAGCTCGTGTGCCAAAGTGGCTCCATGCCCCTTAGAAGCTAACTCTTGTCCTGCAGACAATCATGACATCATCTCCATGAAGCTGTTCCAACTGATGGTGGAGCACACACCGGACGAGGAGAGCATCGACTGGACCAAGATCGAGCCCAGCGTCAACTTCCTCAAGTCGCCCAAAGGTATGCACGAACAGCCCCTCCCGGTGGGGCCTGGGCTGGCTTAGGCAGCTGCTTGGGGTCCATCTGCCGTTCCCTGGACCAACTCAGCCCTTGAATCAGCAGCTAGTGCTCATGAACAGGTGTGTGAGCCCCTGGCCTCTGCATCATCCTGCACTCAGTGCTGGGATCACGGCTGGTGAAGCCAGAGGGGCTGTTTGCTGGTGCAGGCGTGCTGGTACCTCAGTGCGTGGCCTCAGTGAACAGCCTGCAGTAGGTCCTTACAACTGCTGGGGGAGCTGATCCTTAGGCTTCCTCAGCTAAAAAGAGGTAAAAAGGCGGGATGCAAACTTAGTTTTGGCAGACCTCCAAGTCTGAGCCCTTTGCAGGGTAGTAGTCAGCCACTACTCCATCCTCACAGAGAGAGGGTTTTCAGGATGGATGGGGAGTGAGGCCCCTGTGTGTGTGTGTGTGTGTGTGTGTGTGTGTGTGTGTTGCGAACTGTACTTCAGGAGCCCCAAAGTCGTGCGTGTGGGCCCAGCGGGAGATAGAGTACCACTGGAACCCAACATTTTATGTGACGTTTCACTTTTTAAAGATTCAAGTTGCTTTTAAATGTTTTGGGGGCCAAACAAACCCTGCCATAGACCACTGATCTGCAGCCTTTCATTGAAGGCTTCCTGCTGCCAAGGCTTTTGGACACATCTGCTCCAGCCCACCCAGCAGCCCATGTGGCTGGCCTGGCAGGGGTTAATTCCCGGTCAGACAAGTGGGCCCACTGGGCTAGAAGGTCAAAGCGAAAGGACGGAGGTTGGGGGTCAGGGCCCTGGGAGCCCCCCCCAGGAGGCATGGAATGCATCCACGTGTGAGGGAGGGCAGACTGTGGCCAGGGCCATGTTTCTTCAGCTGGGGACCTCAGACCACTGCACCGGGCTGGGGGTGGTCTTGGGAAAACAGGTCCTGGGCCCACCTAGGCAGACTCGGGCTGTCAGGGAGATCCCAGGCGTGCAGTTCACCAGCTTCTTGCAGCAGAAGGCACCTCAGCCTGAATCCCGGGGAGCCTTGTTCCCAGTGAGATTGTCGCTCTGTGCATGCCCCTGCCCCGTGCTGGAGCCTCGCGAGCAGGCCACAGCTGCTGCCTCAAGGGTGGGGTGGGGGCCTTATCACGCTGTCTCCTGGGAGCCCGTTCGGCCTCTCATTTACCCCTCTCTCCTCCTCTAGACAATGTGGACGATCCAACGGGGAACTTTCGCAGCGGACCCCTGACGGGGTGGCGGGTGTTTCTGCTGCTGCTGTGCGCGCTCCTGGGCATCATCGTGTGCGCCGTGGTGGGGGCCGTGGTGTTTCAGAAGCGGCAGGAACGGAACAAGCGTTTCTACTGAGCAGCCAGCCCGTGGCTTGGGGAAGGGTCCTGGCGCTAATGTGAACTTTTTTTTTTACTAGGATTGTAAAAGGAAAATAAGATGACCTTATTTCTTAACCGTTTCAAAGAAATAATTAAAGTATTTTCATATATTTTGCTTCTTGCCCAATGGGGAGTAAGGCTGCAGGGCTGGGGAATAAGAGTTTTCCATGCCCACAGCCGGGGGCAGAGGCCCTGGCCCTGTGCCGGCCTCTCAGGAGCAGGGGGTCTGTGCCTGGTGCTGGGCTGAGAGCCTGGCAGGTGGCTGTGAACACTGGAGGCCCCCCAGGCCACACTGGGGTGGGTGCCTGAGGACACAAGCAGTGATCTTGTTCTGTGCTGTGTGGTGTGTGTGGCAGAAGAGGAGGCCAACTGGGGAGCCTGGGTCTTCCTGTTCACGCTCCGAGCTTCTTCCCAAGGCCGACCCTAGGGTGAGGCTGGAGGAGCAGTTTGGTGGGGCCCAGAGTATGATGGTTTGCTAAATAAAGTGAAATAACCAACCTCAGTTGTGTGGCTGCCCTAAGAGGTCTGCTTTTCTCTTCTTTGACTGACTTCCAGGTGCTTTCCAGCTTCGAGCCTCGTCCCCTCAGGCGTGGCATGGCCCCAGGAGGCAGGTGCTGGGGTCTCCATTTCCTAGTTGGGGAATCACAGTTCTTAGAGGTCAAGTAAAACTTGCCTGGTGGCACACAACCACTGGCAACGTGGGGTGAGGCCTGCACTGTCTCCACGCACCCGGGGCCTCTGTGAAAGGACCCACTGAGGGGAGGATGTGGTTCCCACACGGAGGGTGTGGTTCCCACCCAAGGGATTGTGGGTCAGTGGTGGTGTTCCCGTTGGTGTCATGGCTGGTCAAAGGTGGTTCAGGACGTGAGGAAAGCTCACAGTAAGTGCCACGTGTGGCAGCCTCTGCGGCTCACTCCCAGTGCAGCTGGCTGCTGCATTCAGTCTCCCCTGACCCCCGCCCGCCATGGGACGGGCCCCCATCCAGCCCAGCACTTTCCCACTCCCAGATAAACATTTCAGCCACCACTGACTTCTTATCATGTTCCTTCTCCACAGAGAGAGTCATGGGACATCTGATAAATTGAGAGTGTTTCTTCACAATCTCCTTTATTCTTCTTTCCTCCAAGAACTTGGTTAGGTCTTTCAGACACAGAATAGCCTTTGTTCTTCGGCCCATAGGTTTGCCTCTAATGGTCCTAACTGGACGATCCTCCTACAGAAGGCTCTAGTGGTGATAACAGCCACTTTCAGTAGCCAAAGAGGTAGAATAAAACCCAGCACCAAACTGTTCTGTCACAGAGAGCTCTGTAGCAGCCTGCAAAGCCTCTATGAGTGCCTTGGTCCCAGACTTGCAATAGCACCAGGGTTATCGATCAGCACATCCTTGGTCATCCCTATTTTGGTGTCCACCGCCCTGAGGGTTCGATTTTACTCGTCTGGAATGAGGTTAATGTGCAGCTCTTTCCCACATTTTAGTTTACTGGTGTCTGTCAATCTTTCGTATCATAATTTTGTCCAGAGCATCTGATGATTTAGAACAAAGCTCCCTCAGAGATGACTGTTTGAGTGGTAGTTATTGCTGCTCAGTAACATCAACTGGGTAATTGCTTCCTGAAAGGCAGACATATCAACCTCCTCCTCTGTCAGTTGGTCTGGGGTCTGGGTTTCCTCAAACATCTTGGCTAAAGAACCACACGGGTTTTTTTTTTTTTTTTTTAGCGTCAATGCAGCACCAGGACACAGAAGCAATAGAACCTCCATCTTAAAGCAAGCGCAAACGCTCGCTTCCAGTTGTGGGCAGGCTTTTTGTAATTGACATTATCAGACTTTCATTGTAGAATAGGTAATGTAAAAGTAGATGAGGTGAAGAGTGAGAACTTATTTTCTCAGTCTTTCAGGCTCACTCCCAGAGCTCTTAGTTGGTCTACTCTTAACCATCTCCTGTCCCTCTCGATGTTTCCTGTGTGTATGGCTTAGGTGTCGAGAGATTGTTCACACACTTGACTTCGAGAGGTCTGAGCTGTGGTTCCATCATATGGGTTTGGGAGCTTGTTCATGAAGCCATAAGAGTAAATATGCTGTTCCTCACTGAAATGTTTTATTAAGCACTTACCTCAAAATGGTTTCTTTACTCGAAAAGTAGCTAACGTGGAATGCGCACTTTGTGCCCAAGGATTTGGTTCTAAGCGGTTGACAGGGGTTAACTCACTTCACTCCATGCCCTTGTGGATGCAGGAGATCTGTAGGGAGAGCTCGTTGAGGCTCCGCCTCATTGAGCATTTCCCTCTTGGAGAGGAGCTCCATGTCCACACTGACATGCACAGCCGAGGCCTGGAGCCTGGACCCCCCTCCATGACCGCAGCAGCCATGTCATCTGCAGCCCACTCGCCATACTCTGTGTTCCCTGAATTCCTGACGTAGACAAGTTGGCATCTGCTACTCTATAATTCTCACCCTTGACTGTATGTTAAAGTCACCAAGACAAGGAAAGTGAGCCTGCCTTCTTCTCCAGCTCTGGTATAAGAAGGTGGGGCCTCGGCAAGGGCAGGCTTTTTTGGCTTTGTTTTTTAAATATATATATATATTTATTTATTTTAATAATTTTATGTATTTAGTTTTTGGTGGTGCTGGGTCTTCATTGCTGCAGGCTTTTCTCGAGTTACAGAGAGTGGGGCTGCTCTCTCGATGCAGTGCTCAGGATTCTCGTTGAGGTGGCTGCTCTTGTGGAACGCGGGCTTCAGCAGTTGCAGCTCCTGGGCACTAGAGCACAGGTAAGTAGTTGTGGCACCTGGGCGCAGCCACTCTGTGGCATGTGGGATCCTCCTGGACTAGGGATTGAACCCATGTCTCCTGCATTGGCAGGTGGATTCTTTGCCACCGAGCCACCAGGGAAGCCCAAGGGCAGTTTTAAAAGTACTCCCTCCCTCGCCCAGGTAGTTCTGATAAGAATCCAGGCTTGAGAACCAGCAGGTGTCAGGTCACTGATTTGAAGGCAGAGCGTAAAGTGATGGTGTTGGTCTTTGCTTGACTGTCAGGGTCTTGTTTATATTCCTCTCAAAATTCACACCCAGGGGTGCTTCCTCAGAAAATTAGATGGTTAGATGTATGTTCTTAATCTGTCTTTTCATACCTGTGGGGTCATGATGCTGTAATCTATGTTTTTGCCAAGTGTGTTTAAAAATTGAGTTATTTGATCATCTGAAAGTTATATCTAAATGCATATCCCTGGACTTGCTATGCGGTGTGAGAAAAAACATTTCAAAATGTTTCATACCTCTTCATTCTCTGCCCTAAACCTGTGCCCTCCCCTCAGATGTGACCACTGCTGGTTCTGACTTTTTATGTGTTTCTAAAAAATTTTACCATGGAAGTGTGTATCCCTCAGTACATAGTACTATTTTGCATTTAAAAAATTACAAATGGTACACAGATGTATTCCTCAGTGTCTACTTATTTTTGGCCTCACCACTTGGTTTGCAGGATCCTCATTCCCTGACCAGGGGTTGAACCCTGGCCTGTGGCAGTGAAAGCTTGGAGTCCTGACCCCTGGACCACCAGGGAATTCCCTTTCTCAGTGTTTAAAAGTCAGCGTTGTTTGTGAGCCTTTGGACTACATGTAGCTCAAGATGTGGCCTGAGCAGACTCCAGTTCCATTCTGCACTGCTGGACATTTAGGCGGTTTCCAGGATTTGCCCTTAGAGCTCTACTCTGCACAATTCGTGAGCAGTCTTCATGCACAAGTGTACAGGAGCTACTGTTGTAACCCCCATGAGTTTCAGTTTTATTACAGGTCAGGATGCTCTCCAAAAGGGGTCTCATCCATTCCACACCCATCTTGGCTGCCAGCCCACTGCCGCTTCTCAGCACTTGATGATGTTAAGAGTGCTTAATTTTTGGTAGTCTGATGAATATACAAAAGTCTCCATTTGTTTTTCTTTTCTCGTCAGTAGAGGATCTTTGTATCCTCAAAGAGGCATTAAGAAATTGGGGTGCCCTTTGGTTGGGGCCCAGACTTTGGAGAAGGTGGGACCTGGCAGATACTTGGACTCCCAGCAGGGAGGGAGCACAGTGTAACAGTTGCTTCTGCTGACGAATGGGGCAAGGTCTGTGCTGCTGTGAGTGCTGAACGGGCGGGAGCCTCTGGCTACTGCTGCTTCCCTTGGAAAAAAGGAGAGCAGTCCCATCTGTCTGTTCTCCTAGTCTCCATCCAGGACTTCCCAACAGCAGAACCCAGCAGGAGGCTGGCTGGCTAAGGAGCATGGCAAGCATAGTTTACAGAGTTCCAGACACAGCACCACACAACAGTATAAAAATGTGGGCTTGTGGCTTAGAGACAACGACTAACCCGCAGACAGCAGGCTGCTGGGCATGCGGCTGCCTGGGGGGTGGCACACCAGGGTCCCTGGGCCCGCCACTGCTGCAGAGGGCATTCACAAGGAGAGAAGTCAAACTTGCATGCGTGTGTAGTTTCCTTTTACTCATGGTTGAAGTTAATTCCAACTCAAGCAAGGGTGATCAGAAGGAGAATCTAACATGTACAAGGAGGAACGACGTTAAATGGCTAAGTTGGTAAATTTAGTAGAAACTTCACTTGTCATTGAGAATGTGGGAGGGAGTGGATCTCGTGGAGAGGGGATGTTAGGAGGGGAGTGGGCAAACCCTGCTCTGCCTTGCTTGAAGCCTTGTGGAGGAAACAGGGATTCATAATAAACTGGGTGGCTTGAGGCAGACGCTCCCAGTCTCAGCTGATGCACTCAGACACCACTGCTTGGCTGAGCACTCCAGAAATCTCAGTGCCTGAACTGGGGTCCCCTCAGTATCCTGTGGTACTAATCTTAAGTAATCAGCATTAAACCGCCATTCTGAGGGAGGGGCAGAACAGGAAACCAACAGAAATTGTTTGGGATTTTGGTTATAAATGGCTGTTTTAAAAATATGCACTGACTTGCCTTCCTGGTCTCTTTGCTCTCCAATTCTTGTGTTCCAGGTCCTTTTGCATTTTGTGTTGTGTTTTGTGGCATATGCCTATTAGATGCTCTCTTAGAGATGGTTCAGGGGAAGTTATCATTCTGAATTCTTCTCTGTCTGAAAACAGGTTTATTTTGATTTTATACTTGTGTTTAGTGAGGTCACCTGTAAGTCTGATGTCATCTTCTGATTCTTGCTCCTCTCTGATTCTTCTTTCCAGAAGTTTTTAGGAGTAGTTATATTTGATGGTTTGAAACATGGCCAGGATGTTTCTGGGTCTGAATCTTTTTTCTTTTCTTCTCCTCCTTGGCACTAGGCATCTCCTTTCAATTTGACATTTGTGTCTTTATTTAGCTCTGGGAAGTTTTCTTCTGTTACTGTCTTATATCATTCACTCTTCTGATGACCTGCTGTGTTCGTTTTACAGCACTGCCCAAAGTTCTTTCATGTTCCTCCACTCAGGAGGTAGGGTCCATGCTCTGTCTGTCCCCTCCTTGAGTCTGATGGGTTTCTGTTTGCTTCCGTTAGTGGAATGTGGCAGAGGTGAGGTGCTGTGACTTCTCAGGCCGGCCTTAAAGCCCAGGCAGCTTCACCCGCTTGCCTGGGACACTGGCCCTGGGAACCCCGAGCCACCATGGAAGCAGGCCTCCAGTCCCAGCTGGTCCCGTCCCTCACCCTCCGGGTGCTGACATGTGAGGGAAAAAGCCATCCAGGCTCCTGCATCAGCTGTCAGGTCCTTCAGCAGAATCCCCAGATGTCGTGGACTGGATGTGGAGCAATTCATTTGCTCCTTCCACATCCCTGAACCACAGAGTCCTAAAGGGATTTCTGGGACTTACCCGGTGGTCCAGGGTGGTCCGGGGGTTAGGACTCTGTGCTTCTACTGCAGAGGGCATGGGTTCAATCCTTTGTAGGGGAGTTAAGATCCTGTGCATGCCCGTGGTACAGCCAAAAGAAAAAGAAAGATTCTGAATGTCCATCGGTAAGTGAACGAATAAACAAATTGTTAACAACAACAAAAAGAGATTGCTGTTTTCCATCACCAAGTTTCAGGGTGGCTTTTTATGCAGCAGTGGATAATTGGACCATGCACACACCCCCACCACTGCTCCTCACCATCTCCTGGTTCTCTCCCGAGCTCCAGTTGAGAGGAAGTGCCTTGGCCTTGATCATCCTGCTGTCCTGGGCTCTTGGTCATCCAGTTGTTGGAAGACAGTCATTTCCCCCAGCAGATGTGAGCCTCTTGCCAATGCCTTGAGTTGACTCTGCTGACCAGATGGGCGATGTTTGGACTGACATGTGCCAACCCTTAGGGACATCACTCTCGGCCTCCTCCCACTTCTGGTGGTGGGGAAGGGCAGTCCCTGCACATACAGGGCCACAGGGTGGCTGTCGGGTTAAGTGGCTGCTGACCTCCTCCACCTGCGTTAACATACTGTAGGCATGCTTGCAGCTAATAAAGGAGAAGTCCATCAGAGCACTGGGTGCCAAAGCCCAGGTCTTTGAGGACCGTAAGTGTTCCCCTTTCCCGTCTTGGGAGGGCTGGGTGCAGACATCCAGGTATCAGCATAAGGTAGACCATGGCTCTCAGAGTGGGGTCTGGGGGGCACCAGGCCAACTGACCCAAACTGCTGGGGGGCAGAGCCTGGGAATATGCATTTTTTTTAAAAAGAGGAGGTCTGTGCACACCATAGACACTGAGTCAGCTGTCCATGTTAGCATTCTCTGGTGGCTTCCACAAACTCACTACAAAGCATTCTGAAAACCTATGATAACAGTAAAACAGTCCAGTAGAAATATTGCTTTATCTAGGATGAAACTGGAGAAATTTCAGTGTTCATCATCTTGGACCCAAAATCCATTTGGTAACAGTACTCCCTACTCTCCCCAAGAAAGCAGACAAGCACAGCATTGTAACTCAAGAGCCCAAGCATCAATCTCCTTAACCAATCTCCATTTAAGGGTGAGTGCAAGGAACAGGGTCAGGACAAGCCCCAGAAAGCACTCCTTGGCAGCTCATTGCTGCTAACACTCCAGTCAAATATTACCTAGTAAGGTAATTCTCAAACTTAGGATGGAATCGTTAGAATTTTACTCTCATATTCTCTCTCTTGGAGACCCAGTGTCAGAGTTCCCTCAGTTTCCAAGAACATGGTCTCCCTTGAAGGGAACTTCATTTGAGGGAGAGCCTCCACTTTTTCCTGTGCTAGTGTTTGAAGTCCCAGATTTGTGGGCTGGAGCGACATTTTGTGGCAGCTCTGCAGCCTTGAGCATTCTGATTCAGAATTTTGATAAGGAGACTCTAAAATCTACTTACAGAAATATAAACCTGGAATGCAAAAACAAATGCTTTTAGGATGCAGCCTAATTCTTAACATTGCTTGAATTGCTTATGTTTCTATTCATCCATGCACATCATCTGAGAACAAAGTTAATGTCACGTAGAGTGTGCACAGCAATACAAGTTCCTGTAAATAGGCCAACTCGCCATTTAAGTAAGAAGGTGTCATCTCCCTGACAGACTCTAGAGAATCACACCCCAGAAACATTTGTGACTGAGAAAGGAGACCCCCTCAAAGCAGAAACTTTATCAATCACATCAGGAACTGAAGTTTTTGCCAAGGAGAAAAAAGACTTTGCTAAAAACAATTACATGGGTTCACTGAAATAACTTACAGGTAGTATCAATTCTGTTGTGTGTTTATTTTAAAACACACCAAATAGGGACTTCCTTGGTGGTCCAGCTAAAGCTGAAACTCCAGTACTTTGGCCACCTCATGCCAAGAGTTGACTCATTGGAAAAGACTCTGATGCTGGGAGGGATTGGGGGCAGGAGGAGAAGGGGACAACAGAGGATGAGATGGCTGGATGGCATCACTGACTCGATGGACGTGAGTCTGGGTGAACTCTGGGAGTTGATGATGGACAGGGAGGCCTGGCGTGCTGCGATTCATGGGGTCGAAAAGAGTCGGACACGACTGAGCGACTGAACTGACTGACTGAACTTGGTGGTCCAGTGAAGACTTTGCCTTTCAGTGCAGGGGATACAGATTCATTCCCTGGTTGTGGAGCGAAGATCCCACATGCCTCTCAGCCCAAAAACCCAAAACATAAAACAGAAGCAATTATTGTAACAAATTCAATAAAGACTAAAAATGGCCTATATCAAAAAGAAAAATAAAACCCACATCTAATAATACATGAAATGATTTAAAAATCAAATATATCAAAGGCCATAGCAGCAGCAACAAAAATGACCACTCTCCACGATCCCCAGTTCGCTCTCCAGGGGCAGGGAGTTTCAACTCTTTTAGCTCTTTTTCCTGGCAGTTACTTTTGTGTTTCTAAATGATATGCCTGTTTTGTCTGAATATCTAAGTGTTCAGCATTATGTATTCAATTCCTTGTACGATACTTGAGGTTCAGCTCTTTTACATCCGCCTTCTCCCCAACCTCCAAATGTGATTATGTCCCTATTTTTAGCTAAATAAGTGATCATTATCACGATGCAAATGTATTCTACTTTCAAGCCAGGTAGAGCCGACCCAGTTCCAGTGCCTGACTGTGCAGCTTTGAGCTTTTCCTTGGGTTGCCACTCGCCTCGTTTTTAACTTGCAGTGTTTCCCGTGTACAGATCCTCAGGCCTCCCTAAAGCTCCTCCACAGCATTTCCGCCTCCTTTCCCAGTCGTTCCCCCTCCAGCCCAGGTGCCCCATCCCTAGGTTCTTTGCCCTCCTGAGTCAGAGCTCCTCCTCCTGGGCTTCATTCTCTTTCTTCCTAGGCACGAGTGCCTACTTTAGCTAAAATCTAAACTCTGACCCCTGGTGTGACCTTGGGTTGTCTTTCTCCTCCCAACTCTAGAGATAGGACAGACAGAATTTCAATCAAGCGTCCGCCTCAGCCTGTTACACGCACCCAACAGCTCCAGACCCCTCCTTCCCGAACATACCTTAAAGACAGTACCTTGACCCACATGTTACATGTCAATGGTACCTCAGCAAAGCTGGGAGGAATTATGTGAAATTTTAGATTGAAATACTGACAAGTGCAGTGGTTGTAGATTTCTGGCTGTGTTTGAATCCTTCCTTCACCCTTGCATCTTGAGAGGAGCAAGTTCAACTCCTGGGTGTCTCTGTGTCATCTTAATAGGGGGTCAGGTGCATCTGCCTCAGGATTGCTGAGAGCAACGCGTGCATGAACCCATTACATGGAATAATAATGTCTGTCTGCCAAGACAGAGCCCCCAGTAACTGTTACTGTTAATACAAATTATGCTGCTCTTTCCTTCCATTTTGTAACATGGACTCTCTGGCTGTGGAAATTAGTTGTCCCTCAGTAAAGTTGGTAGTTTTCTGTCTAAAAATTCCTATTTCTCATGACTTTTATTCTAATTATTTTATTGTATGTTGAGCTCAATCTAGTTTTATCAAATTTTTTCTAATATATTTCCTGATCCCTCTTTTAAAAAATAAGCAATTTTAATTTTGAGCTAGTTGGAATCCAATAGCTTTTTTTTAACTTTCTAATCATATCACCCTCAAACCATAAAGGATTTTCTAGATCTGAAAAATGAAAAATACCCACAGGCTTCACACACTCAGTTGGGGGAACGCTGTCTTCCAGATAGGTGCTATCTCCTTCATGCCGGTCAAAACCTAGATTTAATCCAGGGTGACCTTTTCCAGCTCTGTTGCTGGTGAGGTTAGAAGTTAGTGGGAGTCATCAAGTGGTGCTTCCAGCATGTTCTTTGAAGGGGCTGGCTCAGCCTGACGCTCACCCTTCTGCCCCTGCCCCTGCTCCTTCCTGGGATTTCCACCTAATGTTTGAAAGTGCAGTGGCCATCCAAGAGGTGAACTCCAGGACAATGTCCCGTGTCACAGCAGAAAGGCAGGAGTTGCTGGCTGCAGCAGTCCTGCCAGCCCTGCACACCTGATGCTGAACACTTTGTTTCCTGAGAGAAAAGCAAAATATAACAAAACAGACTGGGACTTCTCTGTCAGTCCAGTGGTTAAGACTCCACACTTCCACTGCAGTGGGGCTTGGGATCCCAGGTCAGAGAACTAAGATCCCGCATACTGCTCATTGTGCACCCGCCTCCCCCGCCCCCTGCCCCGCCACAAAGCCAAACAGAAACAGACTCACAGATACAGGGAGCAAACTGCTGGTCACCGCAGAGTGGGGGTAGGGGCAGGGGCGACATCAATGGAGGGGATTAAGAGGTACAAACTACTGTGTATAAAGTAAATAAGATGCAAGGGTATAATGTACAGCACAGGGAATATAATCAATGTGTTATAATAACTTTGGTATGCAATTTATAAAAATATCGAATCACTGTGTTGTGCACCTGAAACTGATATAGTTAAAGTCACCCATACATCACTTAAAAACAATTAAAAGCCCTATGGGACTAAGCCCCAGGTTGGCCCTCTGTCACTGGCAGCCTAATTCAGTTTCAAATGGCATCACTGCCTCAATGGACATGAGTCTGAGTAAGCTCCGGGAGTTGGTGATGGATGGGGAAGCCTGGCGTGCTGCAGTCCATGGGGTCTCAAAGAGTTGGACTGCACTGAATGGATTCATGAGAGACTTCAACTATTTACTGAAAAGACTGGTTTCCCTAAAGGATGATTCTGAAAAGTCGCAGTTAACTATGAAGTGATGTACGTTTACACGAGAATGTGTCTAGGACCTAATTCTTCATTCCGGTTCACTCCCTGTTTGTAGTATGTTTATTTTTATTGAAGTATGTTGATTTACAATGCTGCGTTAGTTTCTGCTGTACCGCTAAGTGATTCAGTTATATATATATATATATATATATATATATATATTTATATATAATATATAAATACAAACTCTTTTTGTGTGTGTGTGTGCATGCTGTCGCTTCAGTCATGTCTGACTCTTTGTAACCCTATGGACTGTAGCTTGCCAGGCTCCTCTGTCCCTGGAATTCTCCAGGCAAGAATACTGGAGTGAGTTGCATGCCCTCCTCCAGAAAAAATTATATATATATATATATAACTATAAAAGTTATATACATATAATTATAAAAATTATATATATATGTAAATTCTTTATTCTTTTTTAAAATCTTTTCCATTATGGCCTATCATAGGATACTAAATATAGTTCTCTGTGCTATATACAATGGGCTCAAGCCATATTTGAAAGTAGAAAAGGAATAGCTGCATTTTCACTAAAAATGTTTATGATTCTGCTGTCATCTCTTGTGTGCTGTGAGTCTCACCTAAAGGCTCACGTTTACTCAGCTGTTTCTGCTTCTGTTTCCCGTTCCCTGAAGTTTTTCGGTTCTTTCTAGAGCTCTCTACTCCCCCGGATATTTATACCCAGTCTACTCTGGTCTGCTCCAGGATCTGCTCACTATTTGTAGAGGAAATTACATGCCCACCTCCCTAGACCAGACAGATGGAAACCAGTGTCTTACTTTGGTTCTCTTTCGTTGAGTGCTGTCCACCCGAGTTGCTTCCTACTCGTTCTCCTTGGTGTTGTGCTTAACCTCTGAATAGTCTCATCCTGTGTGTTTTGGGCTTTTTTTGGTGCTTTCATTTTTCTGTGAGTCTGTACTGAACTTCTAGAAATTTCTCTCGAAATTATGGGATGTGTGTTTTCTAATGATTTTAATGGGGTTTTTGGAGAGGAGAGAAGTAGATGCATGTGCCTTCGCTTGGGATCTGGTCTGTATTCTTCTGGTAGTGAGGTGAGCTTTTCTTTGTGGTGTAAAATGTAGATTAGCTTTTGCATTGTGATCGCACAGTTAGTTTTCAGAGGTGGAGTTTGATCTGTCTGTGTTAGATCGGCCTTGTTCTATTCCTCAGATGCTCTGTATTTTTCCTTTTAGTTTTGTGTGATGAAAAATGAGAAAAACCAACTGAGGTCATTTGTTTTAGAATACTGTTGGTATTTCTGATAACTTTTTATTCATGCATGAACATAGGGGTATTTTTTTTTTTAATGTTCTTTTTTCTGAGCAGCATATGAGGAAGCACTTGACCTTTTTTCTTGCCTATCTTTAGTCTTTAGCTTACCAGGCTGTGCTTGTACAAACTAGAATGAAGCAGTCTGTGAGTGATATATTGTTCCAACTGAATGAGAACTGTCAGTACTAAGGAAAAATATCCATTGGGAGATCATGTAGATTATAGGCTAATAATCAGAGATCTTAATAAGATATTGATTCTTTGAAAATAGGACGTATTGACTTGGCTTTATCTATAAAACTCGGAGGAGGCAATGGCACCCCACTCCAGTACTCTTGCCTGGAAAATCCCATGGATGATGGAGCCTGGTGGGCTGCAGTCCATGGGGTCGCTAAGAGTCGGACACGACTGAGCAACTTCCCTTTCCCTTTTCACTTTCCTGCATTGGAGAAGGAAATGGCAACCCACTCCAGTGTTCTTGCCTGGAGAATCCCAGGGATGGGGGAGCCTGGTGGGCTGCCGTCTATGGGGTCGCACAGAGTCGGACATGACTGAAGTGACTTAGCAGCATAAAACTACCCAAGTTTGTGGACTTAGTACTGACCACATTTTTATAAAAATTTTTAATAAAATGTACATAACAGTAACCATTTTAACCATTTTTCAGTATACAGCTTGGTGGCATTAAGTTGTGTGTTCACAGTATTATGCAACCATCACTATCGTCCATTTCCAGAACTTTTTCTTCATCCCAAACGGAAGCTCTACCCATTAAATAGTAACTCCTCTTTGCCCCACCTCAGCCCCTGGGAACCTCTGTTCTACCTTCCGTCTCTGAATTTGCCTATTGTATATTCCACGTTTAGTGGAATCATGTAATATTTATCCTTTTGGGTCTGGCTTATTTCATTTCACATGTTTTCAAGGTTAGGATTAGGGCTTCAAGTTAATGAGTATCAGGGGGACTTCCCTGGTGATTCAGTGGCTAAGATTCCAAGCTCCCAATGCAGGGGGCCTGGGTTGAATCCCTGGCCAGGGAACTAGATCCCACATGCTGCAATGAAGGTCAAAGATTGAGTGTGCGGTGACCAAGACCTGGCACAGCCAAATAAATATTTTTTTAAAGGTTAATAAGTATCAGCAATGATGACCAAATAGTGTTCCATTATATGGCTATACCACATTTTATTTGTTCATCTGCTGATGGACACTTGGGTTGCTTGCACCTTCTGACTATTGTAAGACTGCTGTGGGGCCACTGAGCCCATGCTGCTCTGGGGCCAGGGAGTCACAACTACTGAGCCCACGTGCCACATGCTCTAGAGCCCGTGCTCCACAACAAGAGAAGCTACCACAGTGAGGAAACTGAGCACACAGCTAGAGAGTAGCCCCACTCACCGCAACTAGAGAACGCCCAGGCAGCAAGGAAGACCCAGCACAGCCAGATACGTTAAAAAGACTACTGTGAATGTGGGTGGACAAGTATTTCTGTTTGAGCCTCTGCTTTCAGTTCTTTTGAGTATAAACCTAGGGTAGCATTGCTGGGTTTTATAGTAATTCTGTGTTTAACTTTGTGTTTAACCTGACTTTGCCTGGTGCTGCAATCTTTGGCATAGGCCCAACCAGGCTGCCTTCCTACTGCTGGATAGACTGGACTTGTGACTATGACTCGCTCAGCTGTGTCCCACTCACTCAGGGCTGGCTGCCCTCCAGGGAACACACATGGAAAAGATACCTGCAGAGTATTTCAGGAAGCTGACCTGCTGCTGGTTTATGGCCTGCGTAGTCCCAGTCTACAGGCAGTAAGGAGGTCACTTCCTGGCAGGTCAGACATGCTGGCGAACTTGGGATCTCAAGAAAGATGATACCCCTCTAGTTAAAGGTTATGCCCATGAAACCTGGTAGAGGCTAGTTGTGATAGCCCTTGGTTCCTGAACTCAAAGTGGAGGAACTGACGAGAACCTTAGCTAATACTTCTGGCTTTATGGAAACTGTGACTGGGGGCTTTAGCAAGCCCCATACTCAGTGCCAAGGTGGAGTGTTGTCAGCTTCCTGAGGAGGCTCTAAGTGTTAAAGAACAGCTCTTACCCTATAGGGAAAATGCGCCAAATAGCCCTGCACATCAGGGTAATTATATACATTCAAAACATGGTGACGGTTCCCACCTCACTGGTGGAATTCTTGGTTCCTTGGTGTAGTGTCAGGATGAACGGGTTGGCTTTTCCAAGGAACAGTGTTGTTGGTGATCAAGTTGTAACTGTCTGACGTACTTGCATGTGTGTTGTGATTTTGTATCACAGTATCTTATTGAGCAAATACTGTTCAGTCTGTGCCGGATGCCCGGGGGCACCTCCTTCCTCTTGGCCATTTTGAGCCTCAGTGACCTACCAAGGTTACCGGGTCGCCGAAACCCCCTGGTATTTGTTGACTTCCTTGCCTCTCGCTCTCATTTCCTTGGCCTCCATTTCTGTTTATTTGGATTGTTTATCAAAGTAACCCAGTCCAAAGCACACAAGCCCTGGTGGCAGCCACAGCTTTCAAGGAGGGGAAGGACCTAGCCTAGAAACCCATCTAGTCCAGCCTAAACACTGACACCTAATGCTTGTTCCCATCCCTGCCAAGTGCAGAATGTGGCCAAAAGGGAAACTTAGGAAGGCCCTGACCACAGTAAGTATTGGACCCTGTCTTTGTTTGGTTCCTTGCTCTGGGTTGGCTTTGCCACCATCAGCAGAGGACAGGCAACAAATGGGCACAGCTCCCAGAAAAAACAAAATGTCATAGACTGGATAAGCCAACACAGTCTTCTGGAAAACCGCAAGTTCACAGATTAGTAACCAGCCCAACCCAGCCAGTCCTGAATGGACCACCCACAGGCTTCACTAAATGGACCATTCAGTCTGGAGATTGTGGTTTTTGATCTTGTTGTGGCCTTTGTAAGCTTTGCCCTTGTGCTTTGTTCAGGAGAAAATCTTAAGAGAGGCTGTTCCCTCTGGCGTGAAAAACACCAGTTCTATGGTCCCCACCCTCCCAGGGAACAACTTTTTAAACTCTTCTGGTTGTTTCTTCCAACCCGGAAGAATAGCAGTGGGCGGACACAGGCCCACAGAGAGGCAGAGGCTTAAGAAGCGCCTGCCCCGATGAGAGCAGAATGACACAGGACTCGGGGTGGGAGTAGATTGGGGGTGGCAGCAGCATATCCTGGGGACAGAACATCTGAGAAGAGAAATGTATTAGGTTAAGAAAAGTGCACACGAAATATATTGGGCTTTAGGGTTTATTAAGGTGTATGTATGTGATAAGATGGGCTTGGAAATAGTCTATGATATGCCTGGTGAAACAGAATTAATGGACTCATGAGCACATAGCTTGGTTCCTGTGCTAGTTTTCTATTGCTGCTCTAACAAATGCCTGCAAATGTAGTGACTTAACACAGATTTCTTTCTTACAGTTCCATTGGTCAGAAGCTCAAGGTGAACCTCAACCAATTGAAATCAAGGTGTCATCAAGGCCCTGATTCTTTCTGGAGGTTCTAAAAGAGAATGGTGTGCTTGCTTATCCAGGTTGTCGCCAGGATTCACTTCCTTGCAGACATAGGGCTGAGTCCCTGCTTTCTCACTGGCTGTCGGCTTAGGGCCATCCCCTGCTTCTGCTTCTGGAGGCCAGCCACATTCCTTGGGTCGTGATCTGCTTTCTCCATCTTCAAAGCTCTCGATACCAGACCAGTCCCTCTACACTTTGAGTCTCTTCCATCATTGCATCTCTCCATCTTCTGCTGCTGCCTTTGAGAGCCCATATCATTACATTGGGCCAACATGGAAAATCCAGGATAATCATCCTATTTTAGAGTCAGCTAATCTGCCACTCTAATTCCCCTTTTGTGATGTAGCATTAAGATATTCACATGTGTGATGCCAGGGGTTAGGATATGGACACCCTTGGGGGTCATCGTTCTTTCTACCGTGGTCCCTAAGCTGAGAACAGGGTAAAGCAGACAGAATGGACTGCTAAGGATTTATATTCAACATCTGCTGGGAGGGCAGAAGCCTGAAACACAGAGTAGCTGCCCTAAGCAGAGGGTCCCCTGGGTCTGAGCTTCACAAATATCAGGGCTTTTCCTACTGTTTGGATTTTTTTTCCACCGTAGACTAGTCTTGCCTCCTTTAGAACTTCTTCTCAATGGAGTCATACAGTATAATTTTTTGTGTAAGGTCATTTTCACTCAGAATAATGTTCTTGAGATCTGTCTTGGTTGTGGTGTGTCTTAGCAGCAACATGTCATAGATTGGGAGATGGTATTCACACATACCTGTCAAAGAACTTGATCTAGGATTTCCCTGGTCGTCCAGTGGTTCAGAATCTGCCTGCCAATGCAGGGGACGTGGGTGATCCCTGGTTTGGGAAGATTCCACATGCTGCAGGGCAACTAGGCCGTGCAGCACAGCTACTGAAGCTTACATGCCCTAGGGCCTGAGTGCTGCAGCTGCTGAAGCCTGAGTGCCTAGGACCAGCGCTCTGCAACAAGAGACGCCACCATGATGAGAAGCCCCTATTCGCCCCAACTAGAGAAAGCCCACACACAGCAGCGAAGACCCAGTGCAGCCAAAAATAATAATTAATTAAATAAAAAACTTGATCTAGAGTATATGAAGAGCTCTTAACACTCAGTGATAACAGTGTTTTTTCTTATGCAAATGAATCTGTGTGCATTCTTTATTGCCAACTTTTTATACTTAATGATAGATTGTGGGTGTTGTAGGCTGATTAATGGCTTCCACAAAGATGTCCACATCCTTATACCTAAAACCTATGAATATGTTACTTTAGATGGCAGAAGAACTTGGAAGTTGTGATTAAATAAAGGATCTTGAGATGGGAAGACTGGCCTGGTTACCTAGTTGGGCCCAGTGTAATCACAGTGACCTTAAAAGAGGGAGACAGAAAGGGCAGAGTCGGAGAAAAACAGATTTTTGAGGATGTTACATTCTTGGCTTTAAAGATGGAGGACTGGGTTACAAGTCAAAAAACACAGGTGGGTTTGGAAGGTGGAAAAGGCATGGAAATAATGATCCTCTAGGCTTTAGGGGGATCCCAGTCCAGCTGTCCCTTTGATGTTAGCCCAATGAGATTTCTGATCTACCTGACTATAATATAATAAGTTTATGTTGTTTTAAGCCAATAAAACTCCACTCAAAAGGCAGTAATAAGACAGTTGATTCAATATTACAAGTGCAAAAGATTTGAACATACACTTCACAAAAGGAGACATACATATGGCCAGTGAGCACGTGGAAAGTACTCAGCATCATGGCCAGTGAGCACGTGGAAAGTACTCGGCATCACTGGCCCTCCCTGCTTTTCTGGACCTTTCTCTCCCAGGAAAAATACTTAATCTTCTGGGTTTCCTTTCACTTTATTTAGGGTGTCCTTCACAAGTTTTACATTTTTAAAAAATAAAATTTTGATTTTAGAAGAGTTTTACAGGAAAATTACAAAGATTGTACAAAGAATTCCCATATACTCTACACCTGGGTTCCCATGTTATTAACATCTTACATTGATATGGCACAGTTGTTACAATTAATGAACCAATATTGATACCCTATTCCGATTTCTTCCATTTTTACCTAATGTTCTGCGTCTGTGCCAGGACCCCATCCAGGGCACCATGTCACATTTAGTCATCATGTCTCCTTAGGCTCCTCTGGGTGGTGACAATTTCTCAGACTTTCCTTGTTCTTGATGACCTTGACAGTTTTGAGGAGTACAGGTTAGGTGTTTTTTTTTTTTAGGATGTTCTTCAGTTTGAGTTTATCTGATGTATTTTTCTTTTTTTCTTTTTAATTGATGTATCTCTCTTAATTAAACTGGAGTTATGTCCACACTCTGTGCAGCCTCCATGTAAGGACTGTGGAGTTATGCCAACTCCTTGAGGGCAGAGTAGCCATATACATTATTTAGAATTCTTTTGCATGGGTGACTTGTCTCTTCTCATTTATTTAGTCAGTTGTTTATCTGTATCAGTATAGACTCTTTTATACACCATGACAACTTTATTTTGTTGCTCAAATTGTTCCAACTCTGCTTTCAGCTTGTCCTGGGTTCCTTTGACATTTTCCCATCACTGTGTGTGTGTGTGTTTGTTCATCACTTACTTACTTTCTGGCACTATAAGATGTTTCAGTCTCATCTTATATAGTTACTACCTGGTCCTACAATCAGCCATTTCTCCAAGGAGCCCTGGTTCCTTTCATTGGAGAATGGTATTTGAAATCAAGATCTCTAGTTCATCAAGTACTAGATGTACTCATGAAGTTCAATTTATCTGTGTTTTGTGTGTGTGTGTGTGTGTTTGATGTCAGATCTAAAGAGGCTTTGCCTAACCCAAGGTCACAAAGGTTTACTTTTACACTTTAAGAATTTTATAGTGTTAGTTCATTCATCTAGGCCCACAATCCATTTTGAGTTCATTTTTGTGCATGGTATATGAAAGAGGTCCAACTTCATTGTTTTCCATATGGGTATCCAGTCATCCTGGCACCATTTGTTGAAAAGACTTTTTTCCCATTGAATTGTCTTGGCACCCTTGTCAAAAATCAATTGATATTTCTTTTTTTAAAACATTTATTTATTTTTGATTGCACTGGGTCTTCATTTCTGTGCATGGGCTTTCTCGTTGCAGACAGCAGGGGCTATTCCCTACTTGGAGCGCCTGGGCTTCTCATTGCGGTGGCTTCTCTTGTTGCGGAGCACAGGCTCTAGGCATGCAGCCTTCAGTAGTTGAGGAATGTAGGCTCAGTAGTTGTGGTTCTTGGGCTTAGTTGCTGCACCATATGTGGGATCTTCCTGAACCAGGGATTGAACCCGTGTCCCTTGCATTGGCCAGTGGTCTCTTAACCACTGGATGGGAAGTCCCTCGATTGGTATTTCTTCAATTCTTGAATGTATAATTGGAAAAGAGATACCTGGAAACTGGAAGAATGCTGATGTTGGTTCCCTTCCCCTTGGAGTGAAAGCTCCAGAAGCTGCTCCTCTGTACCAAAATAGGAACCTGGAAACAAGACTGCCTCCCAAGGGGAGTTGCAGAGCTTAATGCCACATCCCCACGTAACTCAGCTGTTGGCTGCTGGTGACTCAGATTGCAGCTGCTGTCCCAGGCGTCACTGGAGCCTGTCACTGGAGCAATTCAGCACATCTCCTGACAGTTGGTAGCTGTTGATCTAGCTAATGCCTTTCTCTCTATACCAATTTGTAAGGCTCTCCAAAGACAGTGTTTTTTTTTCATCTACTGGGACCAGCAACTTGCCTTCAGTCTTACCTCAGGGATATGTCAGCTCTCCTGCTCAGTTGTAATATAATCCATAGACCACTTGACCACCTTGACGTTCCAGAAAACCTGATGCTGATCCTCTGCACTGACGTGATGTTGACTGGTCTGATAAACAAGAAACAGCAGATACTTTTGATATCTTAATAAGATGCACGCAAGTCATATGGTGAGTAGTATGAACCTCATAAAACCTCATAAAATTTCAGGGGTCCACCACTTCTTCATTTGGGAAGTCTAATGGTCTGGAATATATCTCTTCTCTGATAAAAGACAAACACACCTTCCACAACCTACCACCAAAAAAGAGAGGCACAGTTCTTGGTGAGTCATTTCATAGTGGAGAGACAACACTCAACCATGTTTGTGTCTGATCCCTTACCCAGCGAGACCCGCCTGGAAAGCCACCTGTTTTTTATATTATTATTATTATTTATCCATTTGGCTGTATCAGGTCTCAGTCATAGCACTCTTTAGTTGCAGAATGCAGAATCTTTTAGTTGAGGCATGTGGGATCTATTTCCTTGACCAGGTATCAAACCTGGACCCCTTGTGTTAGGAGCTTGGAGTCTTAGCTCCACCAGGGAAGTCCCAGCCACCTGGCCTTGAGAGGAGACCAGAACAAGGGCAGGCTGTGCAGCAGTAAAAGCTTCCCCAACACTTGGGCCTCATGATCCAGCAGAACCAATGACACTCGCTGTGTCTGTGACAAATAGGAATGCTGTGCGGAGCATCTGGAAAGCACCAAGAGAATTACAGTGCTGTCTACGGCCATACCACCCTGAACGCGCCCGATCTCGTCTGATCTCGGAAGCTAAGCAGGGTCGGGCCTGGTTAGTACTTGGATGGGAGAATTACAGTGCAGACCTCAGGGTTTTAGAGCAAATTCTTCCCCTCCTTTGCATATAGAACCATTCTCCCTTTGAGAAATATTTTCTGGTTTTGGGTTGGAAAGGCCTAACCATGGGACATCAGGTGATGATGCAGCCTGAGCTGCCCACAACAAACTTGGCGTTGTTGTCCTTATATTGTCCTTTGGTGCACCCAGCAGCAACAGAGCAGACTAGAGACTGGGCTTGGGCATGTCCAAAGGCACACATAGGGTACACCATGGGGGGCTTGGACTCCTTTGCTGCCAACTCCTGTGTTTGCCTCTTGCCATCAGTCCAGGCCTGTGACCTCATGGAGAGCCTTCTTGGCCAGTTGACTGAGAGAGAAAGAACTTGAGCTTGGTTTCCAGATGGTCTGCTTGAGAAGCTTTTGACATTCAGAAGCGGACAGCCCTATTGTAGGTCAGAAATCTCACAGGCTAAATCGAGGGGACAGCAGGGCTGGGTTCCTTCTAGACACTCTAGGGGTTTATCCATTTCCTTGCCTTGTCCAGCTTCTAGAAGCCACCTGCATTATTTGACTTCGAACCTCTTTCTCCATCTTCCAAGCCAATTGTATAACATCTTCAAATCTGTTTTTTCCTGACTCTGACCCTCCTGAATTGGGGTCAGAGGTGAAGAGAAATCCTCTGGGCAGCACATCTGGCTGTGCACTTTGTCTGGAGTGAGAAATGCCTGGAAGAATGGGTGTACCATGATTTATGGGCAGTGGCTGATTATTTGGCTGGATTGTCAAAAGTCTTAAGAGGATCAAAATTGGAAAATTAATAATGAGGACATCTGGAGAAGAATATGTTTGGACCTCTTGGAAGGGAGCAGACTGTGAAGTTTTTTGTGTTCTGTGTGGATGCCCACTAAAGGGCATCTATGCAGAGGAGGCTCTTCATAATTAGGTGGACAAAATAACACCTGTGGGTGTCCATCAACCTTTTCCCAGCCACAACAGGCTCAGTGGACGCATGAGCAAAGTGGCCTTGGTGACAGCAGTGGAGCCTGTGCACGGTTCAGCGCCACAGACTTCTGACCACACCTGATTGGGGTCATGCCCCTGCTGAGTGAGCTGGATGACAGCTGCAGAGACCAGCCCTGAGCCCCTGATGAAGGAAGAGTAGCCATTTTCCTGGTTTCTGGTTGACTGTATTCTCTTTTCCATAATGGAGGGGAAAGAAATTCACTCTTACAGAAATAGACACAGACCCTTAATCTAGATCTGAATGTAGATTTGTCTTCCTTGGCATATCTTTGGGCATCCCTGGTGGCTCAGATGGTAAAGAGTCTGCCTGCAATGCAGCAGACCCAGGTTTGATCCCTGGGTCAGGAGGATCCCCTGGAGAAGGAAATGGCTACCCACCCCACTCTTCTTGCCTGGAGAACTCCATGGACAGAGGAGCCTGGTGGGCTACAGTCCATGGGGTCGCAAAGAGTTGGACACGACTGAAACGACTGCCACTTTGACTTCACTTGATCTAGATCTGAGACTAGATTTGTCTTCCTTGCTTCTGATGCTTCTTTTAGCTCCACCGTTCTGGACTCACACGATGATCCACCCACTATCAGGGTGCTCCGCAGTGTTGCTTCTGACCACGAAATTAATTCCACTACAAAGACGCAGCATTGGGTCCATGCTAATGGCATTAACTGGTCTTGTTACTGAGTCCAAGCTCCTACTCCTCCCTGCATATTATTGTTTGGTTGAAAATTTGTGTCCAACTCTTTTTGGCATCCCCAGGGACTATAGCTTGCCGGGCTCATCTGTCCATGGGATTTCCCAGGTAAGAATACTGGAGTGGGTTACCATTTCCTCCTCCAGGGGATCTTCCTGACCCAGGTATTGAAGCCGCGTTTCCTGCATAGCAATCTCCTGGATTCTTTACCTCGAGTCACAAGGGAAGCCCCAAGTCCCAGCATGACTGGCCAATAAATCAAGAGACAAGGTGTTGATACAAGGAATAACGACTTTATTCAGGAAGCCAGCAGACCAAGAAGATGATGGACTAGTGTTCCAAAGAACCATTTTACCCAAGTTAGAATTCAGTCTTTTTTTGTACTAAAAGGGGAGGAGGTGTGACTGGTTGTTGCAGACTTCTTGATTCTTTAATCCTTTGTTCTTGCAGCTGTCTGCATAGATCTGTTCACATATAATCTTCCAACAAGACAGTTGTTACTTTCTGTTCTACAACTTTTTATCTCTATTTGAATGGAAAAATGTTATACTTGTAAAGCCTGTGAGGCAGAGCATTGAGAAGGACCTAGTATGTATATTTCAGGCTGCAAGGAATATTCTTTTACAGATGTTCAGAACCAGCATGACCAGGCACAGGCAACACAGTGCAGAGGTCACAGCTACAGGAGTAGATCCAATATGCAGGCAGGTTTATTCTTCTCTGTCATAGTCTTACCACATAGTCTGTCATCCAGAAGTGGCTGACTCAATGGAAATGTGGAATGGCTCTCTGAAGACTCAGCTGTGGTACCTCCTTGGAGACGGCACCTCGAAAGAATGGGATTCTGTCTTGCCAAATTCTGAGCGCTGCAATGAAGAGTAGCCTCCCTTGCTGCAACTAGAGAAAAGCCTGAGCAGCAACAAAGACCCAGCATAGCCAAAAATAAAATAAATATAAATATAAATAAATTAAATTAGGTAATAATATTTTTTAAAAGAAACAGTGTATGAGAGTGTAAACCAATAACTTTATATGCAGACAAGTAATCCTTTAAGTATTAAGATGCTAGGGAAAAAAACAGCTTTAAAAATACAGAAACAGGGAATACCCACTCACAGGTCCTTTGAGGATGAAATTTATCCAAAAAGGAGACGATTTGAGAAACTGGCAAAAACCTCTTGATGCCTGGAATATGTCATCTGTGGGTCAAACTATAAAACAAAGATAGGAAAAAGGGTGGAGAAAATATGTGTAAACCTCGTGTGTGCTGACAGTGACTGAGCAGTGGGGGTGGGGAGAGCCTGGGGAAAGCATGGTGAGCTCACAGATTCTCACAGAGAGAACAGGTCAGCATCCAAGGATGGCACTCAGAGCTGGCAAATAAAATAGCAGAAACCTAAATGAGGACAAAGGCCTGAGGGCCTCATGGAAGTAATTAACCGAAAAACAACCATTAACCGGAAATACAAACCTCCTCACCTCCAAAAGAAATACAAAAACAAAAGCAAACTAATCATACAGAGAATTTGTTGCTGTTTCAGTCACTTCAATAGTGTCTGACTCTTTGTAACTCCATGGACTGTACTCTGCCAGGTTCTTTCCATGGGATTCTCCAGGCAAGAATGCTGGAGTGGGTTGCCATTTCCTTCTCCAGGCGATCTTCCCGACCCAGGAATCAGACTTGGGTCTCCTGCATTGCAGGCTGATTTTTTACCACTGAGCCACCTGGGAAGCCCTAAAAATAAAACAATGCAGAGTGAATATGACATGGCACAAGACAGTTGACACCACAAAGTATCAGTTATATCAGTAAACGTAGATGAATTGAACTTACGTAACAGAAAATTATATATAATATATAATAGCGAAAATGAAGTTAAGCATTTCAGTTTCAGTCATTTGACCTTGAGTGATCTCAGGGCTTGCAGACAGAATACATGAGTCACAGGAGTGAGAGAGCAGGGAGGAAGCAGGAGTGAATCACACAGTACGTCTCATAGAAAACGGCTTCTGCTGAGGCTTCCCAGGTGGCGCTAGCTGTAAAGAAACCCGCCTGCCAGTGTACTGAAGAGACGTGGGTTAGATGCCTGGGTGGGGAAGATCCCCTGAAGGAGGGCATGGCAACTCACTCCAGTATTCTTGCCTGGAGAATCCCATGGACAGAGGAGCCTGGCGGGTTATGGTCCATGGGGTTGCAAAGAGTCAGACACGACTGAAGTGATTTAGCACACACACACAGGCGCGCGCACACACACACACACACACACGGCGGGGGTACGTGGGGAGGGGGTGAGAAAATGCAGAATGATGGGGCCAAAGTGTACCTGAGAGGCCTCAGCCCTGAGGTGTAGTCTCCCCCACAGTAGGTTCACCATCAGGGCCGAGTTGACAGTACACTCACTTGGGCCTCTTTTATTAATACCAGGCAGGTAGGACTGTGGGTCCTCCAGGGATCTGAGACTTGCAGCAACTGCAAAGAGGAAATGGAACAACGGGTACTAGTGAAGCCACCTGCATAGACCTGCCAGTAAGGATTTCCTCAGACCCAGGAGGCTGCTGAACATGAAGAAAGAACAAGCAGTTAGAAAGAATCTGCTGGAGATATGGGGCCTGAAATGTGTCATTGTTGACATAAGGAACTCAGTAGATGGGTTGAGTAACAACATGTATTCAACAAACTAGTAAATCAAAAGATCCAGTCAAAGAAGTGTGGATGAAAACAATAAACAGTCTATAATAGGACTAGAAAAGAATTTTATTTGAGCCAAACTGAGGGCTACAGCCCAGAAGACAGCCTCTCAGATTACTCTGAGGGACTGCTCCAGAGAAACATGGTTTATAGCACGGTTTTATGTCTGGTCAGAGCAAAGAACATCAAAGTCAGGGTTACAGTCCTTCAGGATTTTGTTTAAAAAAAAAAATCAGATCAGCACATATACATTGAATCAGTATGACCTTGGCATGTGAAACGTAGTCTTATCATCTAAGGGTACCAGCATTGGTGTTCCAGGAAGCGAGAGACATTTCAGTTCAGTCACTCAGTTGTGTCTGACTATTTGCTACCCCATGGATTGCAGCAGACCATGCTTCCCTGTCCATCACCAACTCTTGGAGCTTGCTCAAACTCATGTCCATAGAGTCGATGATGCCACTGAACCATCTCATCCTCCATCATCCCCTTCTCCTCCCGCCTTTAATCTTTCCCAGCATCAGGGTTTTTTCAAATGAATCAGTTCTTCACATCAGGTGGCCAAAGTATTGGAGCTTCAGCTTCAGCATCAGTCCTTCCAATGAATATTCAGGACTGATCTCCTTCAGGATGGACTGGTTTGATCTCCTTGCAGTCCAAGGGACTCTCAAAAGTCATCTCCAACGCCACTGTTCAAAAGCATCAATTCTTCAGCGCTCAGCTTTCTTTATGGTCCAACTCTCACATCCATACAAGACTGGAAAAACCGTAGCTTTGACTAGACAGAACTTTGTTGGCAAAGTAATGTCTCTGCTTTCTAATATGCTGTCTAGGTTGGTCATAGCTTTCCTTCCAAGGAGCAAGCACCTTTTAATTTCATGGCTGCAATCACCATCTGCAGTGATTTTGGAGTCCAAGAAAAGAAAGTCTGTCACTTTCCATTGTTTCCCCATCTATTTGCCGTGAAGTGATGACACCAGATGCCATGATCTTTGTTTTCTGAATGTTGAGCTTTAAGCCAACTTTTTCACTCTCCTCTTTCACTTTCACCAAGAGGCTCTTTAGTTCTTTGCTTTCTGCCATAAGGGTGGTGTCATCTGCATATCTGAGGTTATTGACATTTCTCCCAGCAATCCTGATTCCAGCTTGTGCTTCTTCCAGCCCAGCATTTCTCATGATGTACTCTGCATATAAGTTAAAGAAGCAGGGTGACAATATACAGCCTTGACGTACTCCTTTTCCTATTTGGAACCAGTCCATTGTTCCGTGTCCAGTTCTAACTGTTGCTTCTTGACCTGCATACACATTTCTGGGGAGGCAGGTCAGGTGGTCTGGTATTCACATGCCTCATGGCAGCTAAGCCTGTGCTCCACAACAATTGAACCAGCTGTTTAGAGCCCATGTGCCCTAACTACTGAGCCTGCAAGTCCTGGAGCCTGTGCTCCACCACAAGAGAAGCCGCTGCAAGAAGCCCAGACACTGTGACAAAGCATAGGCCCTGCTCACTGCAACTAGAGAAAGCCCAGGCACAGCAACAAAGACCCAGTGCAGCCAAAAATACGTAAGTAAAAATGTTAAATATATATTAAAAAATCAGTAATAGAATTTAGAAATGAAAGAATCCATTCCCACAGAGTTGGTTCACTGGATGCATAAGGAAATCAAAAGTAACAAGAAATAAGCAAAAAAAAAAAAACAAAAAACATTCTGCCTTGGTTACTATCTGTAATTGCTAAAATGAAAGCAAAAGAGTGTTGCAGATCCTGAGACTGGGCCAAGCTTGGATTACAGCTGGTCTGAGCTACAGGCACTAGTATCAGGGCCACTATCGAAGGGAGAAATGATACTGGAACCACAGTGAGGATATGTATATATTATATATGTTATATTATGGGCTTCCCAGATGGCGCTAGTGGTAAAGAACCCACCTGCCAATGCAGGAGACGTAAGAAATGGGGGTTCGATCCCTGGGTTGGGAAGATCCCATGGAGGGATGGCATGGCAGCCCACTCCAGTATTCTTGCCTGGAGAATTGAAGTTATATATATTTTTAAACTTGGAACGCTTTACAAATTTGCACGTCATTCTTGCACAGGGGCCATGCTAATCTTCTCTGTATCATTCCAATTTTAGTGTATGTGCTGCTGAAGTGCATACAAGCTCTGATAGTGAAGGGCCCTAAATAAGTTTGCTTTATTTATTCTTTGTGGAGGAATTTTTAAAGCTGGAAGACAAAGATGGCTAGAGGCCTCCAATTATCTGGGGCAATGGCCCTGCAATATAATCAAGATAAGAACTGACCCCTGCTGGAGACCCAAGGCCATCCGAACTTGAGTGAGTAAAATGGTCAGAGGATGGAGAAGAGACTTTTCTGGGACTCCTTGATATGGGAGCCCCGTGCACTGTGATTCCAAAATCTGTATGTGAAGTCCTAACAGTGCTATAGCTAAACTGGGAGGATAAACGGGATAAAGGTGAAAGTCTGGATGAAAATCTAAGGCATGAACAGACTGTATGAAGTGGTTGCGTCTACTTTGTTGTTTAGTCACTCAATCGCCTCCGACTCTGTGACCCCATGGACTATAGCCCGCCAGGCTCCTCTGTCCATGGGATTTCCCCAGGCAAGAACACTGGAGTAGGAATCTTCCTGACCCAGGGATTGAACCCACATCAAGGCTGTATGAAGTGGTTGAGTCTTCTTTACCTGAATGTATTGTGAGGATGGATACTGTGTCTGACTGGGGAAGGCTTCCCCTACCAGCATTGTAAAACAGGAGGCATGGAAATCTACCCTTCTTCCAATATGGATTGGAAACATTAAATGGGAACCTGTGAGAGTGCCTGAGCCCACACAGGTTGTTGATTTGCAATTCCAAAGCCCAGTGTGCAGAGGAGACTGGCGTTTATAGCAAAAGCCTGTGAGTGCCACCTAGTGGCAACTTCTGGGATTTGGGACCAGAACATTCACATTTGAGAGAAAATTATTACTGAAAGACTTGGACACGACTGAGCCTCTAAGCACACACACACAGCTTGCTATTGGGCTTTGAGATTTCCCCTATGACTGGGAGACATCAAATGACCTTGAACCTGAAACACTCATTATGCCTTGGGTGATGATGGAGAAATACTCTAATGGGGAAGGCAATGCCCAGGAGTGTTCCGTCATACAATGGAAGTGTTTCGTACAGGAACATGCCACAGAATGCCAGGTGATACTTACTCTTTTCCTCTAGGGCTGACTCGGAACCACCTAAAGAGCTGCTGGATCATCATCAAAAAATTCTCAAACAACAAATGAAGGGAACCTTCCTACACTGTTGGCAGGAATGTAAATTGGGACAGCCATTATGTACCAGGTGGTGCTAATGGTAAAGAACCTGCCTGCTAATGCAGGAGATAAAAGAGATGTGGATTTAATCCTCGGGTCGGGAAGATTCCCTAGAGGAGGGAGTGACAACCCACTCCAGTATTCTTGTCTGGAGAATCCATGGACAGAGGAGCCTGGCGGGCTACAGTCCATGGGGTCACAAAGAGTTGGACACAACTGAGCGACTTAGTGCACGGCCACTGTGGAGAACAGTATGGAGGTTCCTTAACAAACTAAAAATAGAGCCACCATATGACCCTGCAGCCCCACTTCTGGGCATATATCTGGAGAAAAATATGATCAGAAAGGATACATGCCCCCCAGTGTTCATTGCAGCACTTTCTTACAATAACCAAGACATGGAAGCAACCTAAATGTTCATCAACAGACAGATGGATAAAGAAGGTGTGGTAAATATATACAATGGAATATTACTCGGCCATTAAAAAGAAGGAAATAATGTCATTTGCAGCAAAATGGATGGACCTAGAGAGAGTGATACTGAATGAAGTAAGTCAGACAGAGAAGGAGAAATATTGTAGACATCTCTTATATGTGGAATCTAAAAAGAAATGATGCAAATGAACTTACAAAGCAGAAAGAGACTCATAGGCTTAGAAAACAAACTTATGGTTGCCTGGGAAAAGGGGTGGTTAGGAAGTTTGGGGAGGTTATGTCACAGTGCTGTATTCAAAATAGATAATCAACAAGGACCTAGTATATAGCACATGGAACTCTGCTCAATGCTATGTGCCAGCCTGGATAGGAGGGGGCTTTGGGAGAGAATGGATACATGTATGCATGTCTGCTAAGTTGCAAGTCACTTCAGTCCTGTCTACATCTGTCTGTTTATGGACTGTAGCCCACCAGACTCCTCTGTCCATGGGATTTTTCAGGCAAGAATATTGGAGCAGGTTGCCATTTCCTCCTCCAGGGGATCTTCCCTACCCAGGGATCGAACCTGCATCTCCAGTGACTTCTGCATTGCAGTGGATTCTCTACCGAGCCACCAGGGAAGCCTGGATCCATGTACATGTATGGTGGAATCCCCTCACTGTTGACCTGAAACTACCACAACGTTGTTAATCGGCTATACCCCGATACAAAATAAAACGTTTGAAATTTGAAAAAAAAAAAAAAAGAGCTGCTGGATCTTCTGGCTACAGGCTACTTGGGCAGTGCCCTATGAGCTGCCCTCCACGGCCAACAAAGAGCCGTTTGGTTTGCGGGCAGAAGCTCCACAGTGAGTGGACACCTTCCTCTTTGGCAGGCTACCACTCTGATAGAAGAAAATCAAAGCAAGTCAACTCAGGGGGCTGATTTGCATTTTTCCTAGCAGTGGTGGAAGGACTTAACAATAGTAAAAAGACCCTATATTTGGGTTTTTACTGACTCACAGGCAGGGTCCAATGGCCTGGCCATATGGCCAGGCAGAGAGCAATGGAAAGCTGGCCTGTTAACAGGATGACCATATGGGGTGCATAGGACATGTGCTGCCCAGCAGAAGAACACCTGCCGGATTTGGAAGATGATTTGAATTAACAAATAGGTTTCCTAGGGTGCTCATTTGAGGTGGCCACCTGGGTCCATGAAGTAGATGGACAGAGAGATGTCATCCTCAGAGTAAGTTTGATGGAGAAATGAACAACTGAAACTTCTTTTAAATTGAAGTATAGTTGATTTACAATGTTGTGTTAGTTTCAGGTGTACAGAAAAGTCTTTCAATTATATTTATAATTATATATAACTATTCAATATCACGGTAATCCAAGCCTATGCCCCAACCAGTAACGCTAAAGAAGCTGAAGTTGAACAGTTCTATGAAGACCTACAAGACCTTCTAGAGCTAACACCCAAAAAAGATGTCCTTTTCATTATAGGGGACTGGAATGCAAAAGTAGGAAGTCAAGAAACACCTGGAGTAACAGGCAAATTTGGCCTTGGAATACGGAATGAAGCAGGGCAAAGACTAATAGGGTTTTGCCAAGAAAATGCACTGGTCATAACAAACACCCTCTTCCAACAACACAGGAGAAGACTCTACACATGGACATCACCAGATGGTCAACACCGAAATCAGATTGATTATATTCTTTGCAGCCAAAGATGGAGAAGCTCTATACAGTCAACAAAAACAAGACCAGGAGCTGATTGTGGCTCAGATCATGAACTCCTTATTGCCAAATTAAGACTTAAATTGAAGAAAGTAGGGAAAACCACTAGACCATTCAGGTATGACCTAAATCAAATCCCTTATGATTATACAGTGGAAGTGAGAAATAGATTTAAGGGCCTAGATCTGATAGATAGAGTGCCTGATGAACTATGGAATGAGGTTCGTGACACTGTACAGGAGACAGGGATCAAGACCATCCCCATGGAAAAGAAATGCAAAAAAGCAAAATGGCTGTCTGGGGAGGCCTTACAAATAGCTGTGAAAAGAAGAGAAGTGAAAAGCAAAGGAGAAAAGGAAAGATACAAGCATTTGAATGCAGAGTTCCAAAGAATAGCAAGAAGAGATAAGAAAGCCTTCCTCAGCAATCAATGCAAAGAAATAGAGGAAAACAACAGAATGGGAAAGACCAGAGATCTCTTCAAGAAAATTAGAGATACCAAGGGAACATTTCATGCAAAGATGGGCTCGATAAAGGACAGAAATGGGATGGACCCAACAGAAGCAAAAGATATTAGGAAGAGGTGGCAAGAATACACAGAAGAACTGTACAAAAAAGATCTTCACGACCCAGATAATCACGATGGTGTGATCACTGACCTAGAGCCAGACATCCTGGAATGTGAAGTCAAGTGGGCCTTAGAAAGCATCACTACGAACAAAGCTAGTGGAGGTGATGGAATTCCAGTTGAGCTCTTTCAAATCCTGAAAGATGATGCTGTGAAAGTGCTGCACTCAATACGCCAGCAAATTTGGAGAACTCAGCAGTGGCCACAGGACTGGAAAAGGTCAGTTTTCATTCCAATCCCAAAGAAAGGCAATGACAAAGAATGCTCAAACTACCACACAATTGCACTCATCTCACACGCTAGTAAAGTAATGCTCAAAATTCTCCAAGCCAGGCTTCAGCAATACATGAACTGTGAACTTCCAGGTGTTCAAGCTGGTTTTAGAAAAGGCAGAGGAACCAGAGATCAAATTGCCAACATCTGCTAGATCATCAAAAAAGCAAGAGCGTTCCAGAAAAACATCTATTTCTGCTTTATTAACTATGCCAAGCCTTTGACTGTGTGGATCACAATAAACTGTGGAAAATTCTGAAAGAGATGGGAATACCAGACCACCTGACCTGCCTCTTGAGAAACCTATATGCAGGTCAGGAAGCAACAGTTAGAACTGGACATGGAACAACAGACTGGTTCCAAACAGGAAAAGGAATACGTCAAGGCTGTATATTGTCACCCTGCTTCTTTAACTTATATGCAGAGTACATCATGAGAAACGCTGGGCTGGAAGAAGCACAAGCTGGAATCAAGATTGCCGGGAGAAATATCAATAACCTCAGATATGCAGATGACACCACCGTTATGGCAGAAAGTGAAGAGGAACTAAAGAGCCTATTGATGAAGGTGAAAGAAGAGAGTGAAAAAATTGGCTTAAAGCTCAACATTCAGAAAACGAAGATCATGGCCTCTGGTCCCATCACTTCATGGCAAGTAGATGGGAAACAGTGAAAACAGTGTCAGACTTTATTTTTAGGGGCTCCAAAATCACTGCAGATAATGATTGCAGCCATGAAATTAAAAGATGCTTACTCCTTAGAAGGAAAGTTATGACCAACCTAGATAGCTTATTCAAAAGCAGAGACATCACTTTGCCAACAAAGGTCTGTCTAGTCAAGGCTATGGTTTTTCCAGTGGTCATGTATGAATGTGAGAGTTGGACTGTGAAGACAGCTGAGCACCGAAGAATTGATGCTTTTGAACTGTGGTGTTGGAGAAGACTCTTGAGAGTTCCTTGGACTGCAAGGAGGTCCAATCAGTCCATTCTAAAGGGGATCAGTCCTGGGTGTTCATTGGAAGGACTGATGCTAAGGCTGAAACTCCAATACTTTGGCCACCTCATGCGAAGAGTTGACTCATTGGAAAAGACCCTGATGCTGAGAGGGACTAGGGGCAGGAAGAGAAGGGGACAACAGAGGATGAGATGGCTGGTTGGCATCACCGACTCGATGGACGTGAGTTTGAGTGAACTCCGGGAGTTGGTGATGGACAGGGAGGCCTGGCGTGCTGCGATTCATGGGGTTGCAAAGAGTCGGACACGACTGAGTGACTGAACTGAACTGATATATATCATATATATATTATTTTTTAGATTATTTTCCATTAGAAGTTACTACAAAATATTGAATACAGTGTTCCCTGTGTTACACAGTAAGGTCTGTTGTTTGTCTATTTTATATAACATTGTGTGCTTAGTTGCTCAGTCGTGTCCAACTCTTGTGACCCCATAGACTGTAGCCTGTCAGGCTTCTCTGTCCATGGGATTCTCCAGGCAAGAATACTGGAGTGGGTTGCCGTTTTCTTCTCCAATATAACATGGTGTGTATCTGTTAATCCCAAACTCCTTGTTTAATCCTACACCACCCCCTTTTCTCCTTTGATAACTGTAAAGTTTATTTTCTATGTCTGTGAGTCTGTTTCTCTTTTGTAAATAGGCTTATTTGTATAATTTTAAAAAACAATTTTATTTACTTATTATGGGTCTTCATTGCCACGTGCGAGCTTCCTCTAGTTGTGGCGAGCGGGGTCTGCTCCGTCGTGGAGCGCAGGCTCATCGTGGTGGCTTCACTCGTGTGGAGCACAGGCTCTAGGCATGTGGGCTTCGGTGGTCGCAGCACACAGGCTCAGCAGCTGTGGTCAAGGGCCCTAGAGCGCACAGGCTCCATAGTTGTGGCGAGTGGGCCTGGTTGCTCAGTGGCATGCGCAGTCCTCCCAGACCGGGGATCGGCTCTGTGTCCCCTGCATTGGCAGGCAGATTCCCATTCACGGTACCACCAGGGAAGTCCCACCTGTACCATTTTTTAAGATTCCACATATAAGCGACACCATATGCTATTTGTCTTCCTCTGACTTGCTTCACTTAGTATGATCATCTCCAAGTCTATCCATGTTGCTGTAAGTGATGTTATTTCTTTCTTTCTATGACTGAGTAATATCCCGTCATATATCTTCTTTATCCATTCATCTGTCAATGGGCACTTAGCTTGCTTCCATATCTTGGCTATTGTAAATAGTGCTGTGGGTATATGCGCAGAAGTGGGCTTTCTCTGGCAACTCTATTTTTAGTTTTTTAAGGAACTTCCATACTGTTTTCCATAGTGGCTGCACCAGTCTACACTCCCGCCAGTAGTGTAAGAAGGTTTGCTTTTCTCCAGCATTTATTTTTTATAGATTTTTTGGGATGGCCATTCTGACTGATGTGAGGTGACACCTCATTGTAGTTTCGACTTCCATTTCACTAACCACTAGCAACGTGGAACTGTTTTGGAGGTCTAAAACATGGGGAAATAAAGGCATAAACGGCTGGTTTACACACCATTATGAGTGTGGAGTTATACACAAGTGGGTGGGGCAAGGGATAGTCCCCCCTAGTTAGGGTCCTCTGCTTTTGGGGGGATGGTATTTGGGAAAGAGGAGGTGGGAAAGATGGTGGTATCATTCTTTTTCTTTTTTCCTCACATCACTTCCACCTCTTTTGTCCTACCTGATGCAGTGGTCCAGGACCAGGGCTGCAACTGCAGGTGCTGAACGCAGGGATGACCCCTAAGAAACTGTCACTATGCCTTTAAATTTTTATGTCAGATTCTTAAGGGTCTGATGCGGTGGGTTGTGCCTTCACCCAACTTGGCAAAACCGGGGCTGAGGGTGAATACTGCTGTATTGCTTAGTGGTTGGGATAGCCCACCGGTTCTGTGTCCTTTGAACCCTACCCACAGGAATGAGAGTGGCCTTGGGGAGGGTAGGTGCTAGATGAGATTTGTATTGCTGCTGGCAGTCTGGACCACCACAGTGGCCACCGCTAACAACCCTCTCCCCAAGTGGGAACATTAGGGTTTGAATGGAGAGGAGGAAGAGGAATGGGGTGTGTGTGTGTGTGTGTGTGTGTGTGTGTGTGTGTGTGTGTTGGTCTCTCAGTAGTGTCTGATTCTTTGTGACCCCACGGACCTACCAGGCTCCTCTGGCCATAGAATTCTCAAGGCAAGAATACTGCAGTGGGGAACCATTCCCTTCTCCAGGGGATCTTCCTGACCCAGGGATTGAACCTAGACCTCCTGCATTGCAGGCAGGTTCTTTACCATCTGAGCCACCAGGAAAGCCTGTGAGGAATGGTAGCTGAACATAAAGTTTAATGATTTATGCAGTTTACATTGGTACCTCAAGAGAGGCTCAGAGAAAGATGTTATTGTCTCTTAGCTCAGTTATACCAGATTCCTGAAAGGATGATGACATGTTGCTGAGACCACTCCTGCTTTTACAGCCTGCAACAATTGAATGGAAGTCGCCAGCCTGAATGACATCCATCACTCTGGGAGACATTTCCATCACTGAACTAATTCTCACTGGCTGAGTGGGACTCTGGTCATGTGCCAGAGGTTTTTCAGGATATGTCTGCTGCCACACCACGATAGTGTGCAACACTGGCCTTGTTATAATACTTATATTCATAGTCACATGTATTGGGGAAATTCAGTTAAAGCCCCTTGAGGAAGTCAAATAGGTGGAAAATGACTGGTCTCAGGAAGAACTGGATTTACCTAATTATTAGCTAATTTCTAAGGTAAATAGTTCTGTACAACTTTATCATAAGATACAAAGGGGACAATGAACAATTGAGTTAGTACAAAAATATGAAAATGCTTGTAGGACAGATGAGCTGTTTGTTTATCCCTACTCTGACAGGGACACTTGACCCTGTACTCAGGTCAGGGAGCAACAGTTAGAACTGGACATGGAACAACTGACTGGTTCAAAACTGGGAAAGGAGTACAACAAGGCTGTATATTGTCACCCTGCTATGCAGAGGACATCATGCAAAATGCCAGGTTAGATGAAGCACAAGCTGGAATCAAGATTGCTGGGAGAGATATCAACAACCTCAGATATGCAGATGAAACCACTCTACTGGCAGAAAATGAAGAGGAACTAAAGAGCCTCTTGATGAGGGTGAAAGAAGTGGGTGAAAAAACTTTTTTGAAACTCAACATTCAGAAAACTAAGATCATGGCATCAGATCCATTGCTTCATGGCAAATAGAAGGGGGGAAAATGGAAGCAGTGACAGATTTTATTTTCTTGGGCTCCAAAATTACTGCAGATGGTGACTGCAGCTGTGAAATTAAACCGTGTTTGCTTCCTTGGAAGGAAAGCTATGATAAACCTAGATGGCATATTAAGAAGCAAAGACATCACTGTGCCAACAAAGGTCCGTCTAGTCAAAGCTATGGTTTTTCCAGTAGTCATGTATGGATGTGTGAGTTGGACTATAAAGAAGGCTGAGCACCGAAGAATTGATACTTTCGAATTGTGGTGCTGGAGAAAACTCTTAAGAGTCCCTTGGACAGCAAGGAGACCAAACCAGTCAATTATCAGGGAAATCAACCCTGAATATTCGTTGGAAGGACTGATGCTGAAAGTGAAGCTTAATACTTTGGCCACCTGATGCAAAGAACAGACTTAATGGAAAAGACCCTGATGCTGGGAAAGATTGAGGGCAAAAGGAGAAGAGGGCATCAGAGGATGAGATGTTTAGATAGCATCACCAACTCAGTGAACACAAATTTGAGCAGACTCTGGGAGATAATGGAGGACAGGGAAGCCTGGCGTGCTGCAGTCCACAGGGTTGCACATCATTGGACATGACTTAGTGAGTGAACAAGAGCAACAACCTCAACACTTGTCCCCCAGCTGTTAGGCAGTATGATCATTTTGCTGTCAGAGGCTTGGCCACAGGCAAAGGTTGTCCTGTGTCTTAAAGAATTTAACTGTCCCAAAAGAGGTCTGGCTTTTGCCCTCAGGTCCTGGGAGACACCTTTGTTTTCCCTAAATTATGCTTTATTTTCTGGGAGTGTTGGGCTCAGTTCAGTTCAGTCGCTCAGTCGTGTCTGACTTTTTGCGACCCCCACGGATTGCAGCACACCAGGCTTCCCTGTCCATCACCAACTCCCAGAGCTTGCTCAAACCCATGTCCATAGAGTTGGTGATGCCATCCAACCATCTCATCTTCTGTCATCCCCTTCTCCTCCTGCCTTTATTCTTTCCCAGCATCAGGGTCTTTTCAAATGAGTCAGTTCTTCACATCAGGTGGCCAAAGTATTGGAGTTTCAGCTTCAGCATGAGTCCTTTCAGTGAATATTCAGGATTGATTTCTTTTAGGATTAACTGGTTGGATCTCCTTGTAGTCCAAGGGACTCTCAAGAGTCTTCTCCAACACCACAGTTCAAAAGCATCAGTTCTTTGGCACTCAGCTTTCTTTGTATCCAACTCTCACTCTGTACATGACTGCTGGAAAAACCATAGCTTTGACTAGACAGACCTTTGTTGGCAAAGTAATGTCTCTGATTTTAATATGCTGTGTAGGTTGGTCGTAGCTTTTCTTCCAAGGCGAGTTGGGCTAGCCAGAGAAAAAGACCTGATTTAGGGTGGGTGCTGACCACACCTCAGGGTGGGGACTACTCACACCAGAAAAACCGCACAGGTGATTTAGGGTCACAAAGTGTCAGTTGATCTGCAGACTGAGATCAACCAATCAATGTCTTGCCTGAGTAACTCAGAACAGCCTCCCGAGTGCACAGTACACTGTGTATGTCCTGGCTACACAGAAAGGAGCAGACGTCCCACATTCCCACTTCCGTAGACTCATGAACTTCTTCACTTTATATCTTAATTTGTATCCCTTCTCTGTAAGAAACTGTATAATACAGTGTATATAGGGAGTATAATAGCTTTGAGCAGGTTCTGTGAGTCCTTGAAAATTGCCACTCCCAACAGTGCTTTGGTGAAACCGCTGAATTTGCAGTTAGGGTCTGAAGTGATGGTGGTCTCATGTGAGTGTGATCCTTCTCATCTCTAACCTGTACCGTTTGTTAATCTTCTCACAAAGCTTAGTAGGAATCTGAATGATGAGCCTCTCCCTCTAACTGCCAAACAGGTAAGGACTTGCACTCTTAAGAAAGTAAACAAAACAAAATAATATAGGACTTCCCTGGTGGTACAGTGGATGGGAATCCATCTGCCAGTGCAGGGGACACGGGTTCAATCCCTGCTCAGGGAGGATTCCACATGCCACGGCACAACTAAGACCTGTGTGGCCCAATTACTGAGTCAGTGCTCTAGAGCCCAGGAGCCGCAGCTCCGGAAGCCTGTGCACCTAGAGAAGCCACTCCAGTGAGAAGCCTGCACACCGCAGTGGTGAGAGCGGCCCTCACTCACACAACTAGAGAAAGGCCGTGAGCAGCAGCGAAGAGCCAGCACAGCCAAAAAATAAATAAATTGAAAAAAAACCCCAATATATACTTTGATATGGTTATACTCCATTATATTTCTCTCACTTTTTATATACTAGAATCAGTAAAAAATTATAAGGCATGAGAAGAAGCAAGAAAATATGCTTTATAATAAAGAAAATATAGTCAATGGAAGCCCCCCTCCCAAAAATAAAACCCTAAGTTATTGGAATTAGCAGGCAAGGACATGCAACAACTATTATAAATATATAAACTAATTAATAGCAAAAGAATAATTGGGATAGAGAAGGGGTAATAATAAGTTGGATAGTGTCCCTCAAAAACTCATGTTCACCCAGAACTTCAAATGTGACCTAATTTGGAAATAGGATCCTTACAGATATAGTTATAAAATGAGGTCAGTCTGGGACCCTCAGGAGGGAACCAACCCTGCTGACACCTGGAGTTTGGACTTCTCCAGAACTGTCAGAGAACAAATTTCTATTGTTGTAGGCCACTCAGTTATAATATGTGCTATAGAAGTCCATAACACATGGGTAATGTGATATTCTGGGATATGGGTAGAAAACTTTACATAAAGGACTAAGTGAAAATTCTAGATCTGAAAAATACAGTAGCTGAAGTAAAAACTACAATGGGTGGGCTAAATGCCAAATTAGATGTTACAGAAGAAAGAGTAAGCAAACTTGAAGCCAAGTAAATAGAACTTATCCACAGTGAAGCAGAGAGAGTAAAACACACACACACACACACACACACACACACACACACACATTAAGAATGCTGTATTGTAAAGAATTAGCCTTCAATTTAAAAAAATAAAAAAAAATTAACAGCATCAATTCCCCTTGATATATTATGAAACTGGGAAACATACATGAAATTGAGATCAGATTAAGAGAGGGGAGGGACAAGAGAGGTGGAGAAAAATATCTGAAGAACTAAAGACTGAAAAACATTCCAGATGCTTAAAACACAGCAAGCAAGGCAAACTCAAAGAAAACCACATGCATGGGTGTCATAGCCAATGAAAACGAGAGTGAAAGTTGTTCAGTCTTGATGAACTCTTTGTGACCTCATGGACTGTGGCCTGCCAAGCTCCTCTGTCCATGAGATTATCCAGGCAAGAATACTGGAGTGAGTAGCCATTCCTTTCTCCAGAGGATCTTCCCAACCCAGGTCTCTGACATTGCAGGTGGATTCTTTACCATCTGAGCTACCAGAGCCAATAACTGAAAAAAAGAAAAAAATTGGAATAGAGGAAATAAATACATTACACACAGCAGGAAGTGCTAAGAATTCCGGCTGACATGGAAAAGAAATACTAGTCAGAAGGCAAACCAGTAACATAATTAAAGTGCTGAAAGGCAGTCAACCTAGAATCTTATAGGTAGTGTAAATATGCTACAGAAATGAAGATGAAATAAATACATTTTCAGTGAAGAAAAGCTGGTTCAGTTCAGTTCAGTTCAGTCGCTCAGTCATGTCCGACTCTTTGCGACCCCTTGAATCACAGCACACCAGGCCTCCCTGTCCATCACCAGCTCCCGGAGTTCACCCAGACTCACGTCCATCGACTCAGTGATGCCATCCAGCCCTCTCATCCTCTGTCGTCCCCTTCTCCTCCTGCCCCCAGTCTCTCCCAGCATCAGAGTCTTTTCCAATGAGTCAACTCTTCGCATGAGGTGGCCAAAGTACTGGAGTTTCAGCTTTAGCATCATTCCTTCCAAAGAAATCCCAGGGCTGATCTCCTTCAGAATGGACTGGTTGGATATCCTTGCAGTCCAAGGGACTCTCAAGAGTCTTCTCTAATACCACAGTTCAAAAATATCAATTCTTGGGCTCTCAGCCTTCTTCACAGTCCAACTCTCACATTCATACATGACCACAGGAAAAACCATAGCCTTGACTAGACGAACCTTTGTTGGCAAAGTAATGTCTCTGCTTTTCAATATGCTATCTAGATTGGTCATAACTTTCCTTCCAAGGAGTAAGCGTCTTTTAATTTCATGGCTGCAGTCACCATCTGCAGTGATTTTGGAGCCCAAAAAATAAAGTCTGACACTGTTTCCACTGTTTTCCCATCTATTTCCCATGAAGTGATGGGACCGGATGCCATGATCTTCGTTTTCTGAATGTTGAGCTTTAAGCCAACTTTTTCACTCTCCACTTTCACTTTCATCAAGAGGCTTTTGAGTTCCTCTTCACTTTCTGCCATAAGGGTGGTGTCATCTGCATATCTGAGGTTATTGATATTTCTCCCGGCAATCTTGATTCCAGCTTGTGCTTCTTCCAGTCCAGCGTTTCTCATGATGTACTCTGCGTATAAGTTAAAGAAGCAGGGTGACAATATACAGCCCTGACGTACTCCTTTTCCTATTTGGAACCAGTCTGTTGTTCCCTGTCCAGTTCTAACTGTTGCTTCCTGACCTGCATACAAATTTCTCAAGAGGCAGATCAAGTTGTCTGGTATTCCCATCTCTTTCAGAATTTTCCACAGTTTATTGTGATCCACACAGTCAAAGGCTTTGGCATAGTCAATAAAGCAGAAATAGATGTTTTTCTAGAACTCTCTTGCTTTTTCGATGATCCAGCGGATGTTGGCAATTTGATCTCTGGTTCCTCTGCCTTTTCTAAAACCAGCTTGAACATCAGGAAGTTCACGGATCACATATTGCTGAAGCCTGGCTTGGAGAATTTTGAGCATTACTTTACTAGCATGTGAGATGAGTGCAATTGTGCGGTAGTTTGAGCATTCTTTGGCATTGCCTTTCTTTGGGATTGGAATGAAAACTGACCTTTTCCAGTCCTGTGGCCACTGCTGAGTTTTCCAGATTTGCTGGCATATTGAGTGCAGCACTTTCACAGCATCATCTTTCAGGATTTGGAATAGCTCAACTGGAATTCCATCACCTCCACTAGCTTTGTTCGTAGTGATGCTTTCCAAGGCCCACTTGACTTCACATTCCAGGATGTCTGGCTCTAGGTCAGTGAAAAGCTGGTAGAATGTGTTGTTAAAAGACCCGCACTGCAAGGAAGGCCAAAGGCAGCTCCTTTGGCTGAAGTAAGATGGTACCAATAAAACCCAGCTCTATAGCACAGAATGAGGAATGTTGGAAATGGCAAAAGTATGGTGAAATATAAAAGATTATTTGTTCTTAATTTTTAAAAAGTCAATTGACTGTTTAAAGCAAGATTGTAGCAATGTATTCTAGGAATTTTAATACATATAGAAATAAAATATATAATAATAGTAGTAAAAAGGATGATAGTACATGAAGCATAATGATATATGTTTCTTACCTTATATTTTAAATTGTATAATATTGATTCAGAGTAGACTGTGCTAATTTAAAGACATTTGTTATTACAGTTCTTAAAGTGAATACTTAAGAGACCACTTGAAAGAGGAAATGATAAGCCAATGCAAGGCTGACAAAGACTCAAATAATCCAAATTAAGTCAGAAAAGGAGGGAAAAGTGAAAAAGGACAGATGGGACAAATGTAAAATAAAAATCAAGATGATAGACCTTAAAATCAATTATGTCAAAATAATTGTATTAAACACAATTTAAAGGCAGAGATTATCAGCCCACAGGGGAAAACTCCCCAGTCATATGCTATTTGTAGGATAAACATGTTAAATACTGAGACACTGTTAGGTAAAAAGTAAAAAAGATGGGAAAAAACACGCAATGAGAGCACTAATCAAAAGGAACTCTTGTGACTATATTAATATCAAAGCAGTGTTAAAGAAAAGATTGTCAAAGATAAAGAGGGATATTTCAGAATGCAAAAATAATGAAGTCAACAAGAAGATAAAACAATCATGAATCTATATGCACCTAGAGTTTCACAATATATAAAGTAAAATGTGATAGACAATTTCACAATTAAATTTGGAGATTTTAACACTTATCTTCTACTAATTGATAGAACTAGTAGACAAAAAAGATCAGTAAGGATATAAATTTTTTTTTTTATACAACACAGTCAACCAACTTACTCTGATGCTTTTAGAACATTGCAGGTAACACCTGGAGGACGCATGTTATTTTACATGCGTATAAAACATTCATCAAGACAGATCATATACTGGAACACACAGGCTTTGATAAATTTGATTAATCAAATGATCAAATCATAAGAGTATATTTTCTGACCACCATAGAATTAAATTACAAGCCAATAATAAAAAGACATCTAGAAAATTCCCAAGTATTGGACATTATGGAAAACACTTCAGGTTACCCACAGGCCTCAGGTCAAAGAAAATTTCTAAAAATATCTCTATGTGAATGAAAAACAAAACAAAAACAACACCTTAAAGGTTGTGGGATGGAGATAAAGCAGGTGCAGAAAAGAAGAAAGGAAGAAAGCGAATTATGCACATTTCCATATTAAGAAACCTGATAACAAAGGAGCAAAAGAAATCCAAAGTTGATTGTTTAAAAAAAATTAACAAAATTGGTACACTCCCAGCAAAACTTATCAAGGGTGATGGTGGGGAATCTACCTATATCAGGAATAAAAATGTGGACATACTACAGGTCTTATAAAGGCCTTTTCCCGGCGACCCCACCCAGATAACCAGGACTGTCAGCGGCTTCTGAGACGTAGTCTAGCCAGGCCTGGCCTCACAACCTGTTCCCCTGCACTTGCAGAGGGAGCAGAGCCTTCCTGACCATCAGTCACTGTGTTGTGCAGCTCCTGACAACATGCCTGGAGTGGCATTCCGGCTGTGGCCTCCAAGTTGGGGGCCTGTTGACTGCTATGCCACTGGCCTCCTGCGTACATAGAGACCCAGGCCCACCACGGTCTGCTGTCCCCTCCCCCACGACAGCTTGGCCAAACCCCTTTCTTAGTACAGGCTTCCTCTATTGCTGTGCTCATAGGCAGATAGAGAAGGCTGACCCTGAGGGACACAGAGCCACTGCTGTTTTCAGAAGGATGCTCTGCTGTTTTCAGAAAAATGGAGGCCTGAGGACTTCCTGGAGGAAGTGACATGTAAGCCAAACTAGCAGGGTTAGGGAAGTGGGGCAAGGGCAGTGCATGTGGCCTGACAGGTCAGAAGGAAGGCACAGCTAGCTTGAACTTGTCCTCAGGAGTCTTGGAGGGACTTTCAGCAGGGACACGGCCTGGTTAGCTCAGTGACCATGGAATGCTACTCTCTGGGAAGAGGGGAGGTGAGTGAACTGGGAGAGGCTGGGACAGGGAGCATAGAGAAGAGGCTGGGCAGGGTCCCGGGTCTGAGCCAGGCCTCAGCTCCGGTACTGTCCCAACCGTCTCCCCTGCCCCCACTATTACTCTCACCTGCAGGGAAGGAGGTTAGAGGGTCCTGGGGGAACGGCAGGAGCTGTCTCCTCAGGCATCCTGTCCATAGCGTGAGAGAGCATGGTGAGCCCGGGGCTGAGGCCCTGAAAGCTGCCCTCTTCCAGATGTCCTGACTGGGCCAAGGCAGCAGGGTGGGGGTCCCCTTCTCCCCTCCCACTCAGGGCACAGATGCAGGCTCTGCCCCTTGGAGCCCAGAGGACACTGGTTTCAGACAGAATCTGTACTGAAGTGTGGGCAGTAAGGGCTGAGGGGTGGGGAGGCCATACGCCTTCAGTGTGCAGGCTGAGCTCGGCAGGACCTGGGGGTCTGGGGAAGAGGCTCTAAGACCAGTCACTGCTGAAAGGGCAGGACCACTGGAGGCCTCTGCCCAGCACTGTGCCCAGATGAGACTAGTGCTAGCGTTGCCTTAAAAGGGCCCAGAAGGGCATCCAAAGGTTTGGGGCAGGCGCCCTGTCCTCCCCTGCTTGCCCTGCTCCCTGGGAAGGATTGTTTCCTGCTCTTCTAGTTAGTGGCCCTGGGAGGCCTGAGGGCCATGTTGTTCCCTAGCTCAAAGCCTACCCTTCTAGGATGAAGTCCAAACTCCTTGACATGTTTACTCAAGTCTGCTTTGCAGCTTCTGCCTCACTTCCACAACCTCCAGTTGGAGCAGCCCTAACTCTGAGCTTCCCTGGTAGCTCAGCTGGTAAAGAATCCGCCTGCAATGCAGGAGACCCTGGTTTGATTCCTGGGTCAGGAAGATCCTCTGGAGACAGGACAGGCTACCCATGCCAATATTCTTGGGCGTCCCTAGTGGCTCAGATGGTAAAGAATCTGCCTGCAATGTGGGAGACCTGGGTTAAATCCCTGAGTGGGAACATCCCCTGGAGGAGGGCATGGCAACCCACTCTAGTATTCTTGCTTGGAGAATCCTCATGGACAGAGGAGCCTGGCGGGCTACAGTCCATGGGGTCCCAGAGTTGGACACGACTAAGCACACAGTACAACTCTTTAAGAGCTCCCTCCTGCTGCTGGGAGCTCTTATCCTTCACAGCTCTCCCCGCCCAAGGCTGGGCCACCTGGGACCCAGATATCTTACTAGCTGGTTTGTGCCTACACTGTGTGGGTGCTGACTTTAGTGAAATAAAATGGGAAATTCATTCACACGTCTTGTAACTCTTTTCTGTGGACAAAATTAATTGGGGGTGGGGGTTTGGGGAACGCTTCAGTCTCTTCTGGGCCCTGCAAGCCTCTCCAGTGTCAACCTGCACCATTATCTTTGATCTCTCTATGCTGGCCACATTGACCTTCTTTCCATCTGCATACATCCTTTCAGTCCCAGGGCCTCTGCACCTGCTATTAGTGTGTCTGGAATTCTCATACATTCCTCCTATACGTAGATAACACCTACTCATCCCTGCCCCAGAAAAACCTTTGACCTCTCTGATTAGGTCAAATGCTCCTTTAGGAAATGCCCTTACATTGTGTCTTTTCCTATGTGGACCTGTCACAGTGTATCTTTACTGTGTGATTACTATGTCAGTCTCCCTCATGCAAGAGCTTGTCAGAGGGAAGGACCCTGTCTGGTTCTGTCCAACCTTGTGTTCTCCAGCCCCCAGCACATTGCCTAGGGTCCTGAAAGTTCTCAGCAAATTATTTCATGAGTGAACGGGTGGGTGAAAGGGTGGATAGTCCCAGGCAGCAGTTCTTGGCTGAGCATGTCAGTGATTCCTCTAGAAGTGACTCCTAGAGAAACTCAAAGGTTTTGTCCAAAGAACTGAGAGGACGGACTGCCGTGTGCCATGTGTTTACCCAGGGCTGTCTATAAAGAATCTAGTTCCTCCTCCCTCCTCTCCATTTCCGGGCCATAGATTCAGCCCCAGCCTAACAGTAATGCTCAACTCTGTAACAGCTGCTTTCATCTTCCGGGCTCCACCCTTAGACTGTCACTGTCTCCGCAGGGGCGGTGCTGCCCCTAGAAGTCACTGCATCATCTCCTTCTAGAGGCTAGAGAGTCAAGTCAAAGAAGGGCTCATTGACTCTGGGTAAGGCAACTATGGGCTCTGTGGGAGGAAGAAGCCTGTGTCCGGTTACAAAATCAGCAGCTCCTACAAACTGCGCACGGCTCTGATCCTTCAGTGCCCGGGTCTTCAACGACAACGGTTTCGCAGGGCTTCCCGAACTTACAGGAAAGAGGGCACTTCCCGAGCCACACAGCTGAGAAGTAAAGGTGAGAGAACTCAACTCTGATGGCTCCAGAACCCAGGACTCTAGCCATCTGGTTCTCATAAATCGGTACCCTTCTGACGTTTTCGTAGCAACAACAGCTTCCCTGCAGATGAGGAGAAGCCGGGAGACTATTCCCATTCGCCACAGTAGGAAGCTGAAGCTCAGCGAAGAGCTACGGGGGCAGAGGGCAAGCCTGCAAGGATACTAACCCTCTAGCGCCCGAGCCAGATCCGCGCCCCCTCCCCCGGCGCTTGCGCACTGCGGCCCCATTCCCCCCCCCCCACCACGCCCGCTTAACCCCGCCCCCACCGCCGGGGTTTTCAAATTTGAAACCTGCTCCTTTTCCCGCCCGAACTTGTTGACCAGCGGCGGGAGAGGGAGGAGCCGCGCGCAGCCAATAGTGCCTCAGAGGCCCTCCTGCTCCGCCCACAAGGTGACGTCAGCGAGCCACAAGCGGTGGAGAGCAAATGGGCGAGGGTGTCAGCCGGCCCCGCCTCCGCGGCGCCCACGTGCAGCGGCAGAGCCCGGGGCCTCGGGTGGACCACCCGCCCCCAGAGCACCATTCAGCGTGCGGGCTTTTGGTCACCAGTACTGGGTTGGAGACTGAGGCCCAGAAACACCAAATGATCGGCGCGGGGTCGCTGAGCGAAGCGGCAAGACGCGGCACCCCAACTCCAGCCCGGGCGTTCGCCCGAGGGCCGGGCCTAAAGCCGACGTTGGTGGAAGCCCTACCGGAGTCCTAGGGGCCGGGCAGGTGGGCGGAGGGTGGGCTGCGGTTCCAGGGCGCGTTCCAGGAGGGCGGGGCCAAGAGCTAGGCTGTCCCGGGGCGGGGCGTCTTGGGGGCGGGCCCGGCGCCTGTGTTTGTTGCCCCGTGTCAGTTACATTGTAACAAAAGTGGTGCCGCCGCTGCTCTGGTCTGCACCCCAGGCCCGCCCGCCTCCGGCTGTCGCCGACATGGAACCGGTGGCCAGCAACATCCAAGTCTTGCTGCAGGCGGCGGAGTTCCTGGAGCGCCGCGAGAGAGGTGAGGAAGAACCTTTGATCGGACTCCAGGCGGCGACCTCGCTGACACTGGCCTGGGCTGGGCTTGACTCCCGACTTGAAGAATGCATGGCTTTAGGGCAGTAGTCCTGCGGCACCGCTGCGCTCAATTTAAGAGGGGTCCGCGGGCAGTGGGCTGGAGGGGTTGGGGAAATGGTCCTGTAGCCCCAAATCCCTTTCTGACGGTGCCGTGCCTGGGGCGCCCGCTGGGACCAGCCTGACGCTGGCGGGGTCTCTCTCTGGCAGAGGCCGAGCATGGCTATGCGTCCCTGTGCCCTCACCGGAGTCCAGGTCCAGTCCACAGGAGGAGGAAGCGGTCTCCCCAAGCTCCTGGCGCGCTGGACAGTGGGCGGTGAGGAGGGCCGGGGGCAGCGGGGAGTAGGGGGATGGGCGCCGTCCTTCATCGGGTCTCTCCACTGCCCACTTCCTTCTTGTTGCTTGCATCTTCTGGGCCAAGTACCTTGCTCTGGAGGCAAACGGACTCCTGTCGTTTCCCCATCCTCCGAACACACACTTCGTTCAAGGACTATTTCTCAAGCACTTCTGATGTGTTTGGAACTGTGAATAATAGTTCTGGGTCCTGCTTCCACTCACACTCCTAAAACAAACCACTTGCTTTCCTTCACAGGCATTCTTCTTTTCTCTCCTCTCAACCCTTTGCACACGCGTTCCCCCTCAATTTGAATGCCTCTCCCCCCACTACTCTTTTTGGGTGACTTGTGTGGCTGGGCTTAGCTCAAATGTCACTTGTGTTCAGGAAGCCCTTCCTGATTGTGCCTAGGGGACTCTCTTTGAACCTCACATCACCTGGGCAGACCTCTCTCAGCATTTGACCTCCTTACTATCTCTGCCTCTGCCTAGGACTCAGCTGTCTGAGGCCAGCACAAGGTTCCCACAGTGGGCTAGTTTGGGGCACACATCTGTAGTGAATTTTGAGCCCCTGGGGACTCTGGGACTGAGGGTGTGGACACTAACTGACACTCCCTCACCCCATCCTCTCTGGCATTGGCAGGTCTGTGCACAACGAGCTGGAGAAGCGCAGGTGAGTCCCAACCCTGCCCTGAGAGCACCAGTCCCCAGGAACAGCCTCCCTCTGGCCTTCCTTCCCCTGCCATCCCTCATCTGGCCAGCGAGCCTGGGCTGGCACTGCCCTCTAGACCCCTCCCTCTGCAGGAGGGCCCAGCTGAAGCGGTGCCTGGAGCAGCTGAAGCAGCAGATGCCCCTGGGGGCTGACTGTGTCCGATACACCACACTGAGCCTTCTGCGCAGGGCCAGAATGCACATCCAGGTAAGACACTACCCTGGGGCCCAGGGCCAGCTTGCCAGGATGCTGGTAGAAGCGTAATAGAGAGAGACTGTGAGGAACTAGGAGCGAAGTCTCATGTAACAGACCAACTGTGTGACAGTGGGCTCTGTGCTTTTAGTTTCCAAGTTTAAGTAGGAAGAAAAGCAGGAAGTAACCCAAGAGGATTGTTCTGAGGCTTTAAGCAAGTTTTCCCAATAAATGTTCACTTGTTATTACAACGATTATTACTTGAATCCCAACTGTGAGACCTGGAGCGAGTTAGGTAGCCTCTCTGGACTTCATTTCCTCCTCTGTATGGGGGACATTCTGTGATGGGTCACTATAAGGGTCCCTCAGACTGGAGAGGGCTGTTTGTCACTCCTCCTCTCCTGCATCCTCAAGGCCTCCTGTTCTGAGGGGCCTGTCCTGCTTTGAGAGGCAGGTCCAGAGGCCAGAAGGGGGAAAAGGGTTGAGAGGACGCCAGTGACCCGTCCTTCCCGGGCTCAGCTCAGCGCCCCCTGGTGGATGGGAGTGGGATGTGCTGACTCAAGACGAGGCATCACCACGGAGTGGGGGCGCTTAGAAGCGACTTGGAAACAATGGAGGCCTTTTCCTGCCCTCCTGGCCCTTTTGACAGAGGAAGAAATGGAGGCACAGCGGGCTGATGAGAGGCAGATTCAGAACTGAGGCCTGTGTCTCTTGACTTGCATTCCTTTCTGCAACAAGTGCACATCTGCTCTGCCAGGCCTTGTTGTGGGCACAGGCAGCTGTGGCAGAGAAGGCTGGAGGGGCTACGCAGCAAATAAAATGGTGTGGAAACTGTTAGCACTGTCCTCACAGTGCCTTATGGTTGAATAACACCCTGGTTGGAAAGTGGGCTCCAGTGTCTCACGTGGAGTTTGCCTGACTTGGTTCTGAGGGATGTGTGTCTTGGGTGCTGGCTGTCCCATGGGCGGGACCTAGGGATTGCTCCTCTCTGGACTCCCTGCTTCCTGTTTTGCCTCCATCTGGCTGTCCTCCCCACCTTGCCCTAGAATGTTCTTTGCTGCTCATAGATCTGTCCAGGTCTGTCCCCTGCTGAAAACGTTCCATGGTTTCTGACAGGACACTTTCAGTTTTTTACATCCTGTGAAACTCAAGGCCCTTCACAACACAGGCCTTGCCTCTGGTCTCATCTTGCCCCATGTCCCTCTAAAAAGCTGAACTCTCCATACTCTTCCCGTTTTCACTCTGCCTGGATGTTTCCTCCTCCATCTTTACCTGGATAGTGCTTATTCATCCGTCTATACCCAGTTAAAATATCTTCTCAACCAATTCTCCCCTTCTCGTTGACTGAATGCATGTTTTTGCCCACTGAGGGCCGGATGGGAGAACCCTTGGCCCTCCAGTCCCTGGATCTCAGGGCTGGCAGAGCTTGCATGGAGGCGGCAGGAGGGGACAAATACTGAAGTCTTAGAGTTCCTGGGGGGGTCTTGAGGAGGAGTTACAAACTGGTAGCCTTTGTTTAATTTCTTGTCATTTAGTTGCTCAGTCGTGTCAGACTCTTTGCAACCTCATGGACTGTAGCCTGCCAGGCTCTTCTGCCCATGCGATTACCCAGGCAAGAATACTGGGATGGGTAGCCATATCCTTCTCCAGGGGATCGTCCCTACGTCTTCTGCATTGACAGGTGGATTTGTAGCTTTCTAAAAATAGTGGATGCAGGTTCTATGTCTGGTCAGGGAATGAAGATCCCACATGCTATGTGGCGTGGCCAAAACAAAAACAAGCCCTAGGAGATCTGGCAACACTGGGCTTGTTTCCACGTGGCAGTAACTGGGACACCTCCTCCGAGCCCTAGTATGCACTTGCTGGTGTGCCTCAGTCCCTCTCCCGTCTCCATCGCCTGATACCAGCACACTCCACTCCTTCACATCACTTGACAGCCCTGAGGGCCTTTGAGATTGTGCAGCCCTCCCTCCCAACCATCCAGACAGAACTCCCAGGCCACTTACGTGAGATAGGAGGGCAGCAGGCCCTGGCTTCCTGCAGGATGTGGGAGCAGCCCTCTGGCACCCACATCTAGTGAGCCTGTCACATCACTGGTCTGCTGCCGAGCGGTGCATGAGCCCAGCCCCTTGCTCCCCTGGATTTGCAGAAGCTGGAGGAGCAGGAGCAGCGGGCCCGGCAGCTCAAGGAGAAGCTGCGCAGCAAGCAGCAGAGCCTGCGGCGGCAGCTGGAGCAACTCCGGGGGCTGGGCACGGTGGGCGAGCGGGAGCGCCTGCGGGCGGACAGCCTGGACTCCTCGGGCCTCTCCTCCGAGCGCTCCGACTCAGACCAAGGTAAGTGCCCTGGAGTGGAGGGGTCGGGTGGGATGAGTGGGCCAGGCCTCCTGACTGGTCCTCTCCCTGTGCAGAGGAGCTGGAGGTGGACGTGGAGAGCCTGGTGTTCGGAGGTGAGGCTGAGCTGCTGCGGGGCTTCAGCGCAGGCCAGGAGCACAGCTACTCACACAGTGGCAGTGCCTGGTTATGACCCTCACCGCCCAGAGCGGCCTCTGCCCTCAGCCCACTCTGTGCCATCAGGCCAGAGCCCTCACAGAGCCTCCAGGGCTGCTTGGAGTCACTGTTGGAATGGACTCAAAGGACCCTGGTGTGGGAGCAGGTGCTCCTTGTACCCTGCTGCTGGCGGCTGGCAGTCCCACCTGGGAGAGGGGTGTTGGGCCCCCCGAGCCCTGCAGGGCAGGCAGCTTGGGCCCAGGCCACCCTCCCAGGCATGTTTATAGCACTTGGCCCAGCTGCCCATGGCAGCAGGAAGCCTCTTGGGCCCTCATGTTCCTTCCTAAACAAGGGCCCCTGGCCTTTGCCCCACGCATACTGTATTTTCATTAAAAGCCTCTTTCTTAACTTCCTGTCCATGGTCTTGCCTGATGAAAATGTGGGAACTTCCAGCCACAAACTGGAAAAGAAGAAATGAGATTCAAAGCCACCACAAACCCTACTGACCACACCGGGCAGCGCCCCTTTACTCTCCACAGTTTGGAGGGCATCTGTCTACACTTCAACAGTGGGACCAAGGCCGAGTGATGTGACCAGCCTGAGGGCCAAAGCCAGAAAACAAGTGGGGTCAAGATTCAAGCTTTCTGACTCCAGAGCTGGGTCCGATTGAATTCAACAAGTATTTATTGAGTGCCTGTTACACGCAAGATTTTGTTTCAGATACTTGGGACACATCAGAGGATAAAACAACGGTCCCTGCCCTCATGGAGCTTACAGTCTAGCATTCATGACCACTTCACCTGGATGTGGTGACCGTGGGCAAGTCACTGTGCCTCTGTCCTCAGCCACCCGATGCAGGGGTAAGGAAGCCCGGCTCAGATATGGGTAACCAGCTGGCTGTGCTGGAGATGCCAAACAGGGCACCTACCCTCAGCCCACCACCCAGACAGTCGAGAGGGCTAGAAGCTGGCTTTTAATCATAAAGTACAAGAGGAGGGGGCACAGGGACTGGAGCTGGTAGTCTGCTAGGCTGCTGCTTCAGGGCCTGGGCTGGCTACACGAACTGCTGCTGCTGCTGCTGCTTCTTGGTGGCTGCCTTGCTGGCAAGGTCCTTGGCCTTCTCTGTAGCTGCCAGTGCCGTCTCCTTGGCCTTCTCCTTGGCTTCCTTGGCTGTTTCAACAAGGGTTTTGGGAGGGGCCTCACCTGGAGCAAAGGGTGGGGGCTGGTTTTAGAGAATGCCAAGAAAACCGACCTAAATTACTTCTCAGGACATTTATCTCCTGGGGGCCAGGCTCTGAAGGAAATACTCAGGGTACAGATGAGTTGAGGGCGGGCTCAGAGTAGCCTCTGGCCCAGTCATGGCAGTTAGGACTTGACAGCCTCTGTCTGTGTCCCGAGCCCTCACCTTGCAGCTTGGCCAAGATGTATTCAAAACCCTTCATAGTCTTGGTCACGTTGCTTTTGAACCGCGCGAGACCAAATTCCTGGCAAAAAATGACAAGGGGAAGGATTCAGAGTTGCCCATGGAACCCCAGCCCAGACTCGATGATAAATGGCTTTGGCCCCAGCACCCCAACGCTGCTCACCTGGACAGCTCTGGAGACACCAAATAAGCTAGAGGAGACCCAGGCTTCCCGGCGGATTTCGGTCCAGCCGCTATTATCAGAGTTCACACGGTAAACACATCGTTCCTCCACCACCTGTGCAGGCAGGCAAGTCAACCACAATCGCGTGGGAGTCCTTCACTAGGCCAAGTTACACATCAATTTGATCCCCTGCCTCTTTTCATGAAGGAAAGCATTCTTTCCCTTACCTTACTGCAGTCTCAAATGGCACTTCAGGAAGAGAGTAGGAAGATAAAAAGAAAAAGTCATTTTGCTCTCTCAAAATGACTCTCTTTCCTCTGACCCTTTACACTAAAAGGCACATAAACTCAAGAAATGTCTGTGGTGTTTTCAGCCTGCCTGCCAACCATTTTGGGCTTCCCTTGTGGCTCAGATGGTAAAGAATCTGCCTGCAATGAGGGAGACCTGGGTTTGATCCCTGGGTCAGGAAGATCCTCTGGAGAAGGAAATGGCAACCCACTCCAGTATTCTTACCTGGAGAATTTCAGGGCCAGAGGAGCATGGTGGGCTACAGTCTATCAGGTTGTAAAGAGACACAGTTCAATTGAGTTCAGTTGTGTCTGATTCTTTGTGACCCCATGGACTGCAGTACACCAGGCTTCCCTGTCCATCACCACTGAGCAACTAACACTATGACCACCCTCTTTGGCCCTTAAGCTGCCAGCAATCCAAAAACAGAAAAGGAAATCTGGCAATTACCACAGCTATCCTTATCAGAGAGGAGAAAGTGGACCTGCACATCCAAGAGAAACACTTAAAAAGACACCTGTCACAGCTGAATTGAAAGGTCTCAGAGATCTTATCTTAGTAATTTACAAAACACAGAGATAGGGCCCTCAGATGACTCTGGGGCAAAGCATTAAGGTGACTCATTCTGTGATTTTGCAGCACACTTCCCCTCCCTGAACTTCACTATTCTCTTTGCACAATAGAGTAAGACCCACTTCCCTGTGTTACTGTGCCGATTAACAGAGAAAGAGAATAAAAGTGTCCTGAAAGCTTTCAAGGTACTCATAGATGAAATGTTCCTTAAACTAATAAACCATGGGTTTTCAAGTCTTTTTTTTTTTTAAGCAAGAAATCAAAGGTATGTGGAACTTCCCTCTCCTTGCCCTAAAATCTCAGGCAGAAATCCATTACATTAGATTGTCAGAGAAGGGGGCAGGCCCAGTCCTCTCCCCTCTGAGGTACCTGCAAGGTACCCTGGAGGCTTGATGTTTGAAAACCACTGTCTCCTCTCAGCATGACGCCTGTGGCCCAACCCATACTCCTGCCAGGCACAGTTTGAGTGCCCTGCATTTAGCACTTACAAGTGGAAAACAGGTATTCCTTCTCCACTGTATGAACAAGTTAGAAGACAGGCCTAGAGAAGGTAACCGGCTGGAAAGACCACCCGAGTTTGTACTCTAGAGCCATCACTCTACAGATCTGCTTGAACCATAGAAGCTCTCTCATGGTTCCTTAGCCACATGTATCCAGAGCTCTCTAGTTTCGGGGGGGGAAGTGAGAGGGGTCTCACCATCAGCCGGGCGTGGTTGATGTTCCAGGTGAAGGTGGTCATGGTCTGGTTTTGTGGGTCCACAATAGAATCCTCCAGGATGTACACTGAGTGAGCAACATTGGCAGGAAACAGTCGCTCAGCCCAGCGGGGCATCCTGTTCGTCTTGGTCAGGAGTCGTCGGGACAGGAGCTTCTGGTCAGAGGTCACCTCTCTGTGCACTATGTCTTCCGTCAAGACATGTTTGCTGCAGGTGTCAGGGTGAAGGTCACCCTCAGGAGCCTGACCCTGGGAGACTGCCTGCTGAGGTTCCCATCTGGAGCCTCCACGCTCAGAATGGCCAGGCCCTTTCCCAAACTTTCAGAGTAAGCTGTGGTTGTGGCTCAGACCTAAACTGGAGCCCTTGAGCCTCTCCCAGGGCAAATTCCAACTCCCGCCCCCTCGCTGACCTGGATTCCTGGGCATTCCAGCAGGGATGGACCTCCAGATTTATTGCACCACTGGAGAGCAGTCAAGGGCAGAGAAGCAGGCAAGTGCTCAGACTTCCAACCCCAAGATCCCTCCCCAATTCCTGTGCTGCCTCCTCTTCCTGTCTCACCACACTGAGATGAGAGAACCTTAAGACTAGGGCTTCAAGTAATCCACTGCCCAGGCCCAGCCTCCTTCCAGTACCTTGCGGGCCTAGTCCGGCCGCTTATCCGATAGGGTTCTTCTGCCCTAAACATGGCCAGGCTCTGGAGATCCCCCCACTCGAAGTCGAGTCTTTCCCGGCCCCCAGACTCCGATCTCCAAACAGCGAGGTGGGAGGGTTGCTCTTCCCAGGACCACGTACCTATAGGGATTCGGGTACCGCTGCCAGAAGGCAGCGAACACTTGGTCCCAGGAACTCCGGAGCACGCTCTGGCCCAGGAAATACTTCACCATCGTCCCGGCCGGGGCGGGCTCAGCGCCCGAGCAGCATCAGGGGTGCGGAGCCCGAGGGGCACGCGGAGGCCGGGCTGGAGCTCGACGCTCAGCCGCCAGGCTAGCAGCAGATCAATCGCTACAGCGCCGCACCCAACCAGCCGCCGCCGCCGCAGCCGCCGCCATGAGGAATTATCGGGCCGCGCGCCACTTCCGGCTCAGCAGTGAAGTACCCACCTCTTCCGGTGCCTGCCCACGTGACCCGAAGACCCCGCCCCCAAACTCTCCTTCCCCCTACACCCCTCTCCCCTTCCCCGCCCCCGCCACCGCTGGAGTCGCGGCGCTGCGGGCCGGAGCTGGGCTGGAGGAGCCCCCTGGCTCGGTGGGGAATCTGTGCCGGCGCGGCCTCTAAGCTAGGTGGGCGAGCGAGCGGCAGAGCGAGCTAGCAAGTCGGGCGGCGGCGTGCGGCGCCGTTAAGGGCGCTGCCCCGCGCGCTCCCAGGCCGCCCCGGGTCCCAGGCTCTTAGGAGAATTCCTGGGCCCTAAAAGCCGGGGCGGACGGAGGCGTTGTCGTCGCTCAAGCTCGTTGCGGCGTGTGGAACCTTAGATTGGCGCCTGGGGTCGGGTATTGAGGTTAAGGGCGCTGCCTGTCGGAGCGGAGATCCCGGTTTGCCTCGCGCCCCGGCTCAGGACCCTGACGCGGGTGAGGCGGCCCCGGGAGCATGAGCGGGCAGCGCGTGGACGTCAAGGTGGTGATGTTGGGCAAGGAGTACGTGGGCAAGACGAGCCTGGTGGAGCGATACGTGCACGACCGCTTCCTGGTGGGGCCTTATCAGAATGTGAGTGCGCCCGAGGGGGCCCATCGCGGGTGTTGAGGGGGATGTGGGGCTAGCCGACACGCGGGGTTCTGATCGCTCCCCCTTGGTTGCAGACCATTGGGGCCGCCTTCGTAGCCAAGGTGATGTCTGTCGGAGACCGGACGGTGACTTTGGGTATTTGGGTAAGTTCTCTGGGCACATAATCTGGGAAAACCCATTCTTGAGGAGGCGTAGGTCCTGCCTTGTACTGACTTGTGGGCTCACGGAGGTTTCTGTTCTCTAGACCCCAATTTAAAAATACGGGTCTGGAGGACATATTAGTTTGAGGTCGTGGGGAGTATAGCTCCGTAACTCAGGCCAGGGCTGAGCCTCCCCCTGCCCTTCAGGACACAGCAGGCTCTGAGCGCTATGAGGCCATGAGCCGAATCTACTATCGGGGCGCCAAGGCTGCCATCGTCTGCTATGGTAAGAAGAGTTTGGGCCTGTTCCTCAAACAAGAAGGGGAGGGTGCCAGGCTGGCCTTACAGAACAGCTCCTCACCCTTGGTTGTGTTTCCTGTGTTCCACACCAAGACCTGACAGACAGCAGCAGCTTTGAACGGGCAAAGTTCTGGGTGAAGGAACTGCGCAACCAAGAGGAGGTAGGTGGCCTGACCTCACCAGACCAGGCAGGGGCTGGGGGTCTGGTGGTCCAAGGGAAGTGACCCTGACCTTGTCTTCTGCTCCAGGGCTGTCAGATCTACTTGTGTGGCACCAAGAGTGACCTGCTGGAGGAGGACAGGCGGCGGCGACGAGTGGACTTCCACGACGTTCAGGATTATGCAGACAGTAGCTGCTCCTTTGCTCCTTGGGTTGGGAGTGGGGTGGGGATGGAAGTGGCGGCTTGGGTGGGTCACAGAAAATGGGGGCTGCCTTGGCAAGATCCCCCACAGTAGACTTTCTCCGGCCTCCCTGCATCTGTGGGGTTCGGAAGAGTCCCTGAACTGCTAGTCTGTCCCCACCTAATTCTCAGGTAAGAGGCTTTAGTCATTTCTCTTTACAGATATCAAAGCTCAGCTCTTTGAAACATCCAGCAAGACAGGCCAGAGTGTGGGTGAGTGCTGTCCTTGGCCTCACAGCAGAGCACACAGGGGCAACAAAGGAGGCAGAGAAAAGCCCAGAGGGCTGGGTTACTATGTGATCCCTGGGCTCCTAGCATCTGGTCCTCACTGATCGCCCTTTTTCCTGCCAGACGAGCTCTTCCAGAAAGTCGCAGAGGATTATGTCAGTGTGGCCGCCTTCCAGGTGATGACAGGTGTGTCCTTCCTTAGCTCCTGTGGAGACTCCCTTTAGGCCCATAGCACCTGACCCCCGCCCCCCAACAGTATGTTGAGCTATACCACCTCTCTCTTTGACAGAGGACAAGGGCGTGGACCTGGGCCAGAAGGCAAACCCCTACTTCTACAGCTGTTGTCATCACTGAGTCACCACTCACTTGGCCTGGGGGGGATTCTCCCAGGGAAGCTGGCCCTAGCTCTTGTCGGGCTTGGGTGATCAAGCATCTGAGCTACCTGGTTTCCCATGGCAGCAGAGGTGGCACCTGCCTGTGCTGGCCCATGGAGCGGAGACAGCATTGGGGCTGACTGATGGGCACAAAGAGGGTAAGGGCTGATTTGGACCCCAGGCTTCTGCCCTGGACAGCAGTTGTGTCTACAGATTATTTAAATGGCTTCTGATTTGTAAATAAAATCAATGCACTGTGAATTACACTCAACCCCTTTCCCTGCTGTCTGGATTGGGTGTCAGGACACCTAGGACTTTCTGGGGCCAACTGGTTGGCCTCACTTCCTATAATCAGGGTTCTTCTCAGGTCTTATTTTCCTGAAACCAAGTGGCTTCACCCTAGGGTTGCAGCTGAGATAATGGAGAAGCAAAAGGGCCCTTTGCTGGGTTCTTTGGTGGGGGCAGAGATAGGGTGAAAAGCTGGAGCTGGGGCAGTGCAAAGTTCACATGGTTCCTTCTTGGTGTTAAGAACTTGAAAGGCACTCAGGTGGTATCCAGAGATCAAAGGGTCAAGCATTTCTGCCTCAGACTGGCTGGCTCTACTGCACCTCTGTCACGTCTAGGTCTGTGAGTCATCCCTGTGGCTCAGAGCCTAAGCTTCCCAGCAACATGCTATAATGTGGCTTAATAGTAGACAAATTACAGGTTCTGCAAGACTTAGAAAGGTCTTAAGAGATCCAGATTGGGCTCTAACTCAGCTACCCAGAAAAGGGACTCAAACTTGGCTGTGTTCTCCATTTAAAATGAGGTGACTAGTACCCAGTTCAAGACTATGAAGAGTATGGTTGAAATGTTAACTGCAGGACTAAATGCTTGTTTTCCCCTATTCTTTCCTGGGGCAGGAAGTTCAGGACAAAGTCAAAAAGGGAAGTGATTTCCAGGGTTCCCTGAAAGTATTATTTTTGGGCCTTGGTTGTCAAGATACTTCAGAAGAACCAGATGTTACTGTCCACAGGACTGACCTTTCCTTTTCACAAGGAAGCATTATAGCAGCCCTCCCTTTCTGGCATGGGATGCTCAGCCTCTTTGCCTCACTATCCCATTTTAGGCCTGGGCTGGGTCTTCTGCAGTGCTTAGCACCTGCCTCTTTAAAAACTTGGCCAAGATGGCTAGACTCATAATCAGAAAAGTGCTTTGGTTCCAGTTCCTTTTTAAAAACCAATTCCTCAAAATAACCCTTCCTTTGTGTGGGTGATGGAGGCCTCCTGGGCAGGGACTGAGACTGACACCAGCCACTCCCAAAAGCAGCAGAAAGACATTCTGACAGCAGTGGCTACTGGGAGGAAACCCACACCACTTCCCTGAGAGGCTTGGAGGAAGGGCTCAGCTCCATGTCCCCATCTGGGAACCACCTCAGAGTCTGGCTTCTGCTCTCACGCCACACCCTCCCTCCTGTTAGGCTCTATCTCCCCACGGACAACAAAACAAAACACAGGGCAAGGGCCATAAGAGTAAAGTTAAACTTTACTTTACAGTAATTTTTTTTCTATATACAAAGAATTACAGTACATGTTTATGGGGACTCCTAGCACAGGCTCCCCTCTTTTTCACTAAGAGTTTCACTTACCGCTGACAATCTATTGGGGTGAAGGGGGGCAAAAAGAGTGATGGACCTCAGCTGACACCCCCTTTTGCCCCTTAAAAATATAAAGAGATCTCTTATTGTCAGCTTATTTTTTTTTTTTGCCAAGACTTAGAAAGCTGCTCTTCCATGAGCTCCTGTGTGCTGCACTCGCCCATCTTCAACACTCTCACCTACATGCACACAGGCAGCACGCATCTCAGACCTGGAGACTGCCTGTTCTCTGCCCCAACCCTGCGAGTCTAAAGCACCAGAACCAATCATTTCTGCTCCTGCTCCCTGGGCTCACCTCTTATCTGCAAAGGTTTGCTGGATTTCCAAGGTGTTATACCTGAAGCCCCTAAAGAGCCTGATGTTTTGAGAGTCACAGGAAAGTAACTCTAGAAAAGGGACCACATGTGCTATTTTTGCTTATGTTGATAGGAAATGTTTCTGCCCAGGCTGTGGATTTTTAATTAAAATAAACTCTTTCCACTTCCTTAAGAAATAATATCCTTAGTCTTCATAAGCAATAGAGGTGCTCCCAGGAGAGTGAAGAGGTAGTGGGGCAGAAGGTATCTGAGGGAGATCCCACACCTGGAGCTCTCTACCAACCTGTTCAGGCAGTGTGGACGGAGGCTGTGGACAAGGTAACACCAGCCCTGAGAAACTCAAAGAATTCCCTCATCTGCACACAGCGTGTATTCCGCTTCTGGACTGCACTGGATCACCCCAGGGTCGGGTGCAGGACTCACCAAGGCTCTACCTTCTCCTAACAGGACCTCGAGGAAACTAAGACATGAGATCTCTTCCTCCCAAACAGGATTCTAGGTTTCTCAAGTCACCAGTCCTTCAACCCTTGGCAGTGCTTATTTTTACCAGGAAATTAGCACCATCATTACATTTTTGTGTGTGTACAAAGCAAATTACCTATTCTTTTTTCAATTTACACTATAGCAACCGCTGGCCCTGCTACACTAGCCCTAGGAAGCTCAGCTGAGAGCTAATGGGCCACAGTCAATGAAAGTCTCATGCAGCAGCTACTGAGCTCTAAATGATCTGGAATGTCAGACACATGGAACAGCCCAGTCATTATTCAGGAGGAACAGGGGCTTGTCCCACCTCCTTTCCTGGTATGGTCTCAGAGAGGTGAGGACACTGGGCTAACTCTGACCTCCTGGTTGACAAATACCAAGAGGATGAAGATATCCCCCCCCAAAAAGCCTTGGAGAAAACCCACTTTTTATAGGAGCTGATGCAAAAAATAAAATAAAATCCATCCACGTTTAGTGCTCTCCTGATTCTTCTCCACAGGGGAAGCTGCCAGGACCAACTTCCTTCCTGCCACTCTGTTTCTCATGAGGCAACGTGCGAGTCCAGCTCCAGTGAGTAGATGCTGCCAAGCCTGGAAAAGGATCGCTGATGCACTTCATGCCCTGACTGTAGTGTGGGGTGGAGAATGTAAAGAATAAAACAACTATTTATATCAATGCTAAAGAGGTGGATTTGGTAGTTGTTCAGAAGAGTATCAACACAGTGATTTAAATCACTTCAAACTTAGTAACTTCAGGGGGAAGCAGACATTTAAAAAAACTTAAATGCTGTTGTAGCAACAACTATTCTGCTATGAGAATGGGTTTGCTCCAGTAGAGAAGCAAATGAGGCTTTGAATACAAATTTCAAGTCTTCATAATTTTCTTCTGAACAGGGCTAAGGGAGGTATTAGTTCTCCAGCTACTTGTGGAAGCTATGGCTTCCTCCTCAAAAAGGCTTCCTGGGGAACCAGCTTAGAGGCAGACTCTTTGAGATCCTGATTTATAAGCACTTGGCCAAATGCCAAAATACCACCTTACACAAAGATCAGGAGTTTCTAAGAGTAAAGATTTCCTGTTAACTGCCAATTCACAGTCCCTGGAGAAAAGGTCTCAGTACAGGCTCCAGGAAAATCCCCAAAGGCTGGCAAGGTCACCACCCCCCTTTCAATGCAGGAGTCTCTTTTTCCAAAAGTCTTTCTGACTCTGCTTCTAATTGTACAGTGACTGCTTTCATGATGTCAACAATCTAGTATCCAATGCTATTCATGGGCCTGAGTTGAATGTCTAGTTTCCAATCAATCTAAGAATCTTTCAATGGCCCCCCCAAAACTCTGGCTGGCTGTCCATCCATTTAAAGAGCTACCCTGCCTCCCCCAATCCAAGCACAGTTCAGAAGTTGTTTACTAGGCAGGTCTGGAAGGAAGCTTCCAGTGAATGATGGAGAATGGAAAACTGAAAACCACAGAGTGGTCCACCTTTCCCTCACTCCTTCCTGTCCTGTGAGACATCTAGAGTGGCTGTCAAGTCAATTACCTACCAAAGCCTATATCAGAGAAGCTACTTCATGATCAGACTTCTCCTCTTAAAAATTTTACATAGCCTGCATACCCACCCCCCCAAAAAAAATTCACAGTTTATTTCATGAAACAAAGAGCTACGGTAATTGAACACACAACATAGTGGAAAGATTCTGACAGCGCAGTGCAGTTATCTTTTTCTGATCACAACTACAGATGACAGGAGAAAAAGGGCACAGGACTGGCACCAAGCAGATCCTACTCATACAACCTAAGAGATTAGGGAAAGGGACCTACTAGCTGCAGTTATATACTTCTTATTCTCACACATGATAAATACTTAATATAATGAACTTTAATGTTTTGGGTGGATTTCTTTAAAAATATCTTTTCCATGGTTTAAAATTTTTTAAAAGAAAATAAGATGCTTTGTTTTCTCTTCCTCTTAAACAAAGAGCTTTTCCTCTCTGATGATTTGGGAAGAGAGAGGATGAAAGGGGAGAACTAGGCAGGTGGAATTTACAGAGGAGAGTCTGAGGTCTAAGTGAGATGCAAGAATAGGCCCCTAAACTCAGGGCAGCTCTGCCCAGCCTCTTGTCTCTGCCTGAGTTCAAATGTCTCAACCCCAGAGACAGACTTTGGGAAATAAAAGCAAATTCTTTTTAAAATCTTTATATAAAGCGCAAATGCTTCTAAAACAACTATTGTTCCCTCCTTAGAAGTGACGGGAATAACCTCAATAAAAACTCAGGAGGAAGAAACTGGGACAATACAGAATCCTGTTGAGGGTATAAAAGCCATAACTGAGAGACAGAAATGGCCAGGAGACACTGGGGCCAGGAGACGGCCTGTTGGCTAAAGCTGCTGGCTGCATTGGCGAAGCAGAGGTAAACATGTTTGGTCTAGGGACGAGGGGGTGGGTGAATGGGAAGGAACTGGCCAAACAGCACTTCCTGTTGGCAGTCAGTGAGCTGGGTGAATGATAGGGCGGGGTAGCACCAACAGATTTCCCAGCCCTTGGGCCCCAGCTCAGGGCAGCAGTAACAGATAATCAGCAGTTATGAGGAGTCATCTCTTAGGCTGGACATTGCTCTGTACGCCCCATCTTGCCAGTCATAGGGGAGGGGTTCTGGCTTGCCCTTAGGCTAAGTCAGCAGGTAGGCGCTCTCAACACGGAACACACCATTTCTCAGGGAGAGGGTGATAGGATCCACTAGTGAAGATGACGACTCCTCCATTCAGGTAGGAGGGCAAAGGATCAGAAGATAAGTAATTTCTCGCCAGGATCTGGCATTCTTCCTGAGCTGGTGGTGGATCTAGCCCAGAGTTTGCCAGATTCCCTAGATCTACTGCCCGAGACTCTGAAATCTGAAAGCACCTGAGTGTTTGGGGGACAGGCTTGGGGTGAGTTGATGTAAAAGGAGGAAAGTTTGTAGAAAAGGAAGGTAAGCTTGCCAATTGCCTTCTTACACCGAGGGAAAGCTGTGTCCTCATAGAGCCCAGCCCCTCAACCAACTGCTCCACCAAGGACAGATCTTTAGACTCTGCAGAGCCCAGCCAGAGGCAGCACCGGCTGCCTAGCCACAGCCCTTGGCTTTGGTGCAGCCCCCTCCTGCCTATAGAGGAGACCTCTGCATGAGCTTGCATGCATGCACACGCACACAGGGACACCTGACCAGGAGACACTCAAGAACAACCACTTCTGGGGCCACAAAGGACATTACAAAATGAGCCCAGAGCCCCAGGGCCCCTCAAACTTCCTGTTATTTATTTCCTGGTCAAAGGTTCTTTAAAAACAACCTGAGAACCCAGGCAGGCATGTTAGGCTCACAGGGATCAGGTCTTATTTATCTCTATATTTCCTGCCAGTGACTAGTACCACACCTAGCACACACAGATGTTCAAGAAATCACCACCGACTTGAATGGGTATTAGTTCCTCCCAAGGATTCATCAGGTACCCTCAGTGGGGCTTGGCAGGATTAGATAGAGCTTTGAGAGCCCTACTACCTTCCAACCTGACCAGTGGAATTGAATCCCATGCTTGACTCCAGAGTGGACTTTTTATTTCAAGTTCACCATGAGTAAAGGTCGGGGGGAAAGAGACCCGCGTCTGTCTGTTTCCTTGGCTGGGGCCCACTTGGACTTCCATACATGGCTCACACAACCACAAGCCCCCCCACTGGCTAATGTCACAAGAGTTCTGAATGCTGGGATATAAGGAAAGAATAACAGTGGAAAAGTGTTGGGGTCTGTTCTTTTTAAGAGGGAAAAAGATTTTTCCCTTCCCCAAGAACCCTGGGGGTGGCTGGTCTGGTCACGTGGCATTTACTGGTGTTACTTCTGTTCTGACTCTGCACACTTGTGACTGGAAGGAGCCTGGTTAAGAGCTGGAAGTGTACTTTGCTCTGGTTTAGGGTCTTTCCCTCTTCCAAGAGACCAGCAAGTCTGTGCCAGTGTCTGTGTGCTCCCGGAGGACCAGCAAGACTGTGCCAGTGTCTGTCCAGCCACCATGGGCCAGAGCCCTGGCCCTGGCGAGGCCTTGCCCAGGGCCCAGGGACTCTGCTCTGTGGGTGCCAGCTTCTTCTCTTCAGTGGAAAGGGACGACTTCCCAAGAGGCCTGAAGGACTGCCCACTCTTGGCAGCAAGTCCAGGTAGTTGCTGGCCCCCAGCCATCTGCTTCACCTGCTTCACCAGGCCTGGCGCTTGACTGGGAGGCCCTGGGGTCTGTTCAGCCCCTGCAGGTGCTCTTCCTGAGGCCTGAGTTGCTGGCTCATATAAAAAAGCCTTGGCAGGGGGCTGAGAAAGAAGTCTGGCCTGGGTGAGTGATTTAACAGCTTGCCAGGAGTGTTCTGAAGTGGCCGCTGCTTTGCCCAGTGGCTGAAGGACAGCATCTGACACACTGCCTCTCTCAACAGCTCGTGGTATCTGTCCTAGACCTTTGCTGGCAGGCCATGAGCTCGACTCCAACACTGGCATCTTCTCATCAGCCTGTGGTGTGAGCTCATGGGGTGAACCTGCCCGATCCTTCTGGCGAGGAGTTAGGTCTATGAGATCCATCACCAAAGCAGCTCTATTTTTTGACTGAGTATTCTGGTCCACGGGCCTCAGTGCTTTTTCTTTAGCTACCAGGGTCTGGACCACAGCTGACAGTACTTTGTCAGGAGGTGGAAGTCTCTGGGACAAAGAGACATGGGATTTGTCAGGGGGTCTGTCTGAAGTCTGGGGTTTGGGACCGCTGGTGACTAGCAGTTTCTCTGGCGGTGGAAGTCTCAGGCCCGTAGGGACAGGGGTTTTCTCCAGTGACTGGGGCCTTGGGCTGGCAGCACCTATGGATTTATCCAGCCTTGGGTCAGCTGTCCCCAGAGGTCTTTCCAGTGGCTGAGACCTGACTGAGGGTGAGGAGCTTGGGCCGGTCACGGGAGAGGGTTTGTCAGATAATTGGGGTCTTGGTCCTGCCACTGCAGGTGGCCTGTCCAATGGCTTCTGGCTGGATACCAATGATTGGGGTTTGGTCCCTGACCCAGCAAGGTCCCTGACCCTATCTACAGGCTGGGGCCTGGAGTCAGTTCTGTCAGGAGGCCTTTCAGGCAGCGGGGGCCTCTGACAAGTCCCTGCCAGAGCTTTTTTGGACAGCGACAGCGACGGGTTGGTGTCAGCGGATGGCTTGTCCGACATCTTGGGCCCTTGAGCAGCCACTCCTGATGATTGCTCTGCCAGGTGAGTGCTTGGGCCTGGAGGCAGTGGTACTGGAGGAGGTACATACTCACGGATCTCCCCCGGTTCCAGAGGGTTGGGCCCACAGGGATCATGCTCAGTACAAGACAGGCGCCCATCCAGTTTGGAGATGAAGAGCATCCCTTCCCGATGCTGCTTGCAGAAGGAGCTGGGACACATCTCACAGAAGGAGGCTGCTTCCTTTCCGCATATGTCACACTGATGCCAAGGACACTCCCATTTCCCTGAAAATACAGAAGTGAAACACAAACTAAGGAAAACAAAACATGCCTGAGATGGGCCACGGCTCTGGAACAAAGTCAAAGGAGTGATTGCAAACTGCTGCCTCCTGCCGAGAGCTTGTGCCCCTTGCCCACATCCCCTCCCTCAGGATCTGGGCTTTACTTTCTGCGAAATGTGTACAAATAATAGCCAAATATTGTCACAACTAAGTATCAATTAAAAACCAAGCACGAGTAAACAATAGCGAAGGAGTAAACCTTGATTTCTATGACTACTTCCAACAAGGAGAGAAACAAGGACAACAAAACAAAACCGACTTGGTTTTTAATTGATACTCAGTTGTGACTTAATATTTGGCTGTTGTTTCTACATGTTTTGCAGAAAGTAAAGCTGAGATCCTGAGGGAGGGGATATGGACAAGAGGCACAAGCTCTCTGCGGAAGGCAGCAGTCGGTAAACAACCAGCACCAAGGAGTAAGCCCTGATTTCTATGACTAATTCCAACAAGGAGAGAAACAGCAACAAAACCAAACCCAAAGCTCCCCTTAGATGGAATGTGAACATATTACTTTTCTATATTTAAAAATTACATTTGTCCTACGTGGCCTTTAAATATTTAACTCTAGGGGGAAAACATCAGCCAATTAAACTGCTTACTTCATTGTTACTAGGAATAGGGAGTAGATACACACGGTGAACAATGGAAACAGATTTCTCTCTGCTCAACATTAAAACTGGAAATTAGAACAAATTTAATCTGTGTTGTCTACAAAGAATCAGCAGAAAAGACCCAAAGCCAACCTAAGCTGTTCTCTTTTATCCTCATTTCATGATACCAGAGTCTCTGACATGGACAGCTGTTTCCATCCCAGCTCCTTCCAAGTGAACTATGCTAGAGTTCACTCCTGGCTCTAGAATTGGCAAGATGAGGTCTATCACAACCCATGCCAGCTATGACCCCGAGTAATTGCTTCTGAAACAATTCCCCATTTCCTGGCACTGAAATCAGTGTTATGGCCTTGCCCCCAAGGTATCTCAGTTTCTATTATTTCATTATCCTGGCAACCACATACTGAAGAAAACCTAATTTTCAGACAAACTCCTCTCACTCCCAACCCAAAGTTCTCTTTCTGCAGTTCCCAGAAGCAGGCCGCTAATGGTGCGTGTCACCCAGAATAGTTTCTCACCTTTGTTGTTTAAAATACATAGCACACACCCAAATCCCTGAACTCCTCTTACGTCAAATTATCATCCAAAGATCAGTGACAATTTTTCAAGCCACATATTTCTGAGTACCACACCTGCTTGCATAGGTTCTCCTGTGTTTACTAACACAACTGCATCTCTTTCAGAGGGAAGTGAGCCAGAGGGGGCTATAATCACCTAGAAGCTCCACTCTTTCTCAGCGTCTCTTTCTCTAGAGAGTGAACATGATGTAGTGGGCTTAAAGTCAGAAAACTTGTGGCTTCAAGCCAGTCCCTGCATCTATACGCTTTAATGTGACAAGTCAAGACTCAAGTTTCCTCATCTGGAACATGGGAAGGTAAAAAGGCCTCATCTTTACGGGCTGGTGGGAGGATAAACTAACGTAAAATGCTTCATGGAGCAAATGAGTTTCTGTTCCCTTTTCTATAGTCTTTGTTGTCATTTATTTTGATAGTGAGAACATGAACCATACCACCCCTCAATATTATGCATGGGAAGACCAAAGGGCTCTGAGAATTCTAGCGGAGAACAAAGAGAACTCTAAATGGATTTTGGCACCAACCTGCTGGTCGCTTGGTTAGATTGAGACAGTCTGCATGGTAAACTTTGGGGCAGCCTGGCTTCTTACAAGAGACGAGCTGGCCAGCATCCCCACAGCTGAAACATTCATCCTCTCGCTCCTTTGTGACTTCACCCTGGGTTCTGCGCTTCCCCTGTTGCTTCTTCTTGAATTTCTTTGACTTTTCCTCTGTGGCAATGGGTTGATTCTAGAGGTCAAATATTGTTGACACATTAGTTGTATGATCTTGACCAGGTTAACTAATCTCTCTGTGCTTCAGACTCTCCTCTGGAAAGACAGTCCTCATAGACTATTGTGAAGATAAAAAAATGCAGAAAAAGGCACAGGGCATATCATTGGTACCCAATAAATGGTAGCACTAAGTGTATCTGACATCAACTACTCCTACCACCTGAGTGCAATAAAAGAGAAATATGCTGCTTTATGTTGACACACAAGACTGGTATTAAAGATCATCCTTTAATGATACGTTTTATTTTTATTCTTAAGTTTGTCTAATTTCAAAACTAAGGGAGACTTCTCTGGGTCACACACATTTCTAAATTTATTCAACAAACCTTCACTGAGCTCTTCATATGAGCCATGTTCCAGCAAGACACAGAAAACTAGTGTGTGGTCTTTGCGTTTTTATCTACATCAATTTAGGTTCGTATCCACCACTTGCCAAGACAGACCCTGGAGCAGCCAGCAGGTCTACTGTGTGCTCCCTGCAGCCCACATGCGGCCACCAAACTGCATGGTTTTATCACATTATTTACCTTGGCCTAGAAACATCCAGGACCAATCCAGTTTATTGCCAGCCCACAGTGATCTCCTCCCATTTCTAAACTTCTGTTCTCAAATTTCTCTCTCACTGATTCACCTGTGAAGTGCTACACAGACCTTAAGGATACAGAAACAGACATCCCAAGTACACCAAACACCATTAAATTCTGTTACTATTTTAATTTACAGGGACTAAATCCACTGAATACCTTAAGAAACAAGACCATTTAACCAACCAACAAAACAAAAAACAAAATCCAATATACATTTTCTTATTTAATAGATAAAAGAATAATTACTGGGTGTTCTTCATATATTATAGGTCAAAATGATCCTTTTATTAAATAGTTTCATGCTAATTTTCACTTTTCAGTTCTTAATGTTGACTTCACTATCAAAGACGTATAATAAGAAATACCCAATTGGAGTCACTGTGTACTTTGTATCAAAGTTAAACTTCAATTTTTAGCATGCTGTTACTTATGGTAAGAGTAACTCAGGAAGCATCCAGATAGTCACCTATTATGGTTCATTCAATATATAAAAACTTTAACAGTCATTGAAAATGATGGTTAATAAATAATGTAACAGCAAGAAAGTATTTTAAAATAATATCTATGAATTATAAACAACAATTTTTAACATAGAATTATAATTCAGTTAACGTATACATAAAAAAACAGGATATAAGATACAACAAAGTTTATACTCTGTTACATGGCACATGGTTAAGATTAAGGGTTCTTGTATGTATACACTGTTATTCAGCTATACTTCAATACAAAATAAAATGTTAAAAAAAAAAAAAAAAAGATTAAAGGTCCTTAAGAAAAAAATAAGGGTCCTATGTTTATCTACAATCTTATACTACATTTAGAATCTTAAATTCAATATCAGATTCTCTAATATCTTTAAAAAGAAAGACACAAAGAGAGACTGAGAATCTAAGTAGTTTCTTAGGAAATGTAAGACTGACTAAGAGCAATAGAGATATGGGAAGTAACCTACCTTATAGATTCCTATTTTACATCTTTTTTAGCTTCAAAGGTATCATTAATTAGAAGTCAGATTACTCAAAACACTTCAACAATACCCAAAGACCTTCTCTAGTGTACCAAACTGGTTATTAGAAGGCTTAAATTGCCAGTGTCCCTAATGACAAATATTCAATGTCATCATTTCAAACAGACACCTTCTTAAATACTCAGTCCTGCCAACAGGTTAGGAGAAATGACCACACCATTATCCTTGATGCAAACGTTTAACAGGTACCTTTGGCCTTACACCCAAAAAGCCACTGCAGTTTGGGGCTCCACATTTGCAAACGGTCTTTCCATTCCCAAGACATTCTAGATTGTAGTTGAAGGTAAGTTCAGTGCCTGCATAAGAGACCATGAAAATATTAGTATCAATAGTTTTAATTACAACAGTTCTGTATTAACCACAAAAGATACAGATAACCACAAAAGATACAGACTACCAAGAGAACAAGGTTAGTTTTTAAGAGGAATAAAAGGGGCATATTAACTTTAATCCCACTATATTAATAACATGTTAATGAATTTGAATCTAATAACAATATTAATCAACTAACGTAACTGAACAACAGAAAAACCTAACAAGTATGACCTAACAAGTAATACTTAAAACAATTTTTACCATCGAGGTGTTACCCAAGTTGTTTTGAATTTTTTTTCTAACCATTCAGATTCAAATTGTATTATTACCAAAAACAACAAAATGCGATTTATGCACTGATGTGCCAGGCATCGTGAAAGCTAAGTGTGAAGGAAGCCTGTCTGTCGTCTGTCCCAAAGTGAACATCTTACCTGGCAGCACTCGAGAGACAAGTCAATACAGAATAGTATTAGGAACTCTAGACAACAAGACCTAAGCCCTGGCTTTACATCCCAGTTACACCACAGTCTAGCTGGGTGAGCTGAGCCTGAGAGTCCATTTGTTAAATGCAGATAACAATCTTACAAGCTTACTGAGAATGACATACTGCACACAGCAGGAATATGTCAACTTTAATAGGAGAATTACAAATTTAACATACAAAAATTCCCCTTTTTCTCACAAGTGCATTTCATCAAAATTGAGAGCAAATAAATCACACAAACATTCAAAATCAAAGTGTGTTAGGGAAAGCCTAACAAACAGAAGAATTTTACAGAAATATACAACGAGACTGTCCCTGGGTAGGGGTAATGGCTTACCATTAATGTACAAAGTGATAATTCTTCAGTTAAAACTGTCAAAACTGAGGAAGATTTCCCACTGCAGAATGATATATCTTCTATCAGTGAGATTAATTAATATAGATTTTCATCTAATATTGGAAAGAGATTATTATTCCTTAAATTTGGTTGAGTAAATTATAAAGCAGCCGGCTTCTATTTAGGGATTTTAATGGTACTAATGCTAGAATTACTTGTGGCCTGGTAAGAGGTTCACATTGTGAAGAGCCTGAAGGACCCGAGACTGACCAAGGGCACCAGCAGGGTCACATCTAACCTCTCACGCCCACTGTGAACTTACTGGACTGAATGATGGGTACTTTTATTCACACTACCCTTTTTTAAAATTTTCTGAATATATAGCTGAATTTTCACAAATTTAATGGGCTTACAATGCAACTCAACCAAATACACAAGTATAAGATAGCAGGATACTTGTTATTACCTGCTGCTCACTCAGCATCCATTATACAAACAAAACTACAGGAGGGGTTAATCAGAGGGTATCAGTGTGCACACAGGAAAGCCATTCTAGAAAAGAGTCCAAAATACAGATATCTGCAATTTGGGGGGAGAACAAAGGGCACTGGAGAAGAGATAAACAAGGAATGAGAACAACACGTGGAAGATACCCCTGCAGTTTGGGAGGACAGGAACAAGGTCGGTCAGTTCCCACACAGCGCTAGGAGCAGAGAAATTTGTGGCTGCACATGGTAGAACAGGCATCCCCACAGACACAGACTAAAGTCTGAAGTGGAAGTGTGGTACTAAAAGCAGTCAGGACAGAGATAGGCACTGAAATCATATGACTAACATTTGAATAATTAATACAGAGGAACACTGCCCCTTCTTCCCCTAGGGTGATTAGAGAGAAAAACAGGTAAAAGATGGAGAGAAAGATAAGGGCAAAGAATGCAGACAACACAGGTATGATAACACATAATTTATAGTACTTTTTTAAGGATTGGACTTCCCTGGTGGCTCAGATAGTAAAGCGTCTGTCCACAATGCCGGAGACCTGGGTTTGATCCCTGGGTCGGGAAGATTCCCTGGAGAAGGAAATGGCAACCCACTCCAATACCCTTGCCTAGAAAATCCCATGGATGGAGGAGTCTGATGTCCATGGGGTCGCAAAGAGTCAGACACAACTGAGCGACTTCACTTTCATTTTGTAAGGATTAAACAGCAAGCTTGGAACAAAGTTTGGCATCTGATAAATGTAGCTCTTAACAGCATTCAGTTGATAATTCCTCTTACAAATCAGAAATCTACCCAATTTACTCTGAAGCCATCCATTCTAAAAACCTGGTACACACTATGATTTTTAAAATCAGTTTCATTTAGTCAGCAGAACATAAGTGCACAGTGATGCTCAAATATTGTTACTTTCATCATTTAATACCTCATATGAAGCAATGCAAAACAGGAGAAAGGAACTAGTGGCTCAATTTTAAAAACAGGAAAACTGTCAAATTTTAAAATTCTAAAGAGTCTAAAAGACTCCTGGGCAGCAGTATATTTAAATTAAAGAGAAAAAATATATGGGGGAGGAGGGGGGAAGAAGAGAGGAGAGGTTTTCTACAGATGAAAAAAAAGGGAACAGACAAAAAGCTGACCAAATTACTCTTTATTTCGATTAGTGTTTCTTGAGGTAAACATGAATAACACTGACTGGGCTCATATAGGATTTCCACTTTGAGAATCATTGGACTATGCTACTGTCAATTATGAACTGCCCAAGCCGAGAGTTGCCCTCCAAGGTGCAACAACAGCCAAGACAGAACTCAGGGTAACAATGCCGCAGCGGTTGCCCGCTGAGCACAGGGTGGGCACCCAGGGACGGGGGCCGCCAGGGGCTCCACCAGTACAGTCTGTTTTGACGAGAGGAAAAAAAACCCTACTCAGGCCAGTCTCATTTTGAGTTGGTGGGGGTGGGGGTGGGGCGGGTAGTAGAGAGAGAGAGAGAGACAGTGTATGTGTGCGCATGTGCTCAGTCTCTCAGTCGTGTCTGACTGTGCAACCCCATGGACTGTAGCCCACCAGGCTCCTCTATCCATGGGATTCTCCAGGCAGGAATACTGGAGTGGGTTGCCATGCCCTCCTCCAGGGGGATCGTTCCCACCCAGGGATGGAACCTGCATCTCTTATGTCTCCAGCACTGGCAGGAGGATTCTTTACCAGTAGCACCACCCGGGAGAGTGATCTTTAAACACTTTGCTAGTACTCCTGCAAAAACTTACTTTGAAAAATTAGGTATATCCTTACACTCAAACTTTACATAAGTCTAAATATTAAAAAAAAATTTAGAGCGTGTCATATAATATGTTTCAAATTTTTCATAAAAACCTTGACACTAAATATGAAGTTGCTTTAATTGATGGAAAATATCCATCATATACGTTTACGTTCAAACCTCTCAATCTTACCAGATGTACTTCCAGTTTACTAAACATCTGAATATTGTGCTGAACACAACAGGCTCACTTGTTCACTCTGAACTCGCAGAGGCATGGGCATCCAGGCCAGCCACAACATAAAAGTGCATTCTCCAAACATCCAGTTCTTTGACACCCAAGAGGTGAGGGATTTTGTTTTTCTTAGCTTTGGGCTCATAAACCATAAAGTTCAGATGGGTGAGAGATGGCTATTTGGTTTACAAAATGGATGAAAGTCAACTGTGAAAGGAAACCTAGACTGCTGACGATTTTTAAGGCAGCCCGATTTTTATGGAGTTCATATAAGTTATGGAAAGGTCTGGAAATTCATTCCTTTAAAACCATACAGGGAATTATCTGGCACTTCAGTGGTTAGGACTCAGTGCTTTCAATGTCACAGCCCCAGGTTCAATCCCTGGTTGGAGAGCTAAGATCCTGCAAGCTGCATGGTGCGCCTGGAGAGCATGCCCAAACCATCATGCTAAATAAAATTAGTCAGTCACAACAAAACAATTATTATATGACTGCACTTACATGAGATTCCTAGAGCAGCTAAAAAATCAGACCCAGAAGGTAAAATGGTGGTCACTAGAGGCTGGGGGAGTGGGGAAAGAGGGAATTTTTGTTTAATGGGTATCTTCAGTTCAGGAAAAGAAAAAGTGCTGGAGATGAATGGTAGTGATAGTTGTACAACAATGTGAATGGACTTAAACGCCACTGAACGGCACACTTTAAAATGTCTAAAATGGTAAATTTCAGGTTACATGTGTCTTACCATTCCACCACCAATAAGAACAGACCTGGTACCCGCCAGGCACCACCAATATAGTCTTGTGTCCTCGGGGGTTTGCAGCCTCATTTTGGATTACAGGACAAATGGGGTTTTTAGATAATAAAAACTGGTCCTAGTCCTGGTTCCAAAATCCTTAAATGAGTCTTACCTGCTTTAATGTCACTCAGGGCAAAAAGGCCAACCCGGGTGTCTCCATTCACAGACCACTTCTGTGTTTCACAGTTAGGCTGGCAGCAATGATTCATGAATCGAGCATAGTTTCCTTTGGGGCCAGCATCAATAATCCGGTCCTAGAATTCCAAGAGATGCTGTTCAGCAGACCTCCACTATTACTGAGTAAAATTAGAGTATTTTAATAAGCTGGAGTTTCTATTTGTAAACTTTGACTTTTCCAGAATGTAGTGCCTAGACTAGCTCTAGTTATCACCACCACGGAATCCACTAAAAACGCAAAGTCTTTGGTGGCACTTCAGAGATACTAAAGCAGGAACTCTGAGGCCCAGAAATCTATGTAGTAACAGCCCTCTCGGTGTATCCTCTTCTGAACCCTGGCTATACATTAGTAATCACCTAAGATTTTAATAATGACATCCAGACCTCATCCCAAATGATCAGAGAACCTTGAGCTGAGGATCTCACAAACCATCAAAGTACAACTGGGTAAATACAAAGTTTCACACTAAGAAAAGTCTATTATAAAAGCTGGGGACAGGGCAAAACCTAACAGAACCCAATACTCACATACAAAGAGGAATCTCAGCATACACAGAAACAAAATGCATTAGGATGCCAGAATTAGAAATAAATCCCATAAGCAACAAGGTCCCACTATATACAGCATAGGAAACTATATTTAATATCTGGTGATAAATCATAATGGAAAAACATATGTATATGTATAACTGAATTACTTTGCTGTACAGAAATTAACACACCATTGTAAATCAACTACACTTCAATAAAATATTTTTAAAATAATAAATTTTAAAAAAGAAATATGAAACATGTTGGAAATGACATATGGAAAAAAATTAAAAATCCCAAATATAATTCCAGACACTAGTGGAACACAGCTCATCAGAAATTTCAATAATTGGAGAGCTGACTTGGGTTTGTAAGATTGAGTTCTATAGTCAATTTTTATGACTTTCTCAATGTACTAACTAAATATTAACAAGTCAGTGTTTCAATCTGTAAAATAAACAGTAAAATAATTATTATTTATTTTTCTGGCTTCAAGTTTTAATCTTATAGGAAAAACACTAAAAGAAATCATCCCAAACTTATGTTGGACAGTTGAAAAGCAGCTTTAGTGCCTTTTGCTCATGGATATACAGCTAGAAATGAGTAACCTTATCCAACTCCAGGACCCTGAGCAAGCAATTCCTATGAACATGGGGGAAAGACACTGTTTTATGCAGTAAAACCCTTTTTAGGCATGTATGACATGCCTACACAGAATAGCTGGGACAACACTAATTAAAAACAAGCTTATAACAGCGGAAATAGCACTTTCCATTACTTACTTTGTCTAGAGTTAGCATATAAAAATTTGTGATATCATGTTCTTGGGCATAACGGATTCGAGCTCTGCACTCTTCTTCATCTATTAGCTCACCCACATATTCATTCACAAATTCACCCTGGAACGAGAAATGACTTAAATGGCAAAAAGTGCCAACAGTGTTCATAGGTATACCTTATTTTTAAAAAATTAAAGAAAGTAATAGATTCACAAAAGCTTCCCTGGTAGCTTAGACAGTAAAGTGTCTGCCTGCAATGCAGGAGACCTGGGTTCAATCCCTGGGTTGGGAAGATCCCCTGGAGACGGAAATGGCAATCCACTCCGGTACCCCTGCCTGGAAAGTTCCATGGACGGAGGAGCCTGGTAGGCTACAGTCCATGGAATCGCAAAGAGTCAGACATGACTGAGTGACTTCACTCTGTACTTTTGTACTTAACAAAGGTTGTGGCTCAGATGGCAAAGAATCTGCGTGCAATGCAGGAGACCCAGGTTTGATCCCCAGATCAGGAAGATCCCCTGGAGAAGGGAATGGCTACTCCAATAGTCTTGCCTAGAGAATTCCATGGACAGAGGAGCCTGGGGGGGCTATAGAGTCAGACAGGACTAAGCGACTAACACATTCACTTCACTTATTCAAGATAAAACATAAATATGATGCTTCAACTATTAAACAGTAAGAATGATCTCCCCACTCGTACCACAGCCAGCAGCAGAAAACTTGGAATTCACCTTAAGATCAAAATGGATGTTAAATAAACTAAAGCTCCACTATAATGGTTTATCCCTTTACCTATCTAAGAACCTAAAAGTCAATTTTCCTAAACTATATTCTTTTTTCATGGAACATGCCCTGCCTACTGCCCATCCACATTTCACACCACTGTCCTAATTATTCAGTATACTACTGTCATACTGGTTTTCTTATGTGTTGTCCCCTCTACCCAAAATGCTAAAATGTTCCACCAGCTTAAGCCAACAACTATTTATCTTTCAAGTCTCAATTTAAAATATTCTCAGAGATAAGCTAGCTTCAGGCCCTTTGTCACATGCCTACAGAACCCTTTATGCTTCCACAGTGAGTGATTACTTGTTCAATATCTCTCTCCATCTAGAAAGTAAACTTTAGGAAAGTATGGAACATGTCTTTCTTACTGAACACTGCATCACACAGCAACATGCCTGGCACAAAGGAGATATACAATAGTTACTCAGCAAATGACTAAAGGAGACCAACCAAGTCATATTCACCTCCTTTCCTAGAAATAAACTTCAATAAAATTCTTCAGAAAATATAACCAGAGTAAGACTTATTACATTCAAATGTCAAATATGATTTATTCCACTCAGAGACTGTATGCTGCTGCTAAGTCACTTCAGTCATGTCGGACTCTGTGCAACCCCATAGACGGCAGCCCACCAGGCTCCCCCGTCCCTGGGATTATCCAGGCAAGAACAGTGGAGTGGGTTGCCAATTCCTTCTCCAATGTATGAAAGTGAAAAGTGAAAGTGAAGTCTCTCAGTCGTGTCCGACCCTCAGCGACCCCATGGACTGCAGCCCTCCAGCTCATCTGTCCATGGAATTTTCCAGGCAAGAGTACTAGAGTGGGGTGCCATTGCCTTCTCCCAGAGACTGTATAATACTATCTATTTATCAGAAATTTGTAGGTCCTTCCAAGTTTCAAGTTGAAGATGTTACTGCATTTTCATTAGAGAAGACCTAATCCTCTTTTCCTTCATGTTCTATGAACCCAAACCTATTTTTATCTAAGTAAAAATAAACTTTATTTCATTAGTTGATGATTAACACCTGTATCACACTCTTTCTATTCTCTCTAACTACAAGTTACAGGATTTCCACAAATGAGTGGACAAAACCATAGTATCTCTATGAATTTCCCTCATTTTTTTCATCCTCATACATAATGAACATGATCAGTAAGTGAACATCATATAGAAAAGAGACCATATAGTCTACAAGTCGGAGAAGGCAATGGCACCCCACTCCAGTACTCTTGCCTGGAAAATCCCATGGATGTGGGAGCCTGGTAGGCTCCAGTCCATGGGGTCGCTAAGAGTCAGGCATAACTGAGCGACTTCACTTTCACTTTTCACTTTTATGCAGTAGAGAAGGAAATGGCAACCCACTCCAGTGTTCTTGCCTGGAGAATCCCAGGGACGGGGGAGCCTGGTGGGCTGCCGTCTATGGGGTCGCACAGAGTCGGACACGACTGAAGCGACTTAGCTGCAGCAGCAGCAGTCTACAAGTCTCTCAATTTTTGAAGGATATGGCAAGATATTATAATAAGGCTAATCCTTACACTTTAATATTAATCAGAAGAATTACTTGTATTAAGCAATTGCAAAGAAGGAAAAAAAAACTGAAGATTAAGTTTCCTCACCTTTTTAATATCTGTTTTTGTTCGGAGACCCCAGCCCCTCTGTAATGTGCGAAAAATTTCCACCTCTGGGTACTGGCGCTTGGTAAAGCACTGGTTCTGGCAGCGACCTCCAGCAGGGCACACGGTAGGGTGGCACTCATACAGCAGCATGCGGTTGATGCACTCAGAGTCTATGCCGCAGGGGTTCTCATCCGTGGCTTTACAGTTGCAACGGGGGATCTCAGACAAGTCTGCAGTGAAGATTTGTACCCTGCCAATAGGACGGTTCACCTGGAGAAGAAACACATACTACAGTACATCAGGCAAGTCAACTAAGGACAGTTCAGCGCCTGTGAAAGGCAGATTTCTTTAAAGTTGAACATCACATTTTACATGATTTTGAATTATCAAGATTTGGCAGGATTATTCATAACATCTAAAATATGGCAACAACGCAAGTGTCCACCAGTACATGAATAGATAAGCAAAATGTGGTAAAAATAATGGAGTATTATTCAGCTTAAAAATGAAGGAAATTTGACACACAATACGCAACATGGATAAACCTGGAGGACATTATGTTAAACGAAATAAGTTAGTCAAAACAAACAAATACTTATACCACATAGATACAAAGAGATAATGGCAATAGTTATACACATGAATGCATTTAATGCCACTGAAATGTATAGTTAAATATGGTTAAGATAAAAAAAAACCTATGTATCTATATTTTTACAATTAAAAAGGTGAAGGAAATAAAAATCTAGGCAGTTTGATATAAAAATAAAGCCTCACTCAATACATAAAATATAAATACCACAAATAGAAAAAAAAAAAAAAAAAATCATCTCTGGGCTACCCCAGTGGCCCAGTGGATCAGAATCTGCCTTCCAATGCAGGAGACATGGGTCTGATCCCCGATGTGGAAAGATCCCACATGCCACAGAGCAACTAAGTCCACGCACCACAACTATTAAGGCTGTGCTCTAGAGCTGGGAGCCACAATTACTGAGCCCACGTGCCACAACTATAGAAACCTACACAGCCTACAGCCCACGCTCCAAAACAAGAGAAGCCACCGCAGTGAGAAGCCCTTACGTTGAAAGAAGAGTAGCCCCTGCTTGTCCCAACTAGAGAAAGCCCATGCATAATGAAGACAGAGAAAAGCCTGCATAGCAACGAAGACCCAGCACAGTCTAAATAAACATTTAAAAATAAATCATTTCTAAAAAATTCATAATTTCCAGCCTGGGTTTCCCTGGTAGCTCAGTGGCAAAGAAACCAATTGCCAATTCTGGAGACAAGAGTTCCATCCTTGGGTCGGGGAAGATCGCATAGAGAAGGAAATGGTAATCCACTCCAGTATTCTTGCCAGGAAAATCCATGGAGAGAGGAGCCTGGCAGGCTACAGTCCATGGGATCACAAAACAGTCGGACACAACTGAGCAACTAAACAAGCGAAGTCAATTGTAAATTTGAGTTTCCGCTACTGCCACATGGTGGCGCCACATTAGCTTCTATATTAAAAAAAAAAAATTCACCTTTCTCAAGTGGTAAATCTTTAACATGAAAAGGTCTCTGAGTAATTGAGTTACAATATATGAAGATATATTTTAAAATTGACTATCACAACTTGAAATCTTTTTAATAGACTACAACAATGTCACCTAAGCATTCATTTTTAGTGGTGCTAGTCCTGAATATCCAATGTGGTAGAACAGAGGCCAATTGCTATGATACTGAAGCCATTACTTACTAACAACAGTGTCGGAAAAAAGTAGACATTCCACAATACAGAGAGACTTATGCACTATAAGAATGAGTCCTGGGGACCTCCCTGGTGGTCCAGTGGGAGACTCAATGCTTCCAATGCAGCGGTCGGTGGTTCAATCCCTGGTAGGGGAACTCAGACCCTATGTGTCCAGCTACATAGCCAGGGGTGGGGGATTGGGAGTCTGGGATTAGCAGATGCAAACTATTATATATAGGATGGATAAACAACAAGGTTCTACTACATAGCACAGGGAACAATACTCAATACCCTGTGATAAACCATAATGAAAATCCATGTTTTATATATATAAAACTGATTCATTTTGCTATAGGCAGAAATTAACACAACACTGTAAATCAACTATACTTCAATAAAATTAAAGGAACGAGTTTCCTCTACTTGATATTATCTAAATGGGAACAGTCAAATCACGAGTCTTCAAAAACCTATCCTATACATAAAATTTGATTGTCCAGGAATTGCATTATTTGGTGAGTCAATTTTTACTTGCAAGACCTAAATTCCAAGACTGTTGTGGGGAATAATCTACAATCTGTGTGTAAAAATATACTGTCTTCAAATGTTCTCCAGAACAACTTAAAATGACAGTAAGTCTCACTGCCAGATCTCTTCCCAGCTTCTTCAAAATACTGGTAAATGCTTGACAATGGAGGAGCACTCTCACCACATGCCACTGCAAACCACAGACCTACTAAGGCATACTCCAAGGCGGCAGACCAGGGCTGAGCTCAATCACCTGGTCCCACATAGGGCCATCTGAATATTCACCTTGATTCAAGGTTATCTTTACCTGACACTCCCCATCCAAAATAGTTGCATTCTACTCCTTTTTTCTACATAAAGGTATGTTTCAATCATTCTTCCTTGACATCTGATCTAAACTGATATTAATCTCAAATAAGTTTCTTGCCTAACATAATATAAAGCAAGACAAAACCCCATACATGGTTAAGTAAGAACAACATAGATATATATTTGTAGCATTTACACTCACTCTGGGCTGGGGATTGACAAACCTTTTCTGTAAAGGGTCAGACAGTAAATATTTTATGTCTTCAGGACATAGATCTCTGGTGCATGTTGCTCAACTGTCACTGTAGCTCCGAAGAAGGAGCAGACCACATGTATATGAACAAGCATGGCTGGGTGCCAATAAAGCTTTAATTATGGACACTACTATTTGAATTTCATAAAATCTTCATGTGTTAGAAAAAACTCTTTGGAAAAAAAAAGTTCTTCTGGACCATGCATGGTAGGCCAGAGTTGGGACTATAATTTACCAACCCCTGGTTTAATCTTTTCCCTGGAAATACATCTTTGTTTTAAAGATGGAGAAAGAAGGTGGTGTCTAAATTTTATGATTAGATCACACAGGACATTAGTTGGTCTCTCAATACTCACGTTCAATATGGTTGACAAGCTACCCTGAAGTGCCTAACTTCTGTTATATGTGACATCTATGACTGTGGAAACAGGAATTACTTTCCCTTTTATTGAGGATGAACTACAATTCAGTGTTGTGTTTCCATGAACAATTAACTCCATTTAACTCTCAGTCTTTGCAATTTTAAGTTTTCTTTTTTCTTTTCCAATAGTTTTAACTATTTGTAAGGACTGATATTTTAACTCATTCTATATTGCATACTACCAGGCAGATCCATTATGCTCTTTTATAAATTTAAGCTTCATTATGGAGTTTCAGTGTTCTAAACACTAAATGTTTAGTGTTTCCTTTTCCTGTATCTCATAATTCTTTACTATTTCATCACCCCATTTTGTTACTCAATGATTCCCAACTATTCTAAAAAAGACAAAAATAAGTGGAAGAACGACAGAATCGTAAAGGCTTGATGGGACAGTGAAACAGGCACAGTTTAGTTTCTGCACGGCATTACTCAAAGTACTATAATATCTTTCCAGAAAGCAGAGAAGACAGGAGATAATATCAGTATACCTTTAGTGGGATTGTTCGACTTAGCAAGTAAAAATCTAGGACATACAACTGAATTTGAACTTCAGATAAATAACAAAATAGTTTAAGAATGTCCCACAGACATTAAACACTTAAACACACTAGATTCTAAAAATGGTGGTGAAATTGATCTCTAAGTGAAAACCTCAGACTTCAGAAACTCAAAAAAAAAAAAAAATCAATGAGTACACAACTAATTCATTACCAATGACAAAAATAAATATATATAGTTGTCTTATCCAGGAATGACAAACATTTCACAATAAGAACTTGGGCAATTTCATTTTGTTAATAGAGCTTACAGTATTCTTTCATGTGGTCTGATATTTGAGCACCAAAACTAACTTGATTAAAAGGTTTTCAAAAGATGTTTTAGTACTTAGTAAATTAAATTCTTCACTGGGCTTCCCTGGTAGCTCAGATGGTAAAGCGTCTGCCTACAATGCAGGAGACCCGGGTTCGATCCCTGGGTCGGGAAGATCCCTTGGAGAAGGAAATGGCACCTCACTCCAGTATTCTTGCCTGGAACATCCCATGGACAGAGGAACCTGGTAGGCTACAGTCCATGGGGTCGCAAAGAGTCGGACACGACTGAGCGACTTCACTTCACTTCAAATACTTCACTAAGATTTCTAATACGTTTGTTCCTCACTATTCCTTTATTTTTACCTCTGTAAATTCTTCATAAAAATGACTGAACAATTACAAATACACAAGGTCTACCAGACCCAGATGATAAATGACAATGACTCTTTTACCAAGTAGACTAGCATACCTAAGTACACTTAACATGAATTCTTGTGACTTTGGGAATTCTAGTCAGACTAGTCACCTAAAATATCTTTAGTATCAGCTACTACCAGAAGAAATTATCATGTGTATTATTCGCACTATCTCAGGGCCGTTTATCATTTTTTATCATGGCTCTTTGGTGCCTGCCATTCAAACCGCAAGATGTTGACTGTGAACAGAATCTATTCCATTCACTTTATGAAGACTTTCCAAAGCAACAATAAAACAGTATCATCAGACAGTTGATTTTATAAAATATCAATACAAACAATGTCCTAAAAATGGTCCTCTGGCACTTTGTTCTTGTATTCCTTTAAGCTCATGCCTCTACCTAAAAGCAACTGTGTTTGTGCTTCCAGTTCTCACCATGAACAGAGTGGGAAGGGGGCAACCTATCACATGGTCGCTCCTGAAGTCTGTTCTCACCTTTATATGTTTGTAAGGTGGTGGCTTCTTGTCATTCTTTCGATCTTCCTGCAGCTGTCTTAGCTCTTTTTGGGCCTTCAACTCCTCAAACCTTGCTGCAGCTTCCTGAAGAGCTAAGAAAACACAACACAGTCACTTTCTCTCTGGGTAGAGTGATTTTGCCTTTTCTCCATTATAAGTTGGAGAAAATTCATGTTTTAGACAAAAATCTAAGACATACATACAATTTCTATTTTCAAGTAAGTCACAGTCCCCAGGGTATTCATATATGGCATTAAAATAAAACATAACACATTACTCAATGGCCCTATATGGACTACCAGTTTCAAAGGAAAATTTAAAACAAAACAAAAACATAGTTAAATAATCTGAAAAAGCTCACATATAATATCTCCTAACAACAACCAGTCTGCATCCACTCAGCAATGTCACTGCCTAGAACCCCAATTCTTTTCCTCAGACCCCAATTTTCTGCTTCCACAAATTACGTGCCTCATAGGTGTCCAGAAAATATAGTGTGTTCCTTTGGAAGAAATGAAACTTGAAGTTTTCTTTTTCTTCCTATCTATTCTCTGGAACACCTAGCCTACTCTTCTTCTAAAACTCATTCTGTAAGTATCAGTGGTTATCCCAATACAGCTTCCTAGGTGGCATCAGTGGTAAAGAACCCGCCTGGCAATGCAGGAGACAGAAGAGACTTGGGTTTGATCCCTGAGTAGTAAAGATCCCCTGGAGGAGGGCATGGCAACCCATTCCAGGATTCTTGGCTGGAGAATGCCATAGACAGAGGAGCCTGACAGGCTGCAGTCCATGGGGCCACAATGAGTCAGACACAACTGAGTGACTAACACACACACACACACACCAACCCTAACACAAAGACAGATCTTCACAGCTCATCTTCATTCCAGTCCTGTACTTTCATATGTTTAAAAGACTGGAGTATCTGAAAAGTCCAACAAAAACCCTAAGAATCTCATTCTTCTCCACTTAAAATTTTAATTAATCACTCTTGATTCAGGTTAAAAACTCTGAAAAGAATTCCAAAATTTCCCAGTTTCTTCTGTTGCTCTCGCCATGATCTGTCAAAACAATAAAGAATATCTTCCCTCTGATTCACCCCTTCTTTCTCCATTTCCTCATTACCATCCAGCAGTTTATGTTGCCTGCAGTTGTTTCCTCCTTCCTTTATCCTATTATTTGGCATGTGCTACCTAGCTGATCTACTTACTGTCTAAATAATCTGAAAAAGCTAAATACCCATCATCCTCTCCACCCCACGGACTAGTCCCTGTGACAGTCACATCATCTCTGCTTCAAACTACTAAAACAGCTATCTCATCGACATTTCTGGCTATATAGCCTCTCACTTTCCATGGTCCTGAAATTCTACTCAGACTGAGACTTATAAAAATCTGTTCTGACCATGTAACTAAACTACCTTATCAGTAAACAGTGGTACTCGCCCAACCCTACGCTTAAACTCTACCAAATACTTAGAGATCACTAACTCATCATGTTAGACTCAAGGTGCACTTTTACATACGCTGTCTTCTTGTTACATTTTAATGTAACTTTTTCATAGTCAGTGTAGTGGTTAAGAGTGTGGATTCTGAGGTCCAACTGCTAGAGTATGAAATCTTCCCATATCACTTACTGGCACAGGAACTTTGGGCAACAAATTAAACTTCCTTTTGGCCATGCCATGTAGCTCGTAGGATCTTGGTTCCCTGACCAGATACTGAACCTGGCCCCTCAGCAGTGAAAACACATTGTCCTAATCACCAGAGAATTTTCCCAATTTAACTTTTATGTGCCTCAGTTTCCTCATTAGAAGATAAAGATAATAGCATCTAACTTATAGGGTTGCCTCAAAGATTTAAAGTGGGAAAACAAACTTTGAATAGGGACTGGCAAACAAAAAATGGTAATTATCTTGAAAGCATCACTTAAGAAAGAAGTCATCCACGACTTCCATACTGTCATCCTCAGCACTGTTTTGCATGCTCTTGGTTGGCTCCCACAGCATAGCATGCACATTTCTGCCACAACACTCTCAAAGAACAACCATTTGACTGTGTCCTCCCACAAAACCTTGTGTTCCTTAAAGGCAGAGGCATCCAGCCAGCCGAAGTTCAAGGCATAGAGAGCAGAATCACAGAGCTTCAGCAGGCTCAGATTTGCAATATTTCCTACACTCCAACTTCAGCCCTAGCCTTGATGGTGGCCAGCTCTACACAGGCAAAGATGTTGGTCACTTGGTCCTTGACCACCTGAGAGTCTAAGGCTCAAGACCAAAACTCCTGTAGTATTAGTACTGACAGCCCATATCTGCACAGAAAGCACATTCCAACAGGTAAATGAGGACCCTTGAAATAACAGGAGGCAAACAAAACTTCTGTCAAACTTGTTCCTTATGTACATCATCTTCATTCCCCATCTAAGAAGTTCTACCTGCTTGGAATCTCTTCACCTCATTATGTAGACAAAATATTACACATCACTGTCCAAACATATTCAAATAATAAGAGATACCTGTATTGCCTTTTAAAGGACAGCTAAAGGAAGAAGCTAATTATCATCGATGGGATACCAACTATATGTGTTGCAGGCTGATTTTTATATTATCTCACTGAATTCTCAAAGCAACTCTTACTCATTACATAGGGAGAGATATCGCTGTCAGACCCTCCTGGCCTCAAAAAAGCCTCTTCCCCTTCACTGCTAGGCCAGCTTAAAAAAAAACTCTTGATTTAGAAAATGTATGTGCTTTCACTATCTTACATTGTTCTAAAATTTTGGTTGAATTTCATTTCTTCTTAACAACAACAACAAAAAAAACAACTCTCCTTGGAACAAATGTAGCTCTGCTAGAGATTCTGGTCCTTGCCAAGCAAACTGAAGTATTTATTCTATAAAACAGTTCCAAAACTCCAGTACTTACTTGATGGGATGCTGATAAAACAGGATTGATAAGAAACACCCCTTAAGGAAATTCTAGTTAAGTAAAGGTTAGCTTCAAAAATACTGATTTATATGGGTCAACTTGTCTGCAAAATTCTATAGCTGCAGCCACATACTGCTCCAGAGGGTAGAACACAGCTGCTAATAGACTGTATATAAATTCTAAAACATTTAATTCAAACAGAGAGCAGATACTCAGGCAACAGAGATCTACATTGGCCTAAGAAACAAAAAAGATAAAGTTACCTTTTTTGTATGTCCCGTCGACTCCTTTGCCCATCTTATCCTTGCTGCTCACATCCCCCTCCATGTAAGGAAAGACTCGGGCCTGGTGAGTCCACAGATAGTCATTAGACCCAAAGAAGAGCACAGGGAACTCGCCTACATCATGTCTCATCTTGTCAATATTGGAAGGTACAGCTCGAGGATGGCAGATCTCAGCTGGCCACCACCTGGAAAATGTAAAAACAAGGAAGAAAACCTCTAGAAGGCTGCAAGGCACTAAAAAGAATCCTACTTTGGAGAGAGGAATAAAGAATAGCAATGTCTCCCTAACCTACATTAATGTCTGACCCAGGGCATCCTTACAATATAACTAGAGAAGAAACAAGCAGTATGTGCCAAAAGCCTGGAGAGGCCGCCCTCACGCACATGCTCACAGACCCAAACATATGCCCTCAGATTGCTGTTCTACGTCAAGGAATGTATAATAGGAAGTAATTAGAGACATGGACAAAACTTTACGACTATAGTGTTCACTGAGGAATCTGAAAAAATGAAAATCTGTAAACAATTTAAATATTCAACATTAAGGGAATGATGGAAGTTGCTGTGGGACACTATACAACAAAATATAAATTGGCCTTTAAAGAGGGCAACTTTGAAAAATTACTAGAAGTATACAAAAATGGAACTCCCCAAATAATACCCCACCCCCATCAGCTTGGCAAAGCAAGCATATAAATTACAACAACAACCTTTAGGAAGACAATGCTATTCTACTGTGAGAATGCGGTAAATAAACTCCCGTGCATATATACCAAGAAACACAGACAAAATGTTTATAGTTCAAACATGAGAATACATAAATAAATAAATACACCACACTGCATGTAAACATAAAGGAACACTCTGGAAGAGTGAAATACAAATGAACCGAGCACTGCACTAACCATAATATCTAAGGAGCAAAAGAAGAAATAAAAAAACATGCTGCAAGAAAATACAGCAACAATTCCTTTATATAAAGGACTAAAACATATAGAATCAAACACACATATGGTAAATGTATACAGTCAGGCAAAGACAAAACACAAAATGCAGTACTGCAGTTACTTCTAGGGATGGGGAGAGAAGACTCAGATAGGGGCAGAGAGGGAACCTCAAAGGTGCTATTTTTTTAAACTGGGAGGTACACACACAAGTATTTCTTTAAAATCATGCATGTTATTATATTTTTTGTGCACTCAACATCATGTGAAATTCCGGGCTGGATGACTCACAAGCTGGAATCAAGAGAGCTGGGAGAAAAATCAACAACCTCAGATATGCAGATGATAGCACCTTAATGGCAGAAAACGAAGAGGAACTAAAGAGCCTCTTAATGTGGGTGAAAGAGGAGACTGAAAAAGCTGGCTTAAAACTCAACATTCAAAAAAGATCATAGCATCCGGTCCCATCACTTCATGGCAAACAGATGGGGAAAAAGTGGAAACTGTGACAAATTTTCTTGGGCTCCAAAAGACTGCAGCCACAAAATTAAGAAACACTTGTTCCTTGGAAGAAAAGCTATGACAAATCTAGATAGCTATTAAAAAGCAGAGACATCACTTTGCCAGCAAGTCCATATAGTCAAAGCTATGGTTTTTTCAGTAGTCATGTACAGATATAAGAGTTGAACCATTAGAAGGCTGAGCACTGAAGAATTAATGCTTTCAAACTGTGGTGCTGGAGAAGACTCTCGAGAGTCCTATGGACTGCAAGGAGATCAAACCAGTCAACCCTAAAGGAAATCAACTCTGAATATTCACTGAAGGACTGATTGATACTGAAGCTTCAAAACTTTGGCCACTTGATGCAAAGAGCCAATTCACTTGAAAAGACCATGATGCTGGGAAAGATTGAAGGTAGGAGGAGAAGGGGATGACAGAGGATGAGATGGTTGGATGGCATCACCAACTCGATGGACATGAGTCTGAGCAAACTAGGAGATAGGGAAGGACAGGGAAGCCAGGCGTACTGCAGTTCATGGGGTCACAAAGAGCTGGACATGACTTAGTGACCAAACATCAACAATATGCAATACAAGTAATTTTAAAAAGAAAAAGCAACACATACAACTGGGTACAAATAACAATAGGTCAGTTATCTTGAAGGTGCATGTATTGGTGTGTCTGAAAGTAAATATGCCAAAATGTTAGCGATGCATCTTCATTGTTTGTGATATTATGGGTTTGTTTTCATTAATAAAGCTTCTACAGATGATATATAGTTTAGTATACAGTTTTTTTCTTTTATGATGGAAAGTTAATGGGGGAGTGGGTAAACCTTCTTTAATTAGGCCATTTATTTAAAAAGTTAAACACAAGAAACACAGGCTGGTGAAAGAACTGTCAGTCTCCTTCATGCTTACTCACCTGTATCTTCCAACTTTTACCCAGACAATTTCTCTGTAATGTGGCTTTTTGCCTGCCTTACAGTCATTGCAATACCAGTTTCCTTCAGGGATATCAATGTTCAGGCATTCACGATGAAAAGCAGCAGGGCAAGAATCACAACACAGAAGGCTGCCTCCTGTGGGAATCAAAAAATCTGGCACTCAGAATCACAAGGCTGCATACAAGGACCCAGCTGAAATAGGTTTTGCTCAGTTCCTAACCAATTATCCTGCAGCCCAGGGCTTGGTAATTTAATTAGTTATTTACAAAGACTTTTACATAAGAGTATTCCCTCTCCAATGTACTTGAACCATACCCCTGGGGATCTGTTAAGAGTCACAGCAAATCATGAGATCTTACTGGCAAAATTAGGTTAAGGCAATGAGGGCAGAAGTAAATCCCTAAAAGTCATGTATGTACACAACCCGCCTCCCCTCCAACTTCTTCCTCTTCATTAAAAGACAACACATTATAAATAAATATCAATGATACACAATGACCAGAGTATAAAGAGCACAAGCTTTAAGTGATATCAGATTTGAACTCTAAGACATATCAGTCTGGGGAATTCACTTTCCTTGCTGAACTTTAACTTCTTCAATGGTAAAGTATTTTCTGCAATGAACACTAAATAATCATACCTATCTGAGAACTAAATAAGAAAATTAATTGCCCCACAGTGCCTGGCACATTAGTAGTCTCTATAAGGTCAGTTCTTTCTCTTTTTTTTAAATTACTTTTTAATCATTTTTTGTTGGGTTCTCTCCTAACACCTTAAGGGCCCTTTGCAGAATAAACTTTATAAATGCATAAAATTAATACAAGAACATAGAATAAAATGAACAGAATGTTAGAACAAGACATTAGAATTATATACAGTCCTCTGTAACACACAAATAAGATCTAGCAGTAGTAATGACTGGACACAAGGTTTCAAGATATCTATAATAATATCTGATTTTTACTGGTGACAGAAATCACATGTACTACTGTGATTTTTTGCCTGAACTTCAGTTAGACATGAGATCTCCCCTTTCCTGCTAAGTTTTCAGATACCAGATTAATTATATACATTGCAACGAGAATGAATTTTCACTTCTTAAAAGATTTTTACTCAAAATGACTCAGTTTACATATCTGAATGTGAAACATCATGGTTACAGATAAAGAATTTCAGGTAAAGAGATTTCACGTATACGTAATATGATAAATGCCTTATTTATCTCATGCCAGAAACTAGCATGTTCAAACACGATAGACTCAAACATGTAATTGCAAGTTTCATCCTGAAGAGATAATGAAGGACAAAGCCATAAGCAAGGTATACATGTGCATCTTCCTGGTTTAACTGTGCTTCTTTTCCCACATAAAAATCTATGAAAAACTTACTTTTGTGACACCATCCTCAAATGATTTCTACTGGGCCTTTCCTTTTCTCAATAAAACAAGTTTTGGGGCATTTGTTTTGTTGCGTCCAGAAATGTGCTTTTAAGACCCAACTCTGGCTTCAACTAGAGAAAATCTCCTGTTTTGTACACTGGAGTTCAGATTCAGAATAAGGCTTCATTTCATAAGAGGTTCTGTTGCTACAAAACAAGTTTCCAGAACTTGTTTATTTAACACATATAGGCTGTACTCTATGCTCTCAAAAGTCATATTTGGCTATCCTTGTACATTTTATGGAGAGGGCAATGGCACCCCACTCCAGTACTCTTGCCTGGAAAATCCCATGGACGGAGGAGCCTGGTGGGCTGCAGTTCATGGGGCTGCTAAGAGTCAGATATGACTGAGCGACTTCACTTTCACTTTTCACTTTCATGCACTGGAGAAGGAAATGGCAATCCACTCCAGTGTTCTTGCCTGGAGAATCCCAGGGACGGGGGAGCCTGGTGGGCTGCCGTCTATGCAGTTGCACAGAGTCGGACACGACTGAAGTGACTTAGCAGTAGCAGTAGTAGCGCATTTTATAGATGGTATAAACAGTCAGCACAAGACATAGAGTCACATGAGTTTAACCACCCCAATAATGGAATACCCTCTAGAAAATTCCTCTCTATGCTTATGTATCTGCTGAGTCAAAATTTAATAACATGCTAATTACATGGCCTTTGTAAAACAGAAAAAAAAATCCACCTTTTATTCACCTGATATTCATGACAACTACAAAATATATACAATAAGGCATTTGAATTAGGGCTTCAAAGAAGGCATGGGAAAAAAAGTCTGGATTGAAGAATAACCAGTGATGAAAGGCCAAGGGTGGGAAGCACAACAGTTTTGCTGGGAAGGACGTAATGGGATGAGCTAAGGGAGGATATGAAAAGAAACTGACAGGATTACTCTGGGTGATGAATGGGAGACAAGCAGGAGGATCTGTCTGGTGGGAGTAAAGGAAACACATAGGAAAAAGAGAGGAAGAAAAGAAGGAAAACCACATGAACCATCTTAAGAAACCAAAAGATGAAAAGATGGTATTTGGTGCAATAAGGTAAAAGAAAATAAAGTGTAAATAGATTCTTGAATCCTAGTAATAGATTACTTTCTAATTTATGATTTACCATATTATTACCCTAACACTGATAACCACCTTCAGTTTTCTCCTACACATGGACAAAAAAAAAATGACTTAAGACTACTCTTTCCTTGTCTTGTAACAGCAGGATAATCTTAGATACTCAGGCCTTTTAATAAAACAGTTTGCCAATTACATGGCCTTGGTAGAAAAATCTTCCAGGAACATGTTATAATCTTGAAAAATAAGGAGATTCCCAGCGAACTTTTGTTGATATGGGCTAAAAATAGTATTAATTCATTAAAAAGTAACAATGAACCTATTATGTTAACATTAAGTAACACTTTAATGGATAACTTGGTGATTGTGAATAGTGCTGCTATGAATATTGGGATGCATGTATCTTTTCAAATTAGAGTTTTCATCTTTTTTTGGACACATGCCCAGGAGTGGGACTGCTGGATCATATGATTAACTCTATTTTTCGTTTCATAAGGAACGTGCTTCAGAAGATAAAGACTCTGCCTGCAATGCTAGGAGACCCGGGTTTGATCACTGACTGGGTCAGGAAGATCCCCTGGAAAAAGAAATGGCAACCCATTCCAGTATTCTTGCCTGGAAAAGTCCATGGACAGAGGAGCCTGGTGGGTTACAGTCCATGGGGTAACAAAGAGTCGGACACGACTGAGTAAACATTCTATGCTGTTCTCCATACACCAATTTACATTTCTACCAATAGTGTAAAAGAGTTCCCTTTTCTCCACATTCTCTTCAGCATTTATTATTTGCAGACCTACGATTTTGATCAATGGCCATCATACTTTTTTGCAAATATTTTTTTACTTGAATTTCTTGCAAAATGTGATCTGGTGAAGAAAATCTGGTCTCTCACAAATGAACAGTTAGAGAAAGGGTACTGTAATTCTCCTTCTTTGATACTATACACTAAAACCTCACAGGGTAAACCTTAGTTGGTGTCAACTCTGAAACTATAACAATAAACTTTCAGTACTATTACATTAAAATTCATTGATCTGTCTTGCACTTTGAATGGATCCTTTACATATGCCTGGTTTTTTAACATCATGCATTGTTCCTATGGAAAATATTAGTTAACTGAGTCTGGCAGATCTTCCAAATATTTTTAATACTTATTTCTATTTATTTGGCTGCACAAGGTCTTAGTTGTGGCACACTGGATCATCAATCTTCACTGTGACATGTGAACTCTCAGTTATGGCATGTGGGACCTTGTTCCCTGAAGAGGGATTGAATTTGCGGCCCCTGCACTGAGAGCATGGGACCAACAGACCACCAGGGAAGTCCCAGACCTTCCATATTCTGACCTGTTTCATTACATACTACTAAAATGTCACATTTATTAGTGTCACCGTGATCTCATCAGTAAATACTAGGAAGTCATTAAGCTCAGAGTCAGTAGGTATAGGTTTTCCAAAATTCTAATTTCCACTAAAGAACTCAAATTTTATCATTGGCAACACTTTGTCAGTTGTTTTCCCTTGAATTGACATGCTCATTTTTATCCATTCCAAGAAAATATCTGACAAATATCCAAGAATGAAGAGCCATGGTTTTTCAGTAATTTTTAAGACTAAAAATGGTGTTCCACAAACAAGGCAGGTAGTTCAGATTGCAACTCAATTACATGAATGCTTAACTTTAGATCATGATCAGTATGCAACAGAACTGCTTTATGTATACCTAAAACCACATCTATGTGAGAGTTGATATTTAATAAACTTTACTTACTTTTTGCATCACTGATTTGATGGACGTGAGTTTGAGTGAACTCCGGGAGTTGGTGATGGACAGGGAGGCCTGGTGTGCTGCAATTCATGGGGTCGCAAAGAGTCGGACAAGACTGAGCGACTGAACTGAATTGAACTGAACTGAACTTACTTTTTAAAATCAAAGACATTGTGGGACTTCCCTGGTGGTCCAATGGTTAAGCCTCTCTGGTCCCAATGCAAGGGGCCTGGGTTCGATCCCTGTTCAGTGAACTAGATCCTGCATGCAGAACTAAAGAGCCCGCATACTGCAACTAAGACCCAGTGCAGCCAAATAAGGAAATAAATATTTTTAAAAACTAAATAAATAAAATCAAGGATACTGTTACGTGAAACTTCCATGTTTTTACTGCAAGTGGGTAAGTGACACAGAACACAGTTACTGCTTTTACTTGTACAGTTTAGAACCACCACCTGGATTTGTGTTAAGGTGTTGGTAGTTTTACTACTGGCTATATACCACCAGTGCAAATGTCAACAAAGTAAAAAAGGCAAGTAACATCTAGGAATTATTATGAAAAGAGCTATGATGTCATGAAGGCTTCTGAACGTGTCTCTGGGTCCTCTCCACTTCCCAAGGATTCATGGCTCACATTTTCAGAGCCACTGCTACAGCTACTATGTTTTCTTGGGTACTCATTACTATGCCACAACTTAAGACTGCCATCACACAGAAACCACACTACTTTTGAAACCATCTCATACTACTTATGTAATTAAAAACAGTCTAGTGCTAAAGCTGTTTTATCTCCCCATTTTCATGAAACATGGAAAAGTTTTGGAGCCTGCATTTCAGCCTCTCAGACAGATGTCTACCTTTTCATTCTAAGAGACAAGACAATCACAAAGCTAACATGTCTAAAACCAAATCCAGCACAATCCTTTGTGCAGTAAAATATCCATAACTACATAAAAATTCCATTTCTACCCGAATGATTGCATTTAATACTCTATTTATTCTATATTAGCACCATAACTTAAGGATGTATTGATGCAAACCCTAGTCATGTTACATAAATCTTAAGAGCAACAACAACAAAGTCCTGATTGACCATTTTCCATCACATAAAGCAGTCATAAAACTTTTTTTGGCTTTAGCACTCTTTAGTATATACAAATTTTTCAAAAGGGATGCTAATTCAAATACAAATGCTGACTGACTCTTAAAAATTAATCCCTCAGAATGTTTGCAACCAGTCAAATTTTCATGCAATTGTATCACCAGTAAGTAGATCTTAAGAAATAGAAAAGTCAAGAAAATTGTTTCCCTCAAATTACTAACCAACAAATTTTAGTCAATTTGAGAAGGAAATAAAAAAACTAGATAAAAGGATGTTGGTACCACCCTCAACACTAAAAATTAGTAGAGTAATATCCTTAAAAGTTTTAGAAAAAGAACAAGTGGCCAACAATCTTATAGTAGCCCAATGTATGCTTCTAGAACAGAGGTAAAAGTTGAACAGTCTCAAGCAGAGAAACGCAGGCCTCCTGGGTGCTTCTCAGAAGTCTGGCCAACTAAGAGAAAAATTGAAATAAGGAATTCAGAACTATAAGCACCACAGTAAACAGACTGGTGGAGTACTAAATATTCCACTTAATGTAACTAGCAAAAATCAGGCTGTGTTTAAGAAGGAAAATATTGATTCTGCTCTAAATTAGAAGTAAGTATGTTTTAAGTAGGGGATGTAGGGGAGATACAGATAAAGGCATATAACTTATTCTTCCTTCATAGAAAACTTTATAGAAACTAATATATGTTATAGTGAGGAAATATTTAACAGAAGTTCATAAATTCTTTTACTTTCCCCTTATTTATTCCCTTTTAAATATAAAATTGATTTTAAAAAACCACACACAATCACGTAACACCATCTTCTAGAGCTATTTCTATCCAAACTTCTGCCCCTTCTACTTACTTACATGCACCTCTGTCTGGAGTGTTATGACCTAATATTAAGCAATGTTTTTTTCTGATATAGGACTTGGGGCTATTCAGGGTTTTTAAAATTTCTTATTTACTTCCAATTTATTTTTTACTCGCCTCCACCTTTACTGAGATATAATTAACATATAATATTGTGTACATTTAAAATGAACAACATATATGTACTTGATATGTATATATACTGTGAAAAGATTACCACAATAATATGAGGTAACACATTCAATACCTCACGGACTTCCCTGGTGGTGTGGGGTTAAGAATCCACTTGCCAGCGCCAGGGATGCAGGTGTGATCCCTGGTTCAGGAAGATTCCACATGTCGCGGGCCAACTAAGCCCCATGTGCCACAACTACTGAAGCCTGTGTGCTCTAGAGTCTGCACGCTGCAACTGTTGAGCCTGTGCTCCACAACAAGAGAAGCCACTGCACCACAAGAGAGCGCAGCATGCAGCAACAAAGACCCAGCACAGCCAAAAATTAAAAACACCTCAAACAGTTACAATTTTAATCAGTGTGTCTGTGTGAATTTAAGATCTGATTTCCCAGCAACTTTCAAAAATGTAGTATCATTAACTATAGTCACACACACACACACAAAAACTATAGTCACAATATTGTACATTATATCCCCTAAATTTATTCATTTGACAACAATCTCAAATTTTCCAAGAATGACTTTGTTTTTCTCTTAATCTTTTTAATTGTTTCAACTGTTTATCATTTTGTTAAAATTAAATCATTATTCAAAATAACAAAAAAAAAAACTTCTCCCTATTAGGGAACAAAACCACTATACTGTTATCAGTAATTCAGGACATCATTTCCCAATATAGTTTCTAGTGGCAATGGAAGAAAACTATATATTTGTTGCAATTTAACACTGCTAAATTAATCTCTCTTTACACTATCCATACAGCAACAAGTTAAGTCTTACCTTCAGAGCACACAAAACACCAGCTAACATTAACATGCTCATGATTTCGGCAGCCACGCCTAGGGGTAAAGTGATTAGGGCAGATGATGCTATTGGATGCAAGGATCTTTGACCCAGCAGCCAGGCAAAAGTCATTGGCATGGTATGCCACTGGGCAGCGGACACAGCGCATCAGTCGACCTAAAAATACAAGAAGCAGAAAAACCAGGGAGGGACAAAAGAAAAAGAGATTAAGTATAAAGACAATGTGAGTGTAAGTATAAAAGCAATGTTATTCAAGTCTATTTGCTAGCACTGGGAAAATGACACAAACAAATGGAAGCACTACTAGGTCAAGAGATCTTAAACACTCAATTCTCTATGAAAAAGCTGAGATGGAAACCATACAACAAACAGCCTTAAGGAGTCAAAGACACCACAACAGTAAGCAAGCCTGCTTCAGCAAGGATAAGCCGTACTCAAACCGCTGTCCTGACTCTTTGGAAAATGGAATCAGCTGCAGACTAAACAGTGGTGGTACGTGTGTATATGATCAGACTAAAAGACCAGATAGTAGAAACATTAATGGTTGCTTTTGTTGACTTTTACTCTGTGATTCTTTTAGATGAATGAACCTCTCTACCTCAAACCCACTTGAGATATATCTTCTAACGTACTTTACCAACTAAAAACCATTACCAAGTCACCTGAATGCAATCTGCAATAGCAAATGAGAAGGGGAAAGTAGCTGATGGTTAAATTGCAATTTTGGTCAAGAACGTTATGGTATCTACAGGGCCAGGAAATCATCTACAGAAGGTACTGCCAGTCTGCTTAAAAGAAAAGCCAACACTGCTGCATTTTTCCTGCTCAGTCCCCATAGGGAGAAGGGAGGCTCTTTGGGCAAATAAGGATTTAATAGTAGAGACACTATATTTGACTTTCAGTGAAATCAGTAAGAGACCCACTATTACTAAGCAGAAAGAATTTAGACACTTGAGTTTACCTGTGCCCACATATAGTTTGGAAAGCTCAGCTCTCAGCCTAAATATGACAGACTAAAAAATTTTCAGGATAGGAATTTCCATTTTCAAAAATAAAACCAATCAGCACAAAATAAATTCTGCCCTATATCATGTCCGAATGATATCACATCTGGTAGCCACAGATACAGGGCCCACAGGAGAAGAATACATTTTATTCTAATGGAGGAGGACATCCAGCAGAGGGAACTCCCTACCAGTCCAGTGGTTAGGACACTGCACGTTCAGTACCCAGGGCACACGTTCAATCCCTGGTTGGGAAACTAAGATCCCACAAGCTGCATGGTGCAGTCAAAACATGTAAGATATCCAGCAGAACACCTTTGCAAACTAAATGTCACTTGAGTTCCAAATATTTACTGGGCTTCCCTGGTGGCACAGTGGATAAAAATTCACCTGCCAATGTAAGGGAAAGATTTGATCCCTAGTTCTGGGAAGATTCTAAATGCCAGGGAACAACTAAGCCCACGTTCCACAACTACTGAGGCTGCACTCTGGAGGATACGAGCTGCAACCGCTGAGCCTATGTGCCACAACTACTGACATCCATGCACCTAGAGCCTGGGCTCTGCAACAAGAGAAGCCACTGCAATGAAAAGCCTGTGCACTGAAATGAAGAGCAGACCCTGCTTGTCACAACTAGAGATATCTGTGCAAAGCCAACGAAGACCCAGCACAGCCATAAATATATAAATATTTTAAAGCTACTACGTAATGCCAGGGCTCCAAAAAGCACATGTAAAAATGTGGTGGCTGCTAGACTTGTCTATTATTCTCTGACCTCTCACGGTAGATGCTGGTACGCTAACAAAAGCTAGACGCCATGAAGATAGATAATAGATTCCATCTGGAAACATCCACTGCCAACGAAGCTGAGGTTCTGTAATTAGATTGGCCCACACAAGAAACACATACCTTTAGACGCAGAAACACTGGCTGGATTGGCAGCATGGCAGGTAGTACATATGTGGAGGGAACACCGGAAGCCCTTGTTCTGCATCACGGTGGGTGGGTACTTCTGGACGCACTCTTCATGGTAAAACTTTCCACATAAGGGCAGAAGGCACCTTTTCACATCTTCCCCACTCTGCTTGCATACAAAACAGGTATGTATTCCTAGGAAACAGAAAGAAAACAAATTAATATAAAACATGAGGATTCACTCAATGCTAACCCATTAGGTGGAGAGTTAGTGAGTACACAATTACGCATGAAATTCCAGCATGGGGTGGGGATGGAAGGTTGCCCACACCACAAAGCAACTCTCGGACACCAGCTGGTATCCTGCAGTTCAACTCAATTCTGACACTATCAACTTGGAGGTAGTATCAGATTCCTCAGGTTAAATAAGGGCTCAGTCCTATAAGACTGTCCTCCACATCCACTCTTTCAGACACCAGTTTTAAGACAAGGTTGTCATCTGCACTTCTGACCAACTGGCTATAAATCAAATGCTGGGTTCGATTACCTTGCTCAGGTGGCTCATAGAACTCAGAGAATCATTTTACTTACTAGATCATCAGTTTACTAAAAAAGAATATAATTCAGGAACAGCTAGATAAAAGAAATACACAGAACAAGGTATGGGGAAAGGGCTCAGAGCTTCCAGGCTCTCTCTAGGCATGTCACATTCCCCTAATCTCTATGTGTTCACCAACCCAGAAGCTCTCCAAACCCCATGCTTTTGAGGTTCAATGGAGGCCACATTACTTAGGCATGATTGATTAGATCACAGGCAACTGAGGACTAATCCAACCTCTAGCACTCTCCCCTCCAAAAAAGTCAGGGGGAGATGGATCCCTTTAATCATACGATTGGTTCTCCTGGCAATCAGCTCCCATCCTTTAGGAAGATCCAAAAGTCATCTCATTAACATTAAAAAAAAAAAGGGACAAACATCTTTATAGCTCTCATCACTTAGGAAATTTCAAGTGTTTTAGGACCTCTGTACCAGAAACTGGACAAAGACCAAATATGTATTTATTTAAAATCATAATATCACAGTAAAGAACGTTATAAGACTGGTCAGGATGACAACGTGAACCCACTGAACAATCTTAGTGTTATTATTAAGTAGAAATTTTAATACACACTTGCTGAAGTGATGTAACAGGAAGTATACATCCCCCACAAAGTACTCTTGCCAAAAGAAAGCTGACCTGACCTAACCCAGCCTCCAGATCTAACTACACGTTTCTGGGAAATATGGAGGATAGATGAACAAATTAAAAAGATACATTAAGGATATATCAACCAAATTTAGAATATGGAAAACTTAGCAGACAAAGGTGCTGTTCCAAGAAATAAAGAATACTAAAAATGGGTGAAGGGCCCCTGAAATATGTGCAGGTATTTGGGTCCAGCTATAAGGTTCGTCATGTAGGGGTGACAGGTAAGGTATGGTTTAGCACAGGTGCAACAGGGAAAGCACAGGTGCATACTAAGCACTTAAAATGGGACTAGTCCAAACTGAGATGTGTAGTCAGTGTCAATACACACTGGAGCTTGAAGACCTGGCAAGCAAAAAAGAATGGAAAAAATTTCAGTCATTTCCATATTAACACATTATTGACTGAAGACAATGTAACACCATGGGCATTACCTTCTGCAAAAATTCCCCAGTCAATAATGTGTTAATTATATTTTTTAATATACTGGACTAAATAAAACATATACTTCTCTTGTGGAAAAAAAAATCAGGTGAGGGGAATGATACTGTTGTAGACTAAGAGAAATTCAAGAGATGAATTTTTTTTTTTTATCAAAAAATACAATACAGGGACCTTATTTGGATCTCGATTCAAAACACTATATAACAATATATTCAAAGACAAAGTGGGAAAATCTGAAAGTGGGATTGAGTAGCTGAAGACACACAGGAGTTACTGTTTATACTGGATATTATTTAAGTTTAAAAAAAAATATGCTAGTTACATATATTTTGAGTAAAATGAGGCCAAATGTTGTAATTACTGAAGCTAAGTGATGAGTACATTCAATCTTTTATACCTTTATCTTTTATAGTTTTCTCTCTACTTCTGTGTATGTCTGAGGAATTCTGTAATAAAAAATTTAAGACAGAAAAAAAAAATCTACCTCTCTCTGAGAAGCAGCATAATATAAGGGAAACAGCCCAGGTTTGAGAGGCAAGACAGACTTGAACATGAAGCCTGCTTTTGGCACTTGCTGGAAATAGGAACATATTAAAATTACCCACTTAAAATCTTTATAAATAGTGATATCACCCAAATAATAATGATTTTATGAAAAAAATCTTAAATAAGTATTTGAAAAGAAGCTATCTACTTGCCTGATGTTGAATAACTGGCAGCCAATACTGAAGTGGAGTAACCTAAGTTATGGTGTGTTCATCCTACTACAGGAAAACAGGGTGAGCCAAGTAAGAAATGACTCCTTTATGCTTACTCTATTCACCTTTACTTAAACTAGGGTAAAATTTTCTTCATTCAAAAATAATAACCTTGGATTTCCCTATGGTCCAGTGGTTAAGAATGTGCCTGCCAATGCAAGAGACATGGATTCGATCCCTAGTCTGTAAGATTCCACATAATGCAGACCAACTAAGCCCGTGCTCTAGAGCCAGAGAGCTGCAACTGCTGAAGCCCACAAGCCCGAGAGTCCGAGCTCTACAGTAAGAGGAATCATGGCAAGGAGAAGCCCATGCACCACACCCAGATGCCCACTCACAGCAACCAGAGAAAGCCTACACGCAGCAACGAAGATCCAGCGCAGCCAATAATAAATAAATAAATAAAACATCTCTCTTACCTCACATAATACATAAAAAACTTAATTCAACATAGACTATAGACCTAAATGTGAAACCTAAAATTATAAAACTTTTCAGAACAAAATCTTTTCAACACTGTGTTTAGCAAGATTTCTTAACCAAAAAAAGAAAAAAGATTTAATCAATTAAAACAAAAATTTCATAAACTAACCTCAACATTAAAGAAAAAACCAAACCCAATTTTAAAAAAGCTTTGAGCATTCTTTCTTCCTCAAGACAGAAAACTAAGCACATAAAAAGATGTGCAATATCATCCATCATGAAATGCACATTAAAACCACAGTGAAATACCACTACTCATCTGTCAAATGGCTAAATTAAAAAGACTGACACTACCAAGTGTTGACGAAGATACGGCAGAATTAAAACTCTCACACATTGCTGATGTGAAGCAAAATGGTACAAGGACTGAATGTTTCTTAAAAAGTAAAGCTGACCATATAAACCACCATTCTGCTCTTAGATAAATATACAACAAAATGCATGCATTCAAAGGATACACAGTTCTTTGTTTAAAATAGCCTGACCTGAGATCTATCCAAAGGTACATCAATAGATGAGTGGATAAACAAACTGCTATATCCAAACAATGGAACACCACTGGCAATAAAAAGGAATGAATTCTCAATACCAACAACAGTGTTGTTGACTCTCAAGATAACTACAACAGAGGGATGGTTTCAAAGGTGTGTACACACACACACACGAAAAACTTATCAAAATATACACTTTGTGTAGTTTACTATACACCAATTAAACCTCAATAACACTATTTTAAGAAAGAATGAATTACTGATACATACATCAACACACATGAGTCTCATTATGGTGAGCTGGACACAAACTCTAAAAAAACGTAAATCTAATGTGCTATGAACAGAAAGCAGATCACTGTTAACCTGAAATGGATGATGGGGGTGAAGGGGTGAGGTGCAAAAAGACTGACTGGATCTGATCACAAGGAAAGTTTCTGGCATCATGGCAATGTTCTAAATCTTCACTGTGGTCATGGTCGCATGGGTGTATACATTTTATCAAACCTATCAAAACATGTATTTAAAAGAAGCACATTTTATAGTAGGCAAATTGAACTTCAATAAAGATGATTTTTAGCTAGCATATGATCCTGAAATCCCATTCCTGGGCATTATCCAGAGAAAAACAAGGTTCAAAAGGACACATGAACCCCAGTGTTCACTGCAGCACTGTTTACAAGTCGAGATACGGAATCAACCTAAATATCTATAGACAAACAGATAAAGAAGATGTGGTACCTCTATAAAATGGAATATTACTCAACCATTAAAAAAGAATGAAACACTGCCATTTGCAGCAACATGGATGGACCCAGAGACTGTCACACTGAGTAAACTAAGTCAGATAGAGACAAACAAATACAGTATGATAGTGTTTATACACAGAATCTTGAAAAAAATACAAGTGAATTTATTTACACAACAGACTCATAGACTTAAGAGAAAAAAACTTATGGTTACCAGTGGGGTAGGGATAATTAGAGAGTTTGAGATAGACATGTATAGAGTACAATATCTGAAATACATAACCAACAAGGACCTACTGTATAGTATAGGGAGCTCTGCTCAATACTTGTAACCTAAATGGGAAAAGAATTTTAAAAAAATAGATACAAGTGAATCACTGTGCTGTACACCTGAAACTAATACAACATTGTTAGTCAACTACACTCCAATATAAAATGAAAGTTAAAACAAAATTAGAAAAAAAAAAAAAAAAAGATCTTTCTAACAAGATAAGGATAACAGAGATATGCACATACCTAAAATTTGTTTCTAAATTTCATTTACAGGGCTAGATGGCACCATATGGCACAAAATGATCAAAAGCCCAACTATGCAGAAGGCAAAATTACCCCACAACTATCTTGTCTTCCAACTTTTGTTCCTATACTGCTGAAAGTGGTGGCAGAAAGATGAAACAACTCAATCTGACATAGCCATCTACTTACAGACACCAGTTAATTCTGTCTCTTATTTTCCACAAGGGCTAGTCTAAACCTATACTCTTTCCTTCAAGTTACAAAGTTACAAAACCTTCCCCACCACTCTCACCATGTCAAGGAAAATGTCTGTCTTCCTCATAATTACACTGTACATTCCTCTTTAATCTTTTCATCTCTTCAAGACTATCCTCTCCTGTCTCTGTGACTGTACTCCATCAATAATTGCCCCTCCTATTATGGAAATTTATTTCCCTACATAATTCTCAACCTTCATTCTACTAAAGATGTTCTTCCTCCTGACCCTAAAACATCCTACCTTCAGCTCCTTTTCTCAATGAAGTTAAGTTTCTGTAATACACAGTGTACACTGCTACCCATTCATCTTTCAGTCTGGTTCAGTAAGGCACTCTCTCTTGCTTCCAAAAACAGATCTCCTTTTCACTCCAGAACCTCCTTGGTCTATCTGACATGTCTGCCTCTCTACGGATATTCTTTTTTGACTAGTTCCTCAGTAGCCACATTTAAGTGGATATCTCCAGGTACTGTTATTAGCCCTCTTCTCATACTACAGATGCTTTCTATTTGCATGACATCATGCACACCTACAGTTTTAATGACTTATAAGATCTTTATTATCAGCCCTATTTTCATACTGTAACATCTCATAATGCTGAAAAAAGAGCCATCTCTTTAGCACAGCTGTGGGGTCTCATCTGACTACTCCTACTTACTGACCCGATATATATATCTTGTAACTCTCACAAAACAGCTTTCTCATTTTTTTGTTAAACAATTTGTGCACTTTGTTAATTATACATTAATAAAATTGTTTAAGTTCACAAATAATCATGAAGTGAATACACTTCTTACCAGTCAGATCAAGAAACATAAAATATCAGTAACCCAGAAGTCCTCCTCATCACTCCCTATGCCTCACCTCCTCCCTAGAACTCCAAACATACTGAACTATGTTATCTATTCCCCAAATAGTTTACATGTTATTTACTGGACCTTCCATCCTTCTCCTCCACAGACCAATTTCTATTTCTCTCTTTAAGCCAAACTCAGACACCTTCTTCCCTGGCACTATGCATCTTCATCACACAGCACTTTAATGTTCACAACACTGTTTGCATTACGTGATGCTACACATTCATTATTCACTTTGAGTTCTCTGGAGGGCAAAGACCACAGAGCACCTATCTCTGTGTCTGTAGGAATTAGTTAAGTATTACCACAAAAAAAGTGTCTCTAATAAACAATTTTTTCCTAAAAAACTTAAAGCTCAAAACTTCCCTGGAAGAAGACCTATCTACTTTACCTGTGCGACATTCATTGCAGATAAACTTTCCTCTGGGCATTTCAGTTAATCCAAGGCACTCCAAGTGGAAAGCCCCACAGCACTGAGCCTCACATAATAGCAGCTCACCCAGTTTCTCACAGTTCTGTTAGGAAAAAGAAAACAGATCTGTCTATAGAGAAAGGTTTTAAAAATCCCAAGCAGAAAGTCTTCATTAAAGCAAAAATTAAGAAGCAGCTCTGGCAGAAACAAAAAATACCACCATTCATTCAGCTAGTATTTAATTACCTCCTTTATGCCAGGAACAACAAGGTCCTGGCTCCCATCATCCTTACATTCTAAGGATACGAAGATACAAGTAAATGAATAAACAAAAATATCAGAAAATAAGTATCTGGGTAGAATTCAAATAGCAAATTTGGACTAAGTGGTTAGGATTGGCCTCTTAGACTGGCCTCTGAATAAGTCAGCCATGTGATATGAAGAGACCAAAATGACAGAAAGTACAGAAAGCCCACAGATAAGAAAAACCATTGCATGCTTATGAATCACAAAGTCAACATCATTGGACAAAAGCAAACAAAAGTTAGAAGTGGTAGAAATGAGAAAAAGACAAACAAGAGCCTGGCTGTGTGGTCTTATAGATTATTGCACAGAGTTTCAGATTTTATTATAGTTACAAAGGTGTGTCATTATAATGAGAGCTATACCAAGGGAAGGTTGAAGATAGGTATTTATCTAAGCACAGGTCCCTATGACTACATGAAAAATTAATTGAAGGGGGGAAAGCAGAGATAATCAAAGAGGCTACTGCAATCATTCAAGCAAGAAATACTGCCCAGTTGGGTTGGGGTCACAACAGTCCAGAAGGGCTCTGGTTGACATCTGAACAACCCTTGAGATACATCAAGAACCTGTATGAGAGAGATCACCTTTCTAAATTAATCTCATCTAAAACAGGGTGTGAATGATGATAGAATCTTAGGAAATAAAAATCTGACTTTGTTGCTTTGAAAACATTTAAAGAGTTATTAAAATTCTGGAAATTCCCAATATTTGTTACACCTTTAAATATTTTCCCCCATAGTGATTTTCCACTTGTTTCCCTATAGTAATATCAGCAGAAAAATGCTAAACATGAAAAAAGTCTTATACTTATTTTGTAAGACAAGAAAAAGGGAAAGATGGCTAGGCAAGTCTAACATTTTCAAGAACCGAAAGAAACAGAACAGGTCTTGGCCACCTAACATCAAAGTTTAAATAAGCAAGCAACGAGAAAAGCTTTGGGAATAAAGGGCTAGAGACAGCCAGGAATTAAAAGGGGAACCGCAAAAGATCCTGAGCCAGTATCACGTTTGGCCCTCCCATCATCTACTATTCATACAAATCCACCTTCATCACTCAAACAGGAAAACTTCAAGTATACTATGTACTGAAGGATAGATTTTTCAAATTAACCATATATTACAGACTAATCCTTTAATTGGGATGACCATGTAATTCATCTTTCCAATTGGGACACCAGAACATGAAAGAAGGTGCTGTCAATAAATAAGTTATACAAGCACAACAGACTGAAACAAAGACTGATCCAAACAAACCAGGACCACAGGGTCATGATACCTTATATTATATGACAATTTTGGTGGGCTTAAGTCTCTGAGGACTAACACCACGAGCAGGACTGAATATAATCAACAAGAGACAAACTGAGTTGAAATTATATTGGCCATAATAATAATATTTTATACCTGGAGTAGTTTTATTTTTTAGAAGTTTCAATTAGGAAAAAAGACACTAATATTTTCAACTTTCTATATGCAAGTTTTAATGCATTTACAAGGGTAAATTAAGACTGTGAAAAGAGAATATATTACCAAAGCATCCATTTAATTGACTCTATTCCCAAGTAAGATAAAGGCATTTGACATTATAGCATCACATTTCACAGAAAAGCAAGACAACATAGCAGTTAAGGCTCAAATCCAGGCAATATGGGTTTGAATCCTAGCTTCACAAAGTGACTACAAGCAAGCTATTTAACACCCAGTGCCTCAATTTCCTTATACAGTGTATTAAAAAGCAAAGACATCACTTTGCCAACAAAGGTCCATATAGTCAAAGCTATGGTCTTTCCAGTAGTCATGTACGGATGTGAGAGCTGGACCATAAAGAAGGCTGAGCGCTAAAGAATTGATGCTTTTGAATTATGGTGCCAGAGAAGACTCTTGAGAGTCCCTTGGACTGCAAGGACTCAATCCTACAAAAAATCTATCCTGAATATTCACTGGAAGTACTGATGCTGAAGCTCCAATACTCTGACCATTTGATGTGAAGAGCTGACTCACTGGAAAAGACCCTGATGCTGGGAAAGACTGAAGGCAAAAAGAGAAGAGGGCAGCAGAGGAAGAGATGGTTGGATGGCATCACTGACTCAATGGACATGAATTTGAGCAAACTCTGGGAGACAGTGAAGGATACTGCAGTCTGTATGCTACAGTTGATGGGGTTGGAAATAGTCGGAGATGGCGTGGCAACTGAACAACAAAAATGATGATAACAAAATCTTATGAGATTGTTATGATACCTAAATGATGCAGTATTCAAAAAGTGAATGTAAAAACACTTAACATATAACAAAAACACTGTATGCTTATTAAACAGAAATACAAACTGTAGGTTCGCTAAAGTAGTAATAACTCCTTACGCAAACAAAACAAAACAGACCAAGAAGATCTCAAAGTGACAATTCTCCTTGAAAAATTCCCTAGAAACCCAAAGATTCTTACACCATGAGTGCAGCAAAATTACCTCTGGCTGAGCAACCACAGAGTCTCTGCCACCTCAGATCTAACTTTATGTTATCTACCCAGGGACAACACTATTTTACTTCTCTTTTTGTGGGGAGAGAGCAGAGTTAAAGCCTTAAAGAAGATAAGTAATTCCACTGGAATCATCGCAGAAAATTTTTATTCTAACCATGACTAAGTCATCAAGAGATGGGAGACAACGATTTCTCTTAAAAGATAAGCATGCAATCAAAATGCAAGTTGGCAAACATTCTCTACCTGACAGACATTCTCCTTGAGTGCGGCTCCACCTCCTCGTTCCCCCTGCAGCTTTTTAGATGCAGGCATTCCATGGTCGTTTTCTACACCCTCCTCAACAGTCTCCTTGGGGCTTGCAGCTGTCCTGTGTGTCATCAGTTCTCCCTTGCAGAGAAAAAAATAACATCCCACATCTGTATTATTGATGTCTCCGCCATCTGACCCCCTCCCTCTGGGCTGCTATTTGTCTATCCATTAAGCACTTACAGATGTTCAGCCAATCACGCGGGCGGACTGCATGCAATGTTAGTTCTAACCCTGCTGTGATTGGGCGGGTAGTGGGCGCCTCATGCCCTGCCACTAACTGCTCTGAGGCTGTTCCACTGGAACTTTTTGAGCTGTTCCATTTTAAGGTTTCACTAAGGGAGAGAAAACATTCTTAAGTTTATTTGATTACTTATTTGTCCTTCCAAGATCAGTATTTCCTAAATAATGCCCCCCTTGGGCATTCTATTCATATTGTCCTGGAAAGAAATGCTCTGCACCATGTGTGATGCTGACCTGACTTGTTCTAATTCTCTCTTAACCTGAATTGGAAAGTGAGGGATAGCATCAATGACTTCAGTGATGCTCTGTAAGGAAATGGCTTTAAACTTCTGTTTCCTAAAAGTCACCGTTTACAAACATTACTCTAAATTAAGTAGTTGGCAGTTTCAATATATAAGCAAATGAGTTTTTCCCTTAATTGTAGCAGTCTCAACGTTTAAAGGGCAATATCCAAGTTCATTTGGATCATGTATTTTCTTGGTATTGGTGCTCTCTGGTTTTAGAACAATTTTACTTCATGATGAAACAAATTATGTATTTCATCTGACATTTAGAGCATGAGGTGTGATCTTTTAAAAAGGTCATGCCCACAGGTACCATATGTGTTTTGACTTACTTCTACTAGAATCAGGTTCTCCTTTTCTCCAGTATTCCTTATCACTACTAACAATAGAATACTATTTTCAGGTAAACTCAAGGGAAAGAGGGGTATGGACTCTACTGTGAAAAGAAGCTTCACTATGGAAGGTCAAAAGATGAAGAACTGAGTAATACCTCAGAGTTTGGAGTTTCTTTTGATGAGATGTCATTTTTCACTTTTTTACAATGCAACTTGGCTGTAGCATGCCTCTGTCGTTTTCGCTTCCTTGGTTTATCAAACAGCTTGGTGGTGCCTAGGATAGGACAACAGGTGTTACCTGATGGCTGATAATGTACATGTCTAAGAACTTCTAATCTCAACTAAAGATATCTCCTAGAATTATGGAATGTCAAGAGTGAAAACCAACCTTAATTTTAATTCTCTGACTTTGTAGATGAGGAAAACAGGGGAAGAGAAAAAAAAAAGAGACTTACCCATTAGTATATATGTAGCTGGGGAAATGGCTATACACATACATATATATGTATGTATGAAGTGAAGTCGCTCAGTCGTGTCTGACTCTTTGCGACCCCATGGACTGTAGCCTACCAGGTTCCCCATCCATTGGATTTTCCAGGCAAGAATACTGGAGTGGGTTGCCATTTCCTTCTCCAGAGGATCTTCCTGACCCAGGGATCGAACCTGGGTCTCCCACATTGTAGGCAGACGCTTTAGCATCTGAGGTACAGGGAAGTATGTATGTATGGGTGTATATATATGTTCTGTTTCATACAGATTAAACAGTAAATGTATAGATTATTAAAGCAATTTCATTTTATATGATTGATATGAAAGACTTTCTAATTCCAGAAAGGACTTTAATATCATTCAGATAGGGAGGAAATGCATTTAGTAGTCAGGTAAAGATAACTAAAACCAGGCCTCCAAGATTAAAGACAATAAAGTATATCACTCTCTGAGTTAAGGATTAAGATAAAAAATTGAAATACATAAGATGTGGCTTACAGGAGGAGAGAAGAACACCTCCGTACCCCAACCAATACATCTATCAGCCAAAAGGATATATTCATGCAGTGGTATTATAACCTCGACCATCCAACAGGGTAAAATAAATGCCTAGTCTGACATATTTAGAAAATGGTCTAGACTCTCCTTCAATTTATATTCTACATATTTCAACTTTCTGTTATAGAAACATTAGGAGGACTCTAAAGAGGTATTTTGTAAAATGTTCCTGGATATTTAGGCTAGATACCAATGTGAAGGTTGGACTTTGGAAGACTGCTTTAGGGTTCTCTTCTTGAACTGCCTGATCGAGATGGAGAAGCTCTGCTATCAAAGTAGCTGTCAGACTAGACTAAAAAGGAAGAGTCAATATGGTAGCAGAATAAAGGTTCAAATTTCTCACAATGAAAACACTTAGATGAAACTTACAAAGGATTACGTACGGGCAGTAGATTTTACAAAAAGCTGAAGTACAAGTGTATATGGAAAGAGCAGATATCATTTTGAAGGTACTTTTTGTTTTAAATCAAAGAAACAAATTCACCACCCTATATTATAGCTGCATACAGGGTTAAAATAAGTTAATATACTGCTAAACTTACTTGCTGAAAAACTTAATAATCACAGATCACATTTACAGAAGTGTACACTGAAGACCACAAAAAATACAATCTCCCCATAATACCTTTTGCTGATAGACCATATCTGATGTACTGTGCTCAAATATAGGCTAATATTTCAGGGATGACACATTAATACATGGCACTGGCAGACAACATGATCAAAGGGGTAGAAAGAATTCGAATGGAGAAAAAAGAAAATACAGAGTGGATAACGAGACAGTAGTGTGGCAATAACTTTGGTCAGATTTGAATATCCCAACTCTGCCAGCCTCTTTCATCTTCATGTTTCTTCTACAAATAGGGATAATATAGATAATATCCCAATTCTTGTAATGCCTTAGACGGATTAATGATAACAGTCCTTAAGCAAAGAACCTGGTAGATACTATAACTATTATTATTTCATCTGTTATTGAATGAAGCACTGTCAATTCTTCCTGTGGGCAGAAACAAGGTGACCAAACAGAAGTTCCAGGAAATAGATTTAAATTTAATCCAGAAGATTCCCAAGGCCTTAGGATGCAACTATAATAGACTAGGCTCAAATGTTTAAACTCTTCTCTGACCAAGGTCACGGGTGTGATAAAAGAATATAAGACTATAAAAGACTTAAGATGATTTGCAATTTCCCCTTAACTCAAATTCTCTATTTCTATTCTACAGAAATAAGAACTGAATCAAAGCCAAGAAAGTAATGAATGATGCAGTATAGAGAATTATCTAGTAAGAACAGGAACTGATTTTTCTCTGCTATTCCTAACATTTCCTTAACGCTAATATAATTCTAATAACATTTAACTAATTTCAACATAAAGATGGAAATGCATACAATTTCCTAGTGTTATTTGAAGCACATATTGAGCAAACAAGTCTTAGAACTTGCAATCTCACTGTTCTCATTAGCCAACTTCACAGTTATTTCTGTAATACACTTTTTAAATCTCAAGATACTCACCTCCACCAAACTCTTTAGAACGAGGTGCAGCACATGATTCATTAATGTCATTCTCCAAGTGACCAGCTTCATAACACTGTAAATAAGTAAAGTGCATCATGTTTTACACAGGAGTAGAAATTAAATCCTTTACATTATGTGCCAAAAGTGGGACTGCCTATTGACATAGATATAGAATCTTAGGTATTTTGGACAATTAAAGGAACAGTACAATAATAAAGAAACTTTGTGAGTAAAAGCATCAGATTTTTTAAATGCTCTAAAACTCAGGAACATCACATGGGGCAGACAGGCACTGGCTGGGCGGGACACACACACAGGACACTGGTGTACTCAGAGATTTCCAGTGTTTAGAGCATATGCAGAACACTGTTCTAATTGAAGTGGGAGTGAAAAAGTATGTACTCATATACCCACCAGCTCAATTCTATTCCACGCCACTCTGTTTTTAAAAATCTACCTTCCTAATATTATACTTACGGCCACTGGATTTTACAGACTTATTTACTTGGTGAAATCTAAACATAAAGTTTGTATCATGGAAAGTCCTTCTAATTCAAGTTGCTGTACATTAAGAAATATAAATTAAAACAACACAGAAACTAAAAACAAAACACTTAAAATATTGTGAATTCCCTGGCAATCTAGTGGTTGGGACTCCATGCTTTCACTGCCAAGGGTCCCTGGTTGGGGAACTATTAATAGGATTCTGCAAGCCATGCAGCATGGCCAAAAAAAAAAAAAAAAGCCAACCTTAAACATCAAGAATAATTTACTATGCATTTTATTCCCCTACTACTAATGCCTGTATCAATTAGTTCTATTCCAAGAAAATGTCTTCTCCTACAAGAATAATGTTCTTCATCATGACTGTAAAAATTTAGTGGCCACAAAAGCAAATTTAACAGACGTTATTCTTGCTATGAAGTTCCCAGAGTTTGAGGTCAAAACAACATAAAATGCAGCTGTGAATTTCTGAACGCTTCTTATATACATTAATAAACTATAAGAATATAACTTTCGTCATGTTCAGTGTAAATCAGTCTTATAAAGTCAAATAAAATCAAAGAGCTAATGTTAGTTATCTAGTTAAAAGGAATAAAACACCAATAGAGAAACACATAAAAGAGATTACATAATTTAAAGAAAATTACCATTTATATTACTTTGATAATTGATTTATACTTCGTTTTTTAACACTAACCCAAAAGTTGTGGTACAAAAAAAAATCAGAATGTTCCCAAAACTATAGTCAGAGAACAATACAGAAAATATTCTCATGTCTGATATCAACAACTTTGTTAAGTTAAAATATAAATAACAAGGTACATACACACAAATCACACTATGTGAATAAAAATCCATTTGCTCTGCTTGTAATAAAAAAGACCACAGAACTCTGTAAGTGCCTTAGAGAGTACATGAAAGATTCCATTTATTTTATGTGTAGCCTGGTATGGATATGTATTAAGTCAGTGCACTCTTAAGGTACCAATACCACAATAGACTACCTCTTTCTCTGAGCCACCGACTGATCCATTTATAGGAAAGATGTGGCCTGACTGTTAAGCCATGACGTAGTCCCAAGATTGAGCTGAATCATGGTTTCAACCTGATGGTTTCAAAATACAGTTTGGAGTAGCCAGGAATTTAACTGTGAAGTTGACTAGGTCAGACAGTAGAATTGACTTAGAGGTCACTTTTCTCCAGAGTCTGGGTCTAACCATCACCAACAATTCTAATTTTCACTTGTTCTAACACCAAACCTGATTCCTATCTCCCTACCAAAAAACTAAAAATTCAACAGTGACAGGGTCATTAATTATATTTAATGCTTAAAGAAACCAAAAATATGAAAAATAATTGGATAGCAATAGAGGTTTTTAACTAATGGTACTAAAACAATTGGATATGCACTTCAAAACTCCATCTCAAAAAACGAAGATCTACCCTGGAGAAAGAAATGGCAACCCACTCCAGTATTCCTGCCTGGGAAATCCAAAGACGAGAGGAGCCTGGTGGGCTACAGTCCATGGTGTTGCAAAGAGCTGGACATGACTTAAGGACTAAACAACAACAGCTTCAAACAAAATGACCTCATGGGCTTCACTTCCCAAGTGGGATTTTTGGATGTGAGTGGCTTGTACCTCCTCATTCAACGGGTCATCATCTGCATATTCTTTTTTTATTTTGGGGTTTTCAAACTCTTTTTTTAATTAATTTTTTAATTGAAGTATAGTTGATTTACAAATGTTGTATTAATTTCAGGTATATAGCAAAGTGATTCAGTTGTATACAACACATAACTTTTTTCAGAATCTTTTCCCTTATAGGTTATTAGTAATACAAAATATTGAGTTGAGTTCCCTGTGCTATACAGTAGGTCTTTGTTGGCTATCTATTTTATATATGGTAGTGTGTATATGTTAATCGCAAACTCCTAATTTATTCCTCCCTCTCCTTTCCCCCTTGGTAACTATAAGTTTATTTTCTTTGTCTCTGCGTCTGTTTTTTATATGTTCATTTGTATCATTTTTTTTTAGATTGCACATGTAAGTGATACCATATGATATTTGTCTTTCTCTTGTTTACTTCACTTAGTATCATCATCTCTAGGTCCAAGCATGCTGCTGCAAATGGCACTGTTTCATTCTATAATCTGCAGTTTTCATTCAACACACTAGCTCCGGCTTCTCAATACACCTGCAGGAGCTCAGGCAAAACAATGCAGACACTTACTGGTGTGGGGCTGAGAGAATCAAAGTGGACCCTGGGGTCTGAGTTAAAGTGACCACTGACCCAGATAAGGACTCTTCTTCCAGGCATCATGTTGCTGGTCAATGGAGGTCCCAGGATCCCCTTCATTCTTATTCAAACTACAGAGATGAATCCCCGAACCTTCCCCTGAGACCATGTGTATGAGTATGAGTGAGTGAAGGAATGAGTGTATGATATCAGAAAAAGATGACTGTCTTAGCCTCTCAGAGCAGGACATGCTCAACCCAGGTAGAAGAATTTGAAAAAGACCGTGTCCCGGCGGATTCATGTCAATGTACGGCAAAACCAACGCAATATTGTAAAGTAAATAAATAAATAAATAAATAAAACTAAAAAAAGAAAAAGAAAAAAAGACTGTTTCCCATTTTGATTATTGATGGCACCCGCTCTGCCTTCCTTGGAACTGGGCAAGACTGAAGTCCTACTACAATGGAACCTCTAACTTTTATCGGTCTTTCTCTCTGGACAAGACATTGAAGAGCATGGGGGCTACCAATTTTCCTGGGACTTCCCCCAGATCTCCTCAGAGGCCTGTTGACCCAGAGGACAACACCAAGCATGCCCAGGAGCAGGGGTACCTTCAGGAAGACCAGGGGCAGGAAGTGGATGCTGCCCAGCAGGGACCTGTGGGGGAACACGGTGACAGGAAATGAGTTGCTCCAGGCCCCCTCCTCCCAGCTCTCTGGGTACCTGGGTCCTGGTTCCAATAACCTACATGAGGGTCAGCCTGGGACCCTACGGTAACAATGGACTTCACTCCCCCAGACTCTCCTTCATTTCTCACTGTTCATACCCTTGCTGCTCTACTGAGCAGGAAAGGACTAGTGTCCTCATAAGAAGAGCTTAGAACATAGACACACAAAGGGGAAACCACGTGATGCCCCCAGGGAGGAAGACGGACGTCTACAAGCTACGGAGAGAGACCTTAGAAGAAAGGAATTCTGCTGAAACCTTGATCCCAGACTCTGGCCTCCAGAGTTGTGCAAAAATTAATGTTGTGTAAGCCGCCTGGCCTGTGTTGCTTTGTCATGGCAGCCAAATTAATACAAGTATTATCCCTTATTCTTCACTCTTCACAGAAATCTATTGAATAAAGTCATTAATCAATTATTTTTTTTAAAAAATGAAGATCTACACATAAAATCAAAATCATAAAATCCCGAAAGAAATCATAACAAGTACATCTTTGTGTTGATGTGGTAAGCAAAGATTTCTTAAAATAAACACAAAATATAAATCATAAAAAAAAACTTTAAAAATTCCTTTTCATGAAAGATACAACTTAAAAATGAACAGGCAACCATCAGACTGGGAAAAAATATTTACAGTATATATACCTGACAACAGACTCATATTCCAAATACAAAAAGTACTTCTAAAAAGGCAACTATAAAAAAGCTGAACAGCCCAACCAAAAATATGTGTGCTTGAATAGTTGTTATGGACAGTAAGCACATAATAAGGGGCTCAAAATCATTAGTCACTAGAGAATACAAATTAAAACCATAATTAGGTATCATTTCACATCCACTACAATGGCTAAACTTTAAAAAGACCAGTAAACAAAACGCTGTTAAAGATGTGGAGCAATCAGAACTTTGATATACCGCTGGTGGGAATGTGAAGTTGCACAAGCACTTTGGAGAAGTGTTTGGCATTTTCTTTAAAAGGAAAACATTTATGGGCCAGCATTCCCAACCCTAAGTATTTACAACACCAAGGAAAATGAAAATATGTGTATACAAAAAGATTCTGAGTATATTCATATCAGCCTTATGATTAATAGCCCCAAAATGAAAACACAAATGTGCCTCAACAGGAAAAACGACAAGCAAACTGTACTTGAACTACTACCCAGCAATAAAAGGAAATGAACTACTGAAATAGCAACTTTGTGGATGGATCTCAAATAAGTGTGTTGAATAAAAGTAGCCAGCTAACAAAAACAAAACAAAATATATGACATTTAAGAACAAGCAAAACTGGATTTCCCTGATGGTCTGGGGGTTAAGAATCTGCCTGCTAATGCAGGGGACACAAGTTCGATCCCTACTCCAGAAAGATTCCACAGACCACGAGGCAACGAGGCCCATTTGCGACAACTATTGAGGCTGTAATCTGCAACTATGGAAGTCCATGCATTCGAGAGCCCATATTCTGCAACAAGAGAAGCCATCACAAGAGGCCTGCACACCACAACCAGAGAAAGCCCACCTGCAGCAATGACGACCCAGCGCAACCAAAACTTTAAGAACAAGCAAAACTAACCTATGGTAACAGAAGTTAGAAAGTTTTGCCTCTCGAAGAGACGAGAATGGATAATTAATGAAAGGGGGCACAAGAGAACTTCTGGGGGTAGTGGATTTATATAGCATACTTAGTTTGGCTGGTACTTACATGGTATATTCAACTGTCTATCAACTGACATCAAACAATTAAGATCTGTGCATTTTATTGGTGTAAATTAAATCTCAAGAGTTCTGGGACACATTCGCTTATTAAAATTAAGTGTATTAACTATATCAGCATCCAAGGTGGAACAGTGGAAAAAGGTTCCACCAGGAAATGCAGAAGAACACTGGTTTGATCCTTGGGTCAGGAAGATCCCCTGGAGTAGAAAATGGCAACCCACTCCAGTATTCTTGCCTGGGAAATCCAATGAACAGAAGAGCCTGGCAGGCTACAGTCCATAGGATCACAAAGAGAAGGACACAACTGAGCAAGTGAGCACACACACACACACATCAACTAAACCATGTGTTTTCTGCCCCCTGAAGTAGAAGTGAGGACTCTCTTAACCACTGGACAGCCAAGGAAGTTCCAACTAAATCATGCTTTTTATCCTCTTAAATTTCAGATTAGAAACCTACTTTGGACAGAGCAAGGTTACACAGATTAACTTTTTTAAAATACAATTTTAAAGGTCTCCATTTACAGTTATTATACAACAAATTAACACTATTTTTTAAGTAACACAGTCTCAAAACCTCAAAACTGAGGATTCGAATTTCATCTTATTTCTTCAAATCATTAACTTAGGTATGTCAAATATAGCTCCGTGGAGCTTCCCAGATGGCAGCAGTGGTAAAGAACCTGCCTGTCAAGGCAGGAGATGTAAGAGACACAGGTTCAATCCCTGGGTCAGGAAGACCAACCCCCTGGAGAAGGAAATGGTAACCCACTCCAGTATTCCTGCTTGGAGAATCCCATGGACAGAGGAACCTGGTAGGCTGCACTGCACAGGGTCACACAGAGTTGGACATGACTGAAGCAGCTTAGCACAAAATGGGAGGAGGGGATCATTCACTTAACTCGCCTGAATTCTTACTTGCTTTTGATATTTGCAGTGCCACACTTCTAGCAGTAAGACAACAGGCCTCCCATGACTCACCTATTAAATCTATCATCTGACTGCAAAAGTCACTTCCATGCTCAACTAAATCCCAGTTTCCCTGGCCCTTTTCCAACAATCTTGCAAAGTGGCTATGATTTGAATAATACAAGTCAGGAGAGAAAGCACTGCAGGAGATGTTCTCAGCCTTACTAGAGTATAAGGAACAACAAGAGGTAGTGAGTTGGAGACATATTGTCACTGAAGGTTGCACAAACTGCAGAGAAAATGCAGAGGGCAGGAGATGAACCTAAGAAAAACTGAAAAGTCCATGTCACATAAGATTGCTTTGAGAAGAAAAACTAAAGTACATAAAATGACTTTTTAAAATAATATATTAATAAAAATACAAATAAACTTTACATTTACTGGTGGGTGACTAACAAAAACAAGGGGACTTAATATAGGATTAAAGATTAGAAGTTTGCCAGGGCTAAGAAAAGAATTCCAGAAACTCAATTTATTTATGACTTGATTACAATCTTACATTTTTTCTTTAAGGAAAAAGAATTTCTAAAAACAAGAAATCTGGCGGTTTCCCTGGTGGTCCAGTGGTTAAGAATCTCCTTGCAGTGCAGGGGATGCAAATTCGATTTCTGGTCAGAGAACTAAGATCCTACATGCCACAGAGCAATGGACGCCATAAGCACTGAGCCCAAGTGCAAACACTAGAGTGTCTGTCCACCATAATGAAAGATCCTGTGTGCCATAACTATTGTAAGACCAAATGCAACCAAATAAATATATATATATATTTAAAAACAGGAAATCTGTGCATCCTACAACTGAAACTTTAACATATACTTTTTCCTCAAATACAAAAAGAACAGGATATATCCTAAGAAATCAATATCCAGTTATCATCCATTATAGAATTAGAAAATAATTTTCTATTTCTAACTACTATAGAATTATGCCTTCTTGGCTAATGGGAACCAAGTTCACAAAACTGAAGATGAAATGTTTCTGCCTGGAATATAGTTGAACAGGGTCTTCTCTGAGGTATTACACAGACAGTGAATGCAATGGCATTAACTTACAGTGGCTTGTAGAGACAGAAGTGAAGTAGAAATCAGGTAAGAGGTTTTGAGCCCAGAAGAGAGATTACAACAAATGCAAACTTTACTCAACTGTAAAGGCTTTTTTCATTTTCACTTGAAAAGAAAATCTAAAACCAACAGGTACATATGTCCATGCAAATGCAAAATGGTCTTTTAATGTAGAATCACTCAGATCAACCATATATATTCTGACATTCTAGAATTTCTATGTACATGTGCATTGATGTTATAGGTATTACTAAAAGATTTGTTTTTAAAATCCCCTATTTCCTGGATGCAACCCTATTTTAGAATTGACTAAAATTAACATACCTTTTTAGTAAGGCCAAGATCCCCTTTCTTGGGCATAAATCCAGGGTCTAAATCATTGGATTCAAGAAGTTTCTTAGTTGGTTTTCTCTGACGCTTACTTTCATAATTTCCTGAAATGCATGTATCTTTTCATTAGATGATTTAGAAACTGGGCACAAGCTGATTTCTTAAAAAACCTATATATCATGCAAAAATTAGTCATCCTATTTTTTTGTTTTTCTCATGATATTCTGGGAAGAGACAGGGTAAAAATTTATTTATTCTAAAATACTAGTTAATGTAAAACAAAATAAGAAAATAGTTCTGAATATAGACACAAACTAATGTGAGGCTGTTCTTATGTCAATGTGTGTGTATATACACAAATGAACTAAGGGAGAAATCGAAAGGGCAGAACTGCCTTTAGAGTAATCAACTGGTGGTTTAAAAAAAAAAAAAAAAGAGAAGTGAATTCAACAGAGCCAGAATTCTGGGCATAAATGGACCAAAAGTAGAACTTTTGTTCTGTTCCTAAATAAGTAGAGACACTTATTTACTATATAGGACTGCTCTTAAGAATTATATAAAACAGCCAAATAACAGTTTGGCGCATAATGGGGAATGAACTGCTGACCATCTTTATTATTCTTTTTGATTCTGTCTTGTTTGATTCTGCACAACTGGACACCTTTCTAAAGAATAACATCACAAGCAATTCTTGGGAATTTAAGAAAGTTACATGCAGAATTTTCCTTGGCTGACTACAATACTCAATAGTCAGTATTAAAAAATATATAAAATTAAAAACACCTTCCCAAGTAACACAAAGATTGGTAAAATCAGTATCTGAAGTATAATTTTTATGTGTTTACTCAACGAGTATGCAGTGCTCTTCCCCAGAATCCTAGTCTGAGTGCTGATTCACACTGTGGTTGATCAACAATTATGAAGAGCAGTAACAGTATAAGGTGCCTAGTTTTTTTTTTTTTAATATGTCTTCCTGACAGTACACCACCAATTTATGATCAGTAGCTGTATCCATTAGCCAATACTATTAGAATTTCCCAAGATCAAAATGGATAGTTTGTTGTACACAGATACACTACTGGCTTTCCATCAAAATATACTAAAATCTCCTGCGTCCTCCAAGTATACCCACTTACATACTGAGACCCATCCCCATCTTACCTGGTGGTTTAACTAGCAATTCCTCAGACTCAAGGGCAGGCCGTGGAGAGACTTCCGGAGCCACAGGTACAGATAAGGTCAGCTGTGGCAACTCAGCATGTCCACCTCCAAGTTCTGACTGAGCCAAGGGCCCTTCCAAAAATGGAGCCTCCCTTTCAAGAACTGGAGGCTCTTCTTTGGTTGAAATCAAAGAATTCTCATCCACCTGTTTGTTCTGAGCACTAGATCGACATCGGGCTAAAAGGCTTTCCTCTTCACAGCGGGAACTTACCTAAGAACAAAAGATAAACGGGCAATCCATAGGCCAAAAGTGTTGTGGTTTAAGGGTTAAAAAGAATAATGCACTTATAAAGGAATGAAATCCTGACACATGCTACAAATGGGAGAAACCTGAAGACATAACATTAACTGAGATGAGCAGACACAAAAGGACAAATATTGTATGAGGTGAATTCTGTAAATAGGAAAATTCACAGGACAAAAAAATAGAATGGTGGTTGCCAGGGGTTAAAGGAAGGGGGAAGTGGAAACATTTTAACAGGTACTGAGTTTCAGTTTGGGAACATGAAAAAGTTCCAAAGACAATGATGGCATACTTAATGCCACAGAATTTTACACTTAAAAAATGGTCAGGGACTTCCCCGGTGGCACAGTTGGATAAGAATCTGCCAGTGCAGGAGACACAGGTTCAATCCCAGGTCTGGGAAGATTCCACATGACACAGAGCAACTGAGCCCGCTGACAACACTACTGAGCCTGTGTTTTCGAGGCCGCACACTGCACTACTGAGGCTGGCACGCCTAGAGCCTACGCTGCACGAGACAAGCTACCACCATGAGGAGTCTGTGCACCACAACGAAGTGCACCCATTACGTGCCACAACTAGAGAAAGCCCACGTGCAGCAAAGAAGAGCCAGCACAGCCAAGAACAAAAATAGGCAAAAATTGGGAGGAAAAAAGGGTAAAATGATCAATTTTATGTTATATATATATATTTCACTATAATTTTAAAGGGTAAAAACGTCATTGACAGATACAACAAAAACGACAAAATGATCTCAGGGACGACAGAATGATCTTGGTTCGTTTCCAAAGCACATCATACAACATCACAGAGACTGAGAAACACTAAAGCTATAAAAATTCATTAAGGCCATAGTGATGATCTAAAAAAAGACAAAAAAGATTCCCTAAACTGAAAGTGTTAGTTTCTCTGCCGTGTCCGACTCTTTGAGACCCCATGGACTGTAGCCCGCCAGGCTCCTGTCCATGTAATTCTCCTGGCAAAGATACTGGAGTGGGTTGGCCATTTCCTTCTCCAAAAGATTCCCTAATGTGTCATCAATAAAAGCAGCTAATAATAAACTTCTAACGTTGAACTGATACATTAATGGGAAAGAAACATACCCATTTCTATACTATAAAATGAGATTGCCAGATAATATAAGCAGAAGAAATAATAAAATCTGAAAGTCTTCAATTTTATAACCTCAAATGAAATTATTGATATAGACAAGGAATTATAATTGATTTAAAAAATCAGGGAAATAGCTGATGGGAAACAGGATATTCTGTTGGAGTCAAATTAATTATACATGTAGTGTTGCTTGATCAAAAGAGGTGAAGCATAACTCAAACCACAGACATCAGTTAATCACCATTTTGAGCTAGTGGAGGTTAAATACTTTCCAATGTCATGCAACAGCTATGATGTAATCTAGCCAAAATGTTTAACTTGAATCTATCAAAATATTAGTTAAAACCACCACTTAACAGGGAACCTAGAAGCAAAATGAGAAGGCAGATACTCTTAATATGTCACTCTCATCACTTACATAGGGTCATGAAAGCGGGGACTGTCCCGGATTTAAAGTGATTTAAGAAATACAACAGTAAGATATAAAGTGTAGCCCTGGACTGGATCTTGTTTCAGATAAATTAAATGTAAAGGTTAGGAAATAACTGGAGAAATCTGAATAAGGATTTGTCATTAGATTTTTAGAGGTGCATATTACCTAGGGAAACAGAGTCAAAATATCTCTTCTGCTGCTACTGCTGCTAAGTCACTTCAGTCGTGTCCGACTCTGTGTGACCCCATAGACGGCAGCCCACCAGGCTCCCCCGTCCCTGGGATTCTCTAGGCAAGAACACTGGAGTGGGTTGCCATTTCCTTCTCCAATGCATGAAAGTGAAAAGAGAAAGTGAAGTCACTCAGTCGTGTCCGACTCTTCGTGACCCCATGGACTGCAGCCTACCAGGTTCCTCTGTCCATGGGATTTTCCAGGCAAGAGTACTGGAGTGGGGTGCCATTGCCTTCTCTGCAAAATATCTCCTATTTACTTTAAAATATTTTGAGTTTCAAGCAATTCAAGTGAAAAATAAAGCAAATAGATACTGTAACATTTGTTGACAGAATCAGGATCAAGCTATTATTTTTATATTATTTGTATTATTTTTTACTAAATATTTTATCACAGTAATACTTCTAAATCATTAAAATCATTTCAAAAGCAAAAGGGGAAAATATACATACACACACTATATACACATAGTATGTAGAATCATTTATACCTTTTCTGTATATGCTAAATACTATACCAGAAACTGGAAATAAAAAACTACAAAACAAGATTCCAGTTAACGAAACTATTGTCCCGTTAAGATGAAACATGATATTGAAGGCAAAATTGCAGTATCCTAAAAGGACTGATAAAACATTGTTGAAATGTTGGAATATACCTTGTGCACCTGTTCCTGTGTCTTCTTTTGTTTTTTCTTAGGAGCAAATATCTGATCATATTCTTCTGTATATTCCAGAAGCCACTTGCTTGGCTTCCTAAGGCGTTTCTTCTCTGATCGCACAGCTAAAACAAGAGGCACAAGTTCAGTATTAAACAAAAAGTTAGAGAGAAACCCAATGTTTTCATTATAACCATCTCTGCATTCCCAAAGGAAGAGAAATAGGAAATTCACAAAAAACACCATGATTTAAGCTCCAGGAGGGTAAAAATGATTTGCTATGGTTTATCTTATGCAAAAATTGGGAGGAAGGAAGACCTTTGTTGCTCTATCCACAAACAGCCCTCCTAATCTCAAGCAAATTAAACTGAAACTAGTCCTATAGCAGCTTCCCTGGTGACTCAGATGGTAAAGAATCCACCTGCAATTCGGGAGACCTGGGTTTCATCCCTGGGTTTCATCCCTGGAGGAGGGCATGCCCACCCACTCCAGCATGCTTGCCTGGAGAATCCCAGGGACAGAGGAGCCTGCCAGGCCGCAGTCCATGGGGTCGCAGAGAGTCAGACATGACTGAGCAACTAGGCACAGCAGAGCACACAGCGTCCTACAGCAACAGAGCTAATAATACAATACAGATTCTAAATCAGGCAAGTTCACAAAGAACACCACGTAGCATCTCTCTTAAGGGGGTTCCCAGGTAGTTCAACGGTAAAGAATCTGCCTGCCAAAGCAAGAGACATGGGTTTGATCCCTGGGTTGGGAAGATCCCCTAGAGAAGGAAGTGGCAACCCACTCCAGTGTTCTTGCCTGGGAAATCCCATGGACAGAGGAGCCTGGTGAGCTATAGTCCATAGAGCTGCAGAAGAATCACACAACTTAGTGACTAAACAACAACTTCTCGCTGGATTATGCAGAATATTTGATGAATATCCAGATAGAATATTTACCCAATCAGTACTACAACATGAATTTCAAAAGCATTTCACACGTACTTTCTATCACAGTTGTGATGAGTTTCACTTTAGAAACATCAAAAAAATAGTTATCCATATACCATTAAATGTATGCCAATATAACATTTTAAAATGTATGGCATGTACCCCAACAGAAAAGATAAGATATAGAATTCTGGGTACCTGCTTTAAAAAAATAGCTCTTGCCATGTTTTATAACCAAAATATCAAAGTACCATACCATTTCTCTTTGAATTAACAGTGAAACAAGTATCTATTATAATTTCCCTATAAAACTTTATCCTAGTCTTAATATACTTCACACGTTGTAATCACTTTATTTTTCGTACTGCAGAGGATGAGACAGTTAGACAGCATCACTGACTCAATGGACAGGAATTTGCACAAATTTGGGGAGATTGTTAAGGACAGCAAAGCCTGGCATGCTGCAGTCCATGGGGTGGCAAAGGGTCAGACAAGACTTAGCGACTGAACAACAACAAGAATCATTTTACTATACCATAAACTCTTTGGGAGCAGAGGCTAATGCCTACAGAATGCTGGATACAATCTACTCAAGGGGCCAGGAGTACTTCATATTACGGTGACTTCAGAGAATGTTATTCCTGCCTCATTTTAATGTGGCAATATGGGTGTTCTCTTAATAAAAGGAACACAAAAGAAAAGGTCACAGGCTTAGCAAGCACTGGGGTAAACTAGGGTACAGCACCCAGGGCAGTCAGCATGGGGGCCCAAGACACTGGGCACAACAAAAAGAGGGCAAGCGTTGGAAAGCAGGGAACAGGTAAGCAGAGCCATCCATATCTGCGGCCCGGGTGCCCAGGTGCTAGGTGCACAGAATATAGGGTTCTCAAGACATAGAAAGTTATAAAGTAGGGGTGTTTTAGGCATGGGGCACCCTGAATGTGGGATTTTCTTGGCAGGTGCAGAGAAAGATGAGGTGCCCAGCATGCACAGGACATGGGGCACGCTTGTTGTGGGAGTCCCCGAGTGCAAGGTAGGATGTTCAAAGTGAGGAACACGCTGGAAATGAGAAATATGACATCAGGGACATGGGTAATCCTGGGTACACTGCCAAAATGAGTAAGATATTGCTACATGCCACAATATTAGTAATCCACAGAAACATTATATTAAATGAAAAAACAAAGACAAAAAGATCATGCATTGTATAATTCCATTAATATAAAATGTCCAGAAAGAGCAAATCTATAGAGATAAGAGAGTAGACAAGTGGTTGCCTGGGACTAGGAATAGGAACAGGGGCTAACTATGATGTATCTTACAGAAATGCTGCTGCTACTGCTGCTACTGCTAAGTCACTTCAGTCGTGTCCGACTCTGTGTGACCCCATAGACGGCAGCCCACCAGGCTCTCCTGTCCCTGGGATTCTCTAGGCAAGAACACTGGAGTGGGTTGCCATTTCCTTCTCCAATGCATGAAAGTGAAAAGTGAAAGTGAAGTCGCTCAGTCGTATCTGACTCTTAGCGACCCCATGGACTGCAGCCTACCAGGCTTCTCCGTCCATTGGATTTTCCAGGCAAGAGTACCGGAGTGGGATGCCATTGCCTTCTCCACAGAAATGCTATAAATATTCAAAAACTGATTTATAGGGATATTTGTACAACTCAGTAAATTTACTAAAAAACAGTTGCTTGCACACTTAAAAAGTGTGTGACTTTTGTAGAACGTAAACTTTACCCTGAGTAAGTTTAGATCTTTTCTTCAAAACACTGGTATTTTCCAAGAAACTAGAATACTAACAGCAACATCAATCCACCAATACAGATTTTTAAATCCTCTACTTCTCTGGTTCTGGGATCTCAGAGGAAAAAGAATTTAAAGGGGGCGGGGGAGGCAAAAATATAAACAACTGTTCATAATAATGGCAAGTTACTCAGCCCAAATCACCTGTTGAAAGTAAATACAAATACTGCGTAAATATGTTTAAAAATCTATCTTAAACAAAGTAAAAACTGACTAAACTGTAAAGAATTATAAACCAAAATCCAATGGAAAGTAATAGCCCACGGAAATAAGGAAAGCACTGAAACTGATTTTGTCCTGAGGACTTCTTGGCAACCCCGTTGGGAGGCAGGAGTTTAAAGGAGACTAAACTTGGGGCCCAAAAGACTCTATCCTCAGAGTTACAGTGAAACAGAAGTAAACTGTATCCCAATCCCCAGGAGACCACAAGGAAAGGTGCTTCAGCACCAAGTAGAAGGGGAGCAGGAGAGAGGACAAGTCCTTGAGAAATTGTGACTGATCCTCCTGTCGGTTTACAGTCTGATGGACAGGAAAATTCAAGCCCCCATAAGAAAGTTAATAGGTCATATTAAACGAAATAAACAGGAATAATCATCTCAGTAAGCACACAAAAAAAATCTGAAAGACAAACTAGCTATAGAAGGGAATTTTCTCAGTATGAAAGGCTGTGTATCAAAATCCCAGTAAATAAATATCATAGTTAAATGCTGAAATCCCAGAAGCTTTCCTCCCTAACATCAGGAGTAACACAAGAATGTCTGTTCACTCTACTTGTCCTCAACAATGCACTGAAGGATTAAGCTAGGGCAACTAGGCAAGACAAAGAAACAAAATGTACCCAGATTAGAAAGGATGAAACAAAACAATCTCTTTTGGCTGAAGACATTGCAACCCCATGGACTATAGCCTGCCAGGCTCCTCTGTCCATGAAATTCTCTAGGCAAGAATACTGGAGTGGGTTGCCATTTCCTTCTCCAGGGGATCCTCCTGACCCGGGGATCGAACCCGGGTCTCCTGCATTGCAGGCACATGCTTTACCATGCGAGTTACTAGGGAACCACAGGAAATCCTAAGGAATTCAGAATAAAATGATTAGAGCTTTTAAAAAAAGTTCAGCAAGGTTGCAACACATAAGATCAATATATAAAAGTCAACTGTGGGAACTCAAACTGGAGCTCTGTAACAACCTAGAGGGGTGGGATGGGGAGGAAAGTGGGAGAGAGCTTCAAAAAGGGAGGGTACATATGTACACCTATGTCTGATTCATGTTGATGTTTGGCAGAAACCAACAATTCTGTAAAGCAACTATCCTTCAATTAAAAAAATAAGTAAAAAAAATTTTTTAAGTCAACTATATTGTACTTGTACAATACTTGTACAATACTCATACTAGCAATGAGAAATCCAAGAATGAAACTAAGAAAATAATCTTATTTATAATAGCACCAAAAAAGGATATAAATATTAAGGGATAAAATGAACAGAAGAAGTGCAAGAGTTGTACACTGAAAACTACAAAATATTGTTGAAAGAAATCAAAGATGACCTAAATTAATGAAATGCCATCTCTTGTTCATAGGTTGGAAAACCTAACATTGTCACAATGCCAACACTGCTCAAACTGACCTATGATTCAGCACAACCTCTATCAAAATCCCAGCTGGCTTTTTGGTAGAAATGATAGGAAGCTCCTAAAATAAATACAGAAATGTAAAAATCCAGAAGAATCAAAATAGTCTTGAAAAGGGATAAAGTTGGAAGACTTGCACTTTCTGATTTCAGAACTACAATAATTAATTACTAAAAGATTAAGAATTTGTGGTACTGGCATATAGTTAGACATATATATTAATAAAAAAGAATTGAGAGTCCAGAAATAAACCATCACATTTATGGTCAAAAGATTTTCAAAGAGGGTGCCAGGACCATTCAATGGGGAAAGAATACCCTTCTCCACAAATTGTGCTGAGACAACTGGATTAAGCAATGGTTACTTAGCTATGACACCAAAAGCACAACGAACCAAAGAAAAAATAGGCAAATCAGACTTTGTCAAAATTAAGAATGTCTTTGCTTCAAAATATATGATTAAGAATATAAATGGTGACCCATAAAATATGAGAAAATATGTGCAAATCATACCTAATAGTGGACTTATATATAGACCATGTAAAGAATTCTTACAATTTAATAATAGAGACAAACAGCCCAATAAACATTTTAACTGATCAAAAAACATATAAAAAAAGATGTTCAATATTGTCAGTCGTCAGGGAAATGCAAATCAAAACCACAGTAATGAGATAGCACTTGACACCAACCAGGACAGCTTTGTTAAATAGGTGCATATGTAGAGGTAGACACCTTTGCAAAACATTCTGGCAGTTCCTCAAAACTTGTACGGCAGGAAGGCAGAATCAGTTAGGAAGTTACAGTACCCCAGGGCAAGTACAAACCCATGAAAAACAGCACTGAAATGGATTAAAAGAGCCAATCCACTTTACCTGAGACTGCCACTCCGAAAGCAAGCACAATTGAGCTCCCCCTTAAAGCTGAATGTTGGAGGTGTCCAACATTGAAGTTTTTGCGTTTCTGTCTAATCTGACTGGGAACCCAACAGAAGTCACATAGTTTGGACTCTTGGAGGCACTACAAATAAGGGAGAGAGGGAACAACATGTTGTGGAACCAGAGGGGCTATAGTGACATAGACAGGGGCCAGATTGGTAAGACTGGGAGAAAGTACTAAAATCCTGGCTTCTCTCTACAAAGGGAGGTAAAAGAGGGAGCATTTGGAAATCTGGGTTTTTAGAAAATTGCCCAAGGGACTAGTACCTGTTTGGCCTGCTTGTGGGAGCTAACAGAGAGCTGGCTTCTTTAGATACCTGGGAGCTGCTGAGAATTAAAGACAGTGAGAAATCTTGTTGCAATAGCAACAACTAACTTGCAGTACTGCAGAAAAACACAAGATGAAGCAAGAGATTGCAAACTCCTGAAAAAGAAATAGACAAACCTCTCTGATTAGGAAACTACACACACAAGCCCACACAAACCCATTCTACAAAAAGGACTCCAGAGGTCCCCAGAATCTCTAGCCAAGATGATTGGTATGCCTTCCCCTATATGAAGCATCTCTGTAAAGACTCAGAAAAGTGGCTGTTTAATCAAATTCAAATGCATGAAAATAGGGGCAGGGGGGTAGGGGGAGGAGGGATTATGAAATATACGAAGAAACAAGGAAACACATCCCAAAGAATCAAAATAGATCTCCAGAAACTAATCATAAAGTAACAGAGATCTATGAATTATCAAAGAACTCAAAACAACTGTATTCAGGAAACTCAGTGATCTACAAGAGAACACCAATATCTAAAAGAAACCATGACAGTCAACAAAAAATAATAACAGTCAACAAAAAATACTAGAATTCTTTAAGACTAAACTACCATTTTATAGAAAAACCTGTAATCACTTTTTAAAATCCAGATGGATATCAAAATTATCTTGGAATTTCTTGAAGAATACAAATGCCCTGGAATTACTTTTTTCTCCAAAGCTCCAGATGTGTTTCTAATGAGCAGTCATGTTTAAAAACAAGTACACTCTATGATGATTTTTACTTTTATCTAGTTTATTTTACTTCTTCTATTTCAAAATCAGTGCTACTATTTCATTCAGCATGTTTTCCAATTTCTCCATCCTTTTTAAAAAAATTTTCTTTCTTAAGTCTTTATAAGCATAATAGAAAAGCTTTTATGTGGGTGTATGCGCATATATATATATGTGTATACATATATATATACACAATATGTATAACATGTATTTTGGAAAAAATGAGTTATTGTCTAGCAAAAAATTTTATGACATTCATTCCATTTGTTTGACTTAATCTGAATGCGAGATTTCTAATTTATATTCACTCAAAACTTTGATATAATTTCATGTATTTTGGCATCAAGTATTACACCTAAAAGTCTAGAAAGCTTATCTTCTTAGTGATTTAAAAACATTTTTTGAATGAGGCTTGACATTTCTAATTCAATTCTGAGAACCTAAAGAAATACTATGCTTTGTAAAAACAAACAAAAATAGGAAATTAACATGTACAACATTATTAACTACAGATTTTGTTCAAAATTTCACAAATTTTTATCCTAGTGTCCATTATTTGCTTTCTTTTCATACCTTATTCAAAACTCCACGTTGTATTCAACTACACTGAGCATCTGAAGCTGCATGCAACAAATTCTGGAAAACTCTCTTTGCATTTTTATTTTCTATTTTCTATTTCCTTGCTATGGCTTCTTAAGATACACCCACTGTTTAAAACTGGACAATTAATTTCCAAATACATGGGATTTTTAAAGTATCTTTGAAATAAATTTCTCATTCTGATACTAATTGCTCATTTAAATGCTTACTTCTCTGCAATTGCCCTTTGTGCTTTTTCAGTCTTCTAACTTTACTGAAGCTTTCAATGGCTAGGTTAAAAATCTTTCTTGGTAAATGACACATTACACTTCAAAATATATGGGTTATTTTCAAATATCTTTTGCTACTGATCTCTAACATAATTCCACAGTAATAAGACAACACCCTGATTTCAATATCTTTCAGCTCAGTTCAGTCGCTTTGGACTCTTTGCCACCCCATGGACTGCAGCACATGAGGCTTCCCTGTCTATGATCAACTCCCGGAGCTTGAGCAAACTCATGTTTGAGTAAACTCGTGTCTATCAAGTCGGTGATGTCATCCAGCCATCTCATCCTCTGTTGTCCCCTTCTCCTCCTGTCTCCAATCTTTCCCAGCATCAGGGTCTTTTCCAATGAGTCAGTTCTTAGCATCAGGTGGCCAAAGTATTGGACTTTCAGCTTCAGCATCAGTCTTTCCAATGAATATTCAGGACTCATTTCCTTTAGGATTGACTGGTTGGATCTCCCTGCAGTCCAAGGGACTCTCAAGAGTCTTCTCCAACACCACAGTTCAAAAGCATCAATTCTTCAGCGCTCAGCTTTCTTTATAGTCCAAGTCTCACATCCAACCTAGATAGCATATTCAAAAGCAGAGACATTACTTTGCCAACAAAGGTTCGTCTAGTCAAGGCTATGGTTTTTCCAGTGGTCATGTATGGATGTGAGAGTTGGACTGTGAAGAAGGCTGAGCGCCAAAGAATTGATGCTTTTGAACTGTGGTGTTGGAGAAGACTCTTGAGAGTCCCTTGGACTGCAAGGAGATCCAACCAGTCCATTCTGAAGGAGATCAGCCCTGGGATTTCTTTGGAAGGAATGATGCTAAAGCTGAAACTCCACTACTTTGGCCACCTCATGCGAAGAGTTGACTCATTGGAAGAGATTCTGATGCTGGGAGGGATTGAGGGCAGGAGGAGAAGGGGACGACAGAGGATGAGATGGCTGGATGGCATCACTGACTCGATGGACGTGAGTCTGAGTGAACTCTGGGAGTTGGTGATGGACAGAGAGGCCTGGCGTGCTGCGATTCATGGGGTTGCAAAGAGCTGGACACGACTGAGCGATTGATCTGATCTGATCACATTTGATCTGATCACATCCATACATGACTACTGGAAAAACCAGAGCTTTGACTAGACGGACCTTTGTTGCCAAAGTCATGTCTCTGCTTCTTAATATGCTGTCTAGGTTGGTCACAGCTTTTCTTCCAAGGAGCAAGCGTCTTTTAATTTCATGGCAGCAGTCACCATCTGCAGTGATTTTGGAGTCCAAAAAAATAAAGTCTCTCATTATTTCCATTGTTTCCCAATTTATTTGCCATGAAGTGATGGGACCAGATGCCATGATCTTAGTTTTCTGAATGCTGAGTTTTAAGCCAGTTTTTTCACTCTCTTCTTTCACTTTCATCAAGAGGCTCTTTAGTTCCTCTTCACTTTCTGCCATAAAGGTGGTGTCATCCGCATATATGAGGTTATTAATATTTCTCCCAGCAATCTTGATTCCAGCTTATGTTTCATCCAGCCCGACATTTTGCATGATTTACTCTGCCTAGAAGTTAAATAAGCAGGCTGACAATATACAGCTTTGACATACTCCTCTCCTGATTTGGAACCAGTCTGTTGTTCCATGTCCAGTTCTAACTGTTGCTTCCTGACCTGCACATAGATTTCTCAGGAGGCAGGTAAGGTGGTCTGGTATGCCCATCCCTTGTAGAATTTTCCACAGTTTTTTGTGATCTACACAGTCAAAGGCTTTGGAGTAGTCAGTAAAGCAGAAATAGATGTTTTTCTGGAACTCTCTTGTTTTTTTGATGATCTAACAGATGTTGGCAATTTTATCTCTGGTTTCTCTGCCTTTTCTAAATCGAGCCTGAACATCTGGAAGTTCACGGTTCACATACTGTTGAAGCCTGACTTGTAGAATTTCAAGCATTACTTTGCTAGCATGTGAGATGAGAGCAGATTCAGGATAAAACCCACATCTCTTGCCTCTCCTGCTTTGGCAGGAATATTCTTAACTTGTGAGTCACCTGGGAAGCACCACCATCATCTCAATTGGTGCAGAAAAGACTGAATTCAACACTTTCTCCTAATAGAAAACACTCAACAAACTAGGAACATAAAGAAATAATCTAAAATAAAGGTTATATATGAAAATCCCACAGCTAACATGAGCATCTATAGTGAAAAACTGAAAGATCAGGAAGAGGGCTAGGATGCCCATTCTTGCCAATTTAACACAACACTGGAAGTCCAAGCCAGAGCTATTTGACAAGAATTATAAACAGTTATAAATAAAAGACATTTTATAAATAAAAGACATTCAAATTGGAAAGGAAAAAGTAAAATGATCTCAGTTCATAGATGCCATGATCTTATGTAAAGAAAACCCTGAAGATTCCACAAAAAAAAGCCGTAAGAATAATAATGAATTGAGTAAAGCTGAAAGATAGAAAAATCAACATTTAAAACTCAGTTGTGTTTCTGGGCTTCTCTGGTAGCTCAGTGGTAAAGAATCTGCCTACCAATGCAGGAGACATGGGTTCGATCTGTGATCCACAAAGATTCCACATGCCAAGGAGGAGCTAAGCCCGTGTGCCACAACTACTGAGTCCAGGAGCCGCAACTACTGAAGCCTGCTCACCGTAGAGCCTGTGCTCAGCAACAAGAGAAGCCACCGCAATGAGGGCCCTGAACACTGCAACTAGAGAGTACAGCCCCCACTTGCCACAATTAGAGGAAAGCCCTCACTGCAATGAAGACCCAGCACAGTCAAAAATAAACAATTTTTTTAAAAAAACATCAGATTGTGTGTTGATGTTTAGTAGAAACCAACACAATACCGTAAAGTGATTATCCTGCAATTAAAAATAAATGAATTAGGGTACACGTGTCTCTTTCCCTTCTGGTTTCCTCAGTGTGTATGCCCAGCAGTGGGATTGCTGGATCATAAGGCAGTTCTATTTCCAGTTTTTTAAGGAATCTCCACACTGTTCTCCATAGTGGCTGTACTAGTTTGCATTCCCACCAACAGTGTAAGAGGGTTCCCTTTTCTCCACACCCTCTCCAGCATTTATTGCTTGTAGACTTTTGGACCGCAGCCATTCTGACTGGCGTGAAATGGTACCTCATAGTGGTTTTGATTTGCATTTCTCTGATAATGAGTGATGTTGTGCTTAGCCATCTGTATGTCTTCTTTGGAGAAATGTCTATTTAGTTCTTTGGCCCATTTTTTGATTGGGTCATTTATTTTTCTGGAGTTGAGCTGTAGGAGTTGCTTGTATATTTTTGAGATTAGTTGTTTGGGGCTGGTGCACTGGGACAACCCAGAGGGATGGTATGGGGAGGGAGGAGGGAGGAGGGTTCAGGATGGGGAACACATGTATACCTGTGGCGGATTCATTTCGATCTTTGGCAAAACTAATACAATATTGTAAAGTTTAAAAATCAAATCAAATCAAATAAATAAATAAATGAATTATATAAATTAATTTTTAAAAACCAGTTTGTGTTTCTATATAACAACAATTCAAAAAGAAAATTAAGAAAATAATCTCACAATACAATAAAAAAGAATAAAACACTCACAAATAAACTTAAGCAAGGATGTGAAGGAGTTGAGTACTAAACACAAATAAATGAAAAGACAATCTGTTTCATGGATTCAAAGATTTAACATTAACAAAACATCATACTACACAAGTGATCTTCAGATTCAGTACTCTATCAAAATTCCAATGTCATTTTTTGCAGAAATAAAAAAAAGCCATCCTATACTCAAAATACTCTTAACAAAGACTGATCATACATTGTTTTCAAAACATACTACACAACTACAGTAGTCAAAACAAACTTGTTATTACCATAAAGACAAACATACAGATCAACAGAACAGAGAGTACAGAAATAAACCCTTAAACGTATGTCAAATTATCTCTGACAAAGGATTTCCAACACTTTGGACACGTGAAGCAAAGCCAACTCACTGGAAACAGACCCTGATCCTGGGAAAGATTGAAGGCAAAAGGAAAAGGGGGCGACAAAAAGAATAAGATGATTAGGTAGCATTACGAACTCAATGGACATGAATCTGAGCAAACGCCAGGAGCTGGTAGAGGTCAGAAGAGCCTGGCATGCCAGGGTCCATGAGGTTGCAAGAGCTGGACACAATTTAGCGACTGAACAAGACTATACATACAATGGGGAAACGTACAGCATGCTTAATAAATGGTGCTGTACAGTAATGCGCACACAGTTAAGATTGTAGTATATACTTTCAACTTGTTCAGAAGGTAAATTCATGTGTTTTTTACCATAAATAAATATAAAGTGCTGATATAAACACAAAGCAAAAAAACCCAAAGTACCACATATTATATGATTCCATTTATATGAAATGTATAGAACAAGCAAATCTACAGACAGGGCTGAGATGAAGAGAGATTGATAAAGGCTGCAAGATTTCTTTCTAGGGTGATGCAAATGTTCCAAAATTAATCATGTTTATGGATGCACAAGTCTCTGAGTATACTAAAAACCACTGAAGTACCAATTTTCAAAAGGTGAACTTTACGATATGTGAATTATATTTCAATAAAGCTGTTAGAAAACAGAATCTACATGGAGAAATCTTTTAGGGAAAGTCAGTTCAATGCATAATACTTATATTTTGAAAAATGTATGCTGCTTTCCTTCTGCAGCTAAGGTAGGATACCCTGGCATTTCAGATTTTTAAAAATTTATTCTTAAACTTCATTCCAGAAGGGATGCAAGACATCTAAGTTCTTCAAATAAGTACCACGAAACAGTCACATTTTTTCAAAAACATATCCCCTTTGTCTATATAACAGGAGAGCCTTCCTTAAGCTGTAAGAGCTTAACATTCAATAAAATCTATTTGCTTTCTGTAAACTAACAACTAGATTTTAATCTTACACTCAGAACCTCTCAAATACAGCATCCCCAAAAGCTCACAGATTTAAAAAGGTATGAAATGGGGAACAGATCTTGATACTTATTAAAAGCAAAAGAAAAAAGAGCTTCTTGGTAAAACGTAACTTCTGAAAGTATGTGGAAACCTGGTCATCAAAATTCTGACCCTTCTACATAAAGCCCTTTTTTCGCTTCAAGTAATTAACCCTTCCCTCCCAATTTACACTTAGGTCTTCCGTGAAAACAGACCACACTTGGTAGGGTATCATTATCGTCACTTCATCTAGTCCCTTTCTTTCACAGTTAGGAATCCTTACCTGGTTCAGGGAGCTCAGGTTGAGGAGTCAAACTGGGAATTCCTGGCTCCTTTTCCATCTCCTCATTGCTAGCATTGGATTTATCACAAACATTCAACCGCGGCCCAGCTGAATCTAAGTGGTTGGCATGATTTGGATCTGTCAGTGCATCCTCTAGTTTGTTTGTCGAAGCAGGAGGTCTCTGCTCTGGGAACTCATCTTCCTTCTTTACAGGGTCAGCAGAAAGCAAGACCCCAAAGGCACCCTCAGAGTTTTCTTTTTCCTTAAATCTGTTAGTGCGTTTACGAGGTTTAGTGCGCCTTTGGTTTAAACGTTGCCATCGCTTTTTAGGCACTGCTTCATTTATACTACTGGGTTCATCATTCTCACTGTTCATTTCAGAGTCCAGCTCTGGGACTTTCCTGATTTCAAAAGAGGGGCCTTTTTCAGGAATTTTTTCAGGGTCAGACTGGTTGACTTTATTATCAAAACTAACACTGGAAAAATGGGCACCATCTTCACTTGTTAAATGGCCCATTAATTGAAGGGTTGGTTCTTTACCAGGGTCTTCTGCTTCACCTCTGGAGGAGCTGTTCTCTGAACCCCTACTCTCTCTGTCTCCCTGTAGTGCAGCCTCAAGAGTCACAGCTGGAAGCTCATTCAGTTTTCTTCTGCGTTCTGTTTTTAAGGCTTTACGGTTCACTGTGTTCTTTCCCATCTGGGCTGAAAAACCATCTCGAAATTTGGATGGCTTTGATCGACCACAGTTGCGCCTAGTAACGCAGTTTGAACGATTTTTGCCAGAAGCAGGGAGGTCTCTTTTATCAGACCCCAAGCCAGGCAGGGAAGTAGACAGCTCCCCAGACAGTGCAGAGTCACCCCCACCAGGGCCAGGGTGGACTGGATCCTGAGTGCCATCTCCACTTTTTTCTGAACTGTGATTGGAGCCTCCTGAAACCAAGACCTTAGGAGCTGACACAGGACTGCTGGTAGAACAGTCCCCAAGACCAGGACTCCGATAAGAGACCAAGTTCTGAGCTGTCATTATTCGTTGCTCCTTGGTCTTACTATCATGCATATCTTTCAACATCATTAGTAATGTACTGAATTTGTAGTCTGGTTCAATAGGTATGTGATTCTGACCAGAGGCAGAAGAAAAAAGTAATGGTTTCGATGGCTTTGACGTTCCGGAGTCACTGACATCTTCACTTAAGGATCTGTAAGAGAGCTCCTTCAACTCTGACAGAACGTGTTTCACCACTGCTGTTTCTATGTCACTCGAATCCCTGGTTTTCTCATGCATGTTGCTCAGTAGTTTCAGTCCATCCACTTTCCCGCTTTTAGAAATGCTGGCCAAAGGAGAGCCTTTGTTATCAGAAGAGCAGCATTTCAAACTGCAGTCCTCATTTGCAACTGGAGGTTCTGCTACAACTGGGTTTTCTTTATGTTTGCACTTGATACTTCGAATTTTGGGCTGTTTGCTTTTTGAATGTAACAGAGCTTGATTTTTAGCCCCACCTTTTATTATTGAGTTCTCACTGGAAATACTTGATGATGTGTTGAATTTTGAAGAAAATCCATCGTTTCTAAAATCTGGTTGGGGTTTTCGGACAAGAGTTGACACTTTAAGATCAGAGAGATTAATCTGAGACGTCTCAGTTCCAGGCTCTGTTGTCTTGGTACAATTTATTAGGTGGTCCGTGTGTGAGTTAGTAATCAGAGACTTCTGCTTTGCTTTTACCTTAGTGTTTGTGGCAGGATACCTAGAATACTTTACCTTTTCATTTTTCTGCACAGGTAACAAGTTCTCTGATCTATCAAAAGCATCTGTAATTTCAAGGACACTGTTATCAGACTCTGAACTATGATCTACAGGATCCAAATCACTGCTTCCATCATCAGAAGTGGTACAAATACTAATGGAATCACTTCGTTTTTCTTCATCACCTGCTCCAATATAGCAGAGCTGTACTTTCGAACTACACATCAGACCTCGCTGGAATTTCTTCTTCTCCCCAGAACGTTTAGAGATCAAGGCACCCTCAGACAAGCCCAGTAAAGAGTCACAATTTGAAGTCTCAAATTCTTTCTTTGCAGTGTTTTTTGCACAAGAAGAAAACAGGAAACTTCCTGGAGCAGTGCTGGGCCCTGTGAGGCTGTTCGCTATCCGGGAAAGTTCATTCGAGGCCTGCTTATCAGACACATCCCCAGAAATAAAGTTTAAGCCAAGGTTTTCTGGAATCTTTCCCCTCCGTTCTTCCTTATGTGTTTCAAATTGCATATGGCCCTTTTTCACACTAGTCCTTTTTGGATTATCAGAGCTCTTTCTGGCTCGAGACTTAGCACAAGGTTTTTCCTTCTCATCTGCAGAATGTTCAGAGTCAAAAGCCAGAGATTTCAAGCAGCCATTAAGCAACAGGTCATGTTCTGATTCAGGATCATTTGTACAGTCCTCAAATGGCATATCCTCCTCACTGTCCAACTTGATTGAACTGGTGACACACTTTCGGTTCTTCGACCCTTTGGGAATATCATACTGCTCAGCAAGACCAACACTGGCTTCCCATTTACTCAAAATCTTCTGAGGAACCTTAAATGTAAAGAAAAAAAGATGATTACTCATCTAAGAAATAGAAGAGGAAATAGGGAAATGATCACTGAACACCTCTCAAATCAGAAGCTTTTCAAGCCTTATTATATTTCTTTGAGGCTCTTTTATGGGACTGTCAGGCTGTTACCTCCCACAGCCCAGTCAGACCTTAGCTAATGGGGATTCGCAACACTTCTTCTATCACTAAGATCTATCACTGGAGATCCTGGAAACCCTCCACTCTCCTTACCAGTAAAAGCACAAAAAGTGGACCATAAATTAGACTACTACATTACATTACTAATCAACATTATATTACTAAGTCAAGGAATAACCAGATGACTCCTACTTACTCTGCCAATCATAAAGATTTCCTTCCTGAATTATGAAGGCCAAGCACTTGCTGAGTTGCATAAAAGAGAAAACAAAAGGCTAAAGAAGATGAATGTGGAAAAACTAGAACTAGAAATGAGTTAAGTCAGATCTGCCCTACAAGACCTGAAATTTGAAACTCAGGTTATCACCAGGCCCTTGACTAATCAAGAATTTTCTATACGTTTTATATACAATCTGGATTATAATCAAACAGTGTCCTGGGCTTAATCATGTAGTGCAGAGACACCAATACACCCTGGATAGCTTAACAAGTTATACATGCTCTTGAATCCTCATAGCATAAGGTGGAGAAGGAAATGGCACCCACTCCAGTATTCTTGCCTGGAGAATCCCAGGGATGGGGGAGCCTGGTGGGCTGCCGTCTATGGGGTCGCATAGAGTCGGACACGACTGAAGCGACTTAGCAGCAGCAGCAGCATAGCATAAGGACATCGAAGCTCTGTGAAATATATCTAATTTTCGAGACTCTTATTTCCCTCCCTGGCCTCATACAATAGATGTTAGTCAAGGTTCTAACTATCATTTAGTGTCCACAAATACTTTAATACTTGTGAAAGAGATGTTCTGCTGACCATGTAACAATTCAGGCCACTACACAGGTAGCCTCTTCTTATAAAGCAATATACAGATCATCTGATTTACTTTAGACACAAACACATAGCCATTAATTGTCTAGCTATGGTCATAGTACATCAATTTTCCAGAACCTGAAAGCCCAAGCAAACTCTTTTGAAAGGGGGCTTGTTTAATACACATACTTAAAAGGCTTGACACAAAAACTTTGATATCTCCCCACCACCAACTACCCAAAGTATTAGAAAGGATGCAGTTAGCCTCCTGTATCCTAATAGTAGCACACATTAGTTGTTTCAAAGCATGAATACTGTGACATACAAATTATTTATTGCTAATCCTCACGAGAGTTCAACAAGGTATATATTACTACCTTAGTTTTAGAGACGAAGAAACTCCAGTTGGAAATAGCAGGGACTGCATACTGACTCAAAATTATCCAAATTATGATTTTTATATAATAGTCTAAAAGTAGGAAATACAAATTTAAAAGAAACTATTTCCCCTTTTAGAATGGACTAAAACACAACATCAAGCAAATGAAACAAAAACATCATGTTCTTTATTAAAACAACAAGGTTTGAAACTATAATCTTAAGCATTGATAATCGCACACGAAAACCAAAATACAAACAAAACAAGAATGTTCAAAGCCTTATATTTGTCATTTTTAAGAAAAATAATTAATCTAGAGAGGGAGAAGAACATTTCATTTTGATGATCATTTTCTGCTTAAATTAGATAGACCCAAACATGACTGGTCGTGCCATTTTGTACTATCACATGTAAGTGACATGGCAAAAGTAAGCTGAAATCACTTCTCAAAAAAATTGAGTAGAAATATTTGGAAGGTTAGCCCTATCTTATCCCTGCAAAAAAAAAAAAAAAAAAAAATGCTTTCTGACAATTTTCTCACCAACTTGTATTTCAAAAATTATATTTCTTCCTTTGGCTGATCCCATAAACCAGGGGTCCCCAACCCCCAGACTGATACTGGTCCATGACCTGTTAGGACCTGGGCCACACAGCAGAAAGTGAGCGACAGGTGAGTCAGCCCCCATGGCTAACATAAACCACCTGAGCTCTGCCTCCCATCGATCAGCGGTGGCATTAGATTCTCGTAGGAGTGAGAACCCTACTGTGAACTGCATGCTCCTTACAAGAGTCATCCCCAAACCATACCCTCCACCTTGGTTTGTGGAAAAATTATGTTCCCTAAGAGTGGTCCCAGAAAGGCTGGGGATTCCTCCCTCTCTAACCCTAAAAACATAATCTGAGACGCTTTAAAAAAAAAAAAAAAAAAATACCTTATGCCTATATCCCTTCTCTTTCTGCTTCCCTCTTCTCCTAAGGACAGGTAGCTCTTCAAATTGATGTCTGCCTTCGAACATAACGATTGCTTTTCCAGCCACCCAGGCTCTCTCAGAAGGATCTCCAAAAGCCTCCACGTAGTACTGTCGATAGGGCCTGCGGTTAGAAACTAGATAAAAACAAAAACCACAATGTCATTACTTAAAAAAGAAAAAAAAAAAAAAGACTACTCATCATCAAGGGAACAGCAACACAGCAGTTGTAAAGAAGCCTCTTGTCACTTAAAAGTAACATAAAAAACAAGCTAAAAACCTATAGAAAAAGAAACTTTAAGGTAGGTCAGATAGAAAGTAAAATTTCAATTTATGTGACAAGAAAATGGTTAAGATGTTAATGAAACAATATAATGTTTTGCTCTGGTGATATGCTATCTATTCCAAACCAGAAGTTTTATACCCTCATTACCAGAAATCACAAAGGGCATATAATAAGTTGCAGTATTGTAAAAATGACAATTACCAAGAACTAACCACTAAACAAACATAAAATATTATGCTAAAATATAAGGAGGAAGACATGTTTCCACATATGATGTGCTAACACTTATGGCACAGCTATTTTGGACAAGCTGCTTTTCATGTATTCTTCACAATCAACTCTAAAAAACAAGTGGTATAACCTCCATTTTACAGACAATAATAAATTCAACAACTTCAGAGAGAACAAATTCAGAATGAAACACTGGATTTGCAGAGAAAGTGGGACTTGATAATTCAAACTACAGAAATTTCTGAAAAATAAAGAAAAGGAAATAAAAAACTAAATAACTATTATTAATAAATAAATAACTTAATAAATAAATTATAAATTAAAAACTGCTGGGGAAAAAAAATCCAGTTATTCTACAGTTTCTTCACTGTCCTAAGTTATATGCATGCAATTATCAAAAATCAATACAAATCTCATCCAGAAAAGATTACAATCTAATTTACATAATATATGTACTTCTATACATTTATTTTCTTATCATTTTTCATATCAGTAAAAAAAAATAAGGTCACAAAAGAAATACAGCCAGGGCTACACAGGTAAAATGATTTGTCTCTATTTAAAAAAAGGAAATTGTTTTATATAAAAATTCACTTTAACTCACACTGAATTACAACCTGGTTAAATTTTGTTTTATTGTACATTTTATAAACAAGTTCTATTAAAAAAAAAAAACACACACTGAACTCTAGTCTCTATCTAGTAAACACTTCAACAGAAACCACCTATAAAGGAAGACTAAATGTACACATACACACACACACACAGATTCTTAAAGTCAATTTGAAAAGTCATTCTCCCAAAAACAAGTAAACTCAATTACTACAAACATTTATGATGTGCCAGCATACAGAGAACTGAAAGCACTTGCTACACAGAGAACACCATACAGAGAGGCAAAACACTCACTGTTACAGACAACGGAAAGAATTCACTGCCTGACAGGTACGAGACACACAGTATAAAGAGAGTAAAACAGCATGCTAACTGATGTAACATGAACACTGTTTTTTTTTAATCTTTGAGTGCATTGCATACACTCAAATTTATCATTTGATGGCATGTATTGGCAATGGCATTTCTTAACATTAAGGTATAATTAGTTTCAGGTATGCAACATAATGATTTGATATTTATATCAATATAAAAATTTTTTTTCTTGTGATAAGAACTTTCAAGATCTACTCTCTTAGCAAATTTCAAATATACAATGCAGTATCAACTACAGTTGCCACGTTGTATATCCATGTGACTTATTTATTTCTTTTATAACTACTACTTTGACCCCCCTTTCACCCATTTTGCCATTCCTGACCCACCCCACCCTGGGCCTCTGACAGCGAGCAACCTATTCTCACGATCTATGAACTTGGTTTCGTTTTCTGGATTTTGGGTTTTTTAGATTCCACATATAAAGGAGTTCATATGGTATTTATATTTCTCTGACGTACTTCACTTAATACAATGCCTGCCAGGTACTTTCATGCTGTCACAAATAGAAAGGGTGCTTTCTTTGGAATGGGTGAATAATATTAAACTGTGTATACATACCACATTTTCTTTATCTGTTCATCTACTGATGGACACTTAGGTTGTTAATATTCTTTTTTTTTTTTAAGTAAAATCATTAATTGGAGGACAAATGGGACACCTGAGTAGAAAATTTTTAAAGGGAGAGAATTGAGGGAAGAATTCCTATAAGAGGGCCCAGAACGCTCAAAGACATAAATGAACAGAACAAATGAAACAGCTACGAACAATAAGTAGCTCAGAACACTAAATCAAAAAGTTGAAGGAAAGGGAAACTACCTGAAGAGGTTGGATGCCATGTTAAGAGTCTGACCATTATCCCATTAGCACTGATCTGCATTTAAACGGTAGAACTACAGGTTCAGTTCTGTACCTTAAAAAGATAAATCTCCTTGACCAATGAATATTACATTTAAGAGGAAACAAAAAGGAGACACAGGAGACCAGAAATTACCACTGCTGCTGCTGCTAAGTCGCTTCAGTCGTGTCCGACTCTGTGCGACCCCATAGATGGCAGCCTACCAGGCTCCCTCGTCCCTGGGATTCTCCAGGCAAGATCACTGGAGTGGGTTGCCATTTCCTTCTCCAATGCATGAAAGTGAAAGTGAAGATGCTCAGTCGTGTCCAACTCTCAGCGACCCCGTGGACTGCAGCCCCTAGGCTCCTCCGTCCATGGGATTTTCCAGGCAAGAGTACTGGAATGGGTTGCCACACCACTAGTGTATACTCAGGATGACCAGAACATAAACTAAGGTGGCTGCAGTGGGGGAAAACAAAATTCGAAAGATTTGCTTAAGAAAACAAATGAAAAGGACTAGATATTAATAAAAAGTCAGATAGGGAAGATAGCTGAACACCAATGTTCATAGAAGCATTATTCACAATAACCAAAATGAGAAAACAACCCTCATATCCACTGAAGGATGTAAAGATGAACAAAATGAGGCATATATATATAAATGAAAATCACTGAGCCTCACAAATGAATAACACAACAATGTGGATGAACCTTACAGACATTATGTTAAATAAAATAAGCCAGACACAAATGGACAAACACTGCATGATTCCACTTATATGAAGTACCTAGAATAGTCAAATTCATAAGAAAAAGTAGAATAGTATTTACCAGGGGCTGAAAGTTTTGTTAAATTAGTAGAGTTTTAGTTTAAGAATATGAAGAAGTGCTAGAGATGGACAGTGCAAATAATTTCACAAAAATGTTAATGTACTTAATGCCACTAAACTATAAACTTATAAAATGGATGAAATGATAAAATTCTGTTATATATGTACACTGTTTACTTAAAAAAAAAAAAACAACTCAGGTAACAATTGGTGCTAAGGATGTAGAGAGATGAGAATCAAAGAACTGCTGCTTTCAAACTGTGGTACTGGAAAAGACTCTTGAGAGTCCCTTGAACTGCAGGGACAAGTCAAATCAATCCTAAAGGAAATCAACCCTGAATATACACTGAAAGGACTGATGCTCAAGCTCCAATACCTTGGCCACCTGATGCAAAGAGCTGACTCACTAGAAAAGACCCTGATGCTGGGAAAGATTGAAGGCAGGAGGAGAAGGGGGGACAGAGGATGAGATGGTTGGATGGCATCACAGACTCAATGGACATGAGTTTGAGCTCTGGGAGACAGTGAAGGACAGGGAAGCCTGGCATGCTGCTGCTGTTCATGGGGTCGGAAAGAGTTAGACATGACTTAGCAAATGAACAACAAAGAGCAATTTTTATAAAAGCAAACGGGGGTGAGGGGGGGAGGCTCAAGAGGGAGGGGATGTATGTATAGTTAATAGCTGATTCACATTACTGTATAGCAGGAACTAACACGACATTGTAAAGCAATTATCCTCCAAATAAAATTTTTTTAAAAAGATACAAAATATAAAATACAGGAAAAGAAACAATAAAAATTTGGCAAAGCTGAAAGTCAGATGGTGACAAGAGTTAAACCAAATGAATGAGAGGTCAGCCTTGAGAAAAGCTAAGAAGTAATCTGATTTACATTTACCCCTAGATTGCTTTGCAACGGGAACTCCAGAAGTGGAAGCACAGAAAAGCATAAAATATAGAAAAACATAAAAACAAGACTGGCTAAAAGTCTATTCAAGATGAAGTGAGAGTATTTCCAGGTCAAGATGAAGAATTGAGTAAGCACTTCTAAATTCACTCCATCTCCTAATCTCCACTAACACTACAATAAAGAGATGTTCAAGGATAGGCTCATTACGGACAGGAGAATAAGAGGGAACAGGTGAATAAATTATTAGCATGCAGGTATGTTACACAGTTTCCGAAGCTGGGAAACACCTGGATGAGGATTATGTTAACTTACATAAGAGATACTAAAATCTATCAATCAACAGTGAGCATGGACTTCCCTGGTAGTCCAATGGTTAAGAATCTGCCTGCCAATGAAGGGGCCACAAGTTCAATCTCTGGTCTGGGAAGATTCCACATGCCATGGAGCAACTAAACCTGTCTCTAAAGCCGGTGTGCCCTAGAACCCATGCTCTGCAACAAGAGAAGCCACAGAAATGAGAAGCACCCACTCAAAACTAAAGAAAGCCCATGCACAGCAACAAAGACACAGCACATCAATTAATTAATTTTTAAAAAGGAAATTTCTTTTAAAAAAAACAAAAAGTGAGCAAATCCATGAACCAACTACATCAACACACTCATGTGTGCTCTACTCCATGAAGTAGAGCAAAACAAAAAAAATTCAACCAAAAAAAAAAAAAAAAAAAAATTAGTTCAATGCAGAAAAGTCAACATGTGAATAAGACTTACAGGAAAATAAAGGAAGGAAACAATCAATGAAAAAATTCAAGAAAATGTTCCAGAACTAAAGAAAACTAACCTTGTAGATCAAAAGGGGCTTACTAAGTACCCATTACAAAGAATGAAAACAGACTCACAGCAAGGTATAGTCTATGAACTATCAGAACAGAAGAGACTACAAGCTTTCAGAGTAAAGGACAAAAATCACATGCAAAAGATCATAAATCAAAACAATCTCAGATTTAATAGAAAACTCTGGAAGCTAAAAGACAATGGAGCAATGCCTTCAAAGAATTGTGAGCAAAAATTATTTCCAGCCTAGTTATTTTATACAGCTCAACTACCAAACAAGTACAGGAAAAGAACAGAAATATGTCCAGATCCCAAAGGTCTCAAAAAACTTTACCTCCGTGCTTCCTTTACAGGAAACTACTTAAGGGCTTACTATGTATTTTATATAATAGTAAGCAAATCAAAAACAAGGAAGAGATGAAATTTGACGCAAGAGTATTGAGGGCAATCTCCAAGATGATAGCTCTTCACCAGGCACAGAAGGTAACCCATGTCTACTGAAGGGACAGAAAAAGTTCCAGGTGGTATTTCCTCAAGATGATGAAAAATAACAAATTACTGATGCATCAGTTCATATGGAGAGAGAACAGAAATTAGGAGAGATTGACTACCAATAATAAATACATAGAATACTAAGAATTCTTTCCCTTACCAATACACACATACACACACACACTTCAGCCACAATTGTACCATCAAAAAAGATTACCAGTGATCTCCAGCTCCTTATACCTAATGGACTTTTTATCTCATCTCTAGGCACCGTTCAACCAAACTGACCACACTTGCTTTATAAAACAAATCTAGTCACCAATACCATATGCTTCTGGTGTTTCCCTTTTATCTCTGATTTTTTTTCCATCTCTTTTGCACACTCAGTCTCCTCCACACAGACCTCAAATGCTGGCTTCCTCAGAGCCACCTTTTTTTCTCACCATATTATCTTCTCCCAAGGCCAACACATCCATGCTTTCCTCACGGCTTCAAATAATATTAACAAGAAGATGTCACCTCCAAGTTGTAGATGTTCCAGTGCTCTCAGGAAATGGCTACATTTTTACATGCTGGTGTAGCTAAAAACTTGGGGACCATCCTGAGATACAGAAACCTTAGCCTTCATTCTCCCTCACTTCCCATTATCCATCCATTAACAAATCATACACATTTTACTCCCTAAGTAGTCTTCATTTCCTCTTTACCACTATAATCTTGACATAATCACTGTGAAAACCCATTTAATCATCTCCTCCGATTTATCTGTGCCCCCTCCAAATCATTTTCCACACTGCACTAAGTGAACTTGAAAATATATAGATCAGATCACATCTCCCTCTGCTCACAGCATGTTAATGGTACTGTTCTTAGGAAAAAATACAAAATATTAATGAAGTCTACAAAATGCTACATGATCTGAATCACATCTATTTCTCCAGCCTCACGCCGTACCACATTCCATAACTCTATGGGCTGCAGCCCTCACAGGAGCAGAACATATACTACTTTCTGTGCTTGGAACCTTCTTTTCTACTTGCCCTATCACATCTCAGATCAAACATAACTTTACAGCAACACTGGCCCCGACGACCCTACACCACTGGCCCTGACTACCCCGCTCCAAAAGTTCAGGTTAGGTACCTTCACATCATCACCAACATCACTTCACATCATCAGTATTTTTCCTTGAACACACCTCTCTGTTAAGTAATTAGTTATTTCGTCTATTTGGTGGTGCCTTCTCTTTTCACCTGGACTCTAATTATATATAAGGGCAAGCAAAATGCGTTGCCGATGACTAGATCCCAATACCTAGCACAGTACTTCTAGAACATACTGATTACTTGTTGAACAAATGACATCGACCCAACTAGTGCACATAAAGGACACCACAATGAGTAAGAAACCAGCAATGTCACAGGCATAGAAGGGCAGAGGGACTAAAAGAATTTTCTACAGAAGAACTTAAATGTCCAAGGAGGTCACAAAGTTAGGTATCATTTTCTTTAAACAGTGAGCTATAAAAGTATTTGGGTACTTCAATACTAGTATTCAAAATATAAAATAAAATCCAGCATACCACTTGTGGTAAATCATCCTACAGATAAAGACATTAAATACAGTTATTGTTTATAACACTGTTTTGTATGCACACAAACACGTGTGTATGTATATGTATAATATTTTCAACCCAAGATTAAAAACAACCTAAACATCCATCAACAGGGAATGGTTATAATCTCCAAGAAGTCAAACAGGTGAAAAAACTGTACCTACAATATGCTACGTTTATGTTAAATAAAAGGAGGATAGGGAGATGAGAATACATAGTTGTATTTACATAAAGCAAGTTTAGAAAGAAACATTAATAACAATTGGCTACTCTCTGAAAAGAGGTAAAGAATCGGACAGATCAGAGATCTTTTTTTTAAACCTTGTGCATATGTTAGTGAAAAAAGTGCAAGTGAAAGTCTCTCAGTCGTGTCTGACTCTTTGCGACCCCATGGACTATACAGTCCACGGAATTCTCCAGCCAGAATACTGGAGTGGGTAGCCGTTCCCTTCTCCAAGGACTCTTCCCAGCCCAGGGATCAAACCCAAGTCTCCTGCATTGCTGGCTGATTCTTTACCAGCTGAGCAACCAGGGAAGCCCCATATGTGTTAGTAACTTAGTCAAAAACTAAAATACATACATTAAAACTACAATAAAATCACAGAATATCTTAATAGGAAACAGGGAGAAGTTAAGACATTAAGATACAAACAGAATAATCAAGTAACAAACAACAGTAACTGAAGAAAATATTTTAAATCAAGATTTTAAAATTCAAGATAATTTATAAGCATTCTTTGTAATTATTTCAGCTTTAAAACTAACAAATGACACAAATCTGAAGACTGAAGTAGAAAAACATAAATATACTGAAAAATGATTCTGAATAATATAAACTTTACACAATAAAGCCTAACATTTTTCTGGCATCTACAGATAGACTAAATGAGAATTTTTAAAATCATAGAGCAAAATAAACCTTTTTAAAAGAAATCCAAAAGAGGTTAAAATACATAACTATACACTACTGAACTGATCAAAAGTAAATATAAATTGTTACTAAAGGCAACTGCAAGTTTATAATTCCACACTATATTATATAATCATCAGCTGCAAGTTTTACCTTTCATTTTTGAGTGTGTATTAATCAACGGATCAGAACAAATCCTGCAGGGCCACCATGGGCGTCTCTTGAATTTTGCCCAGATGAGATCTCCAACTTCATACTTCAGCGGCGTAGCCTTTTTCTTGGGTTGACACTTTAGACAGACAAAACATGGAGCATCAATAAAAATCAACACTTTTTAAAACAAGTGTTTAAAACATCACCTTCCCACATGCCTTCTGAGACAAAATGACCTAAAGAATACTAAATGAAACACTCCACCTTAACAACATTTACAAAATAAGTAGAACTAAATTATTTTGTCTTAACTGTTTATAACATATTCCAGTTGGTAGTAGCTCTCAATTTATATTTGCTTGACATAAGCAATCTACCTGCATTCTAGGAAAATAAGTATTTTAAATTCTAAAAAACTAAAAACTGAGTAACAGAGAAACAGAATCATCCCAAGGAAAAGATATCTTTGCCTTAGTCCTTGGATCACAATACAACACAGGGTGGAAGCAGGGAGCCCAAGAAAAATGTTAACAATATCAAGAGACTTTGATCCCATTACAGTGTTACATGCCAACTACATCTCAATAAAACTGGAGGGTGGGGAGGATACCGTGGTCCCTTGGGCAAGTGATACTCTCCATTCTTCTCAAACATAGACATTTCTGTTAATTAATTAACAATAAAGGGCGAGTGGTTAAGAATTCTCCAGTCATTGCAGGGCATATGGGTTCAATCCCCAGTCCAGAAAAATCCCACAAGCCAGGGAGCAACTAAGCCCATGTAACAGAACTACTGAGCCCAAGTACCACAACTACTGAAACTCACATGCCTACAGCCTGTGCTCTGCAGCAAGAGATGCCACTGCAATGAGAAGCCTATGCAAAGCAAAGGAAGAGCTGCTCCGGCTCACTGCAATTAGAGAAAGCCCAAAATGGAAAATTCTTAAAGAGATGTGAATACCAGACCACCTTACCTGCCTCCTGCGAAATATGTATGCAGGTCAAGGAACAATAGTTAGAACCGGACATGGAACAACAGGAATATGTCAAGACTGCATAATGTCACCCTGCTTATTTAACTTACTTGCAGAGTACACAATGTAAAATGCTGGGCTGGATGAAGCTCAAGTTGGAATCAAGATTGCCAGGAAAAATATCAACAACATCAGATATGCAGATGGCATCATTTTAATGGCAGAAAGCAAAGAGGAACTTAAAAAGGCTCTTGATGAAGAAGAAAGAGTGAAAAAGGTGGATTAAAACTCAACATTCAAAGAAGATCATGGTATCAGGTCCCATCACTTCATGGCCAATAAGTGGGAAAAAAATGGAAACAATGACAGATTTTAATTTCTTGGGCTCCAAAATCACCGTGGATGGTGACTACAGCCATGAAATTAAAAGATGCTTGTGGCTTGGAAGAAAAGCTATGACAAACCTGCTAACTGCTAAGTCACTTCAGTCATGTCCGACTCTGTGCGACCCCATAGACGGCAGCCCACCAGGCTCCCCCGTTCCTGGGATTCTCCAGGCAAGAATACTGGAGTGGGTTGCCATTTCCTTCTCCAATGCATGAAAGTGAAAAGTGAAAGTGAAGTCGCTCAGTCATGTCCGACTCTTAGCGACCCCATGGACTGCGGCCTACCAGGCTCCTCCGTCCATGGGATTTTCCAGACAAGAGTACTGGAGTGGGTTGTCATTGCCTTCTCCAATGACAAACCTAGACAATGTATTAAAAAGAAGAGACATCACTTTGCCAACAAAGGTCTGTATAGTCAAAGCTATGGTGTTTCCTGTAGTCATGTACAGATATGAGAGTTGGACCATAAAGAAGGCTGAACACCAAAAAAAAAAAAAATCAGTGCTTTCAAATTGTGGTGCTTGAGAAGACTCTTTAGTCCCCTGGACTGCAAAGAGATCAAACCAATCAACTCTAAAGGAAATCAACCTTGAATATTCACTGGAAGGACAGATGCTAAAGCTCCAACACTTTGGCCATGTGATGCAAAGAACCAACTCACTGGAAAAGCCCTTAATCTTTCCCAGCATCAAGGTCTTTTCCAATGAGTCAGGAAGAGAAAGGATTGAAAAAGGATAAGATGGTTGGATGGCATCACTGACTCAATGCACATGAGTTTGAGCAAACTCCGGGAGATAGTGAAAGACAGGGATGCCTGGAGTGCTACAGTTCATAGGGTCACAAAGAAGTCAGACACGACTTGGTGAATGAACAACAACAACATCTTTAACATCCCATCAACAGTACAGGTCTCCTGCCCTGAGAGAAAGATGACTTTGTGTTTACTAGGACTGAGTTTCCCACCTGATAAACCACACAAAGGAGTGGCACATATGCCAAACTGTTTCTAGGTAGCTAAAAACAGCACCTAAGATACTTGGACAAAGGATCTATACATTTACTCCAAGAAGGCAAACAAACAATATGACTTTCCATAAATTCCAAGTCTCAAAAGAGGCTTGATGAGTTCCTGTTTCAGACCTGATTGTCCCTGCTTACTGCCCACAGAAGTACCCACCTGAAATATATTGAGTGTTCAATAAAAATATGCTGAATAGGGTCTTCCCTGGTGGTCCAATAACTAAGACTCTCACTCTCAATGCAAGGGGCCTGAGTTTGACCTCTGGTCAGGGAACTAGATCTCATGTGCTACAACTAAGAGTTTAGATGCTGCAACTAAGACCCAGCACAACCAAATAAATAAGTAGGAATTAAATGAAATATTTGTGAATGAAAAGAGTGAAATCATTCAAATAAAATAATGATCAGTAATATCTGGGGCTCAAGGATACCAAAGTACTAGGCTCAATTCCATGATTTGTAAGTTACCATTCAACTGTAAGACTGCATTCAGAGAAAGGTAATTCTCACAGAATACACTTACTAAAAATAGTCTCAGGCATCCCTGGTGGCTCAGTGGCAAAGAATCCACCTGCCAAGGCAGGAGACATGCATTCAATACTTGGTCCAGGAAGATCCCACATGAGAAGGAACAACTGAAGCCTGTGCACCACAACTACTGAGCCTGTGCTCCAGAGCTCAGGAGCCTTGACTACTGAGCCCATGTGTCACAACTACTGAAGCCCACTCATCAAGCTTGTGTTTTGCAACGAGAGAAGCCACCACAATGAGAAGCCCACACACTTCAACTACAGAGTAGCTCCTGCTCACCACAACTAGAGAAAAGTCTGCACAGCAATCAAAACCCAGCACAGCCAAAAGTAAAATAGTTAAAAATAATACTAATGCCTAGTGTGTCTGTCAGATAGTAGGTGCTTAATAAATTTTTAAAAAACAGTGTCATTAGTTCTTCATGTATATACAGTTACTAGGAACACAGACAGAAGCTACAATGTTTTTTTAAAAAAACTTTTTCAAAAGCACCATGCAAAGGCGCCATTTTTGCCTATTATCATTCTGTAAGTTATCAGGGGAAAAAAAAATTACTTCAAAGTTAGCAATGGCTTCAAAACTTTAAAACCATGATACCGAGATGGGACAGAAAAACAAATCTGGTCTTTCTTGCTGGTCCCATGGTTAAGAACCCACCTGTGAATGCAGGGGACATAGGTTGGATCTCTCTAGGCCAGGAAGATTCCACATGCCGTGAAGCAACTAAGCCTGCGAGCCCCAGCTACTGAGCCAGAGTCCAGAGTACCACAATTCATAAGGCCCACACGCCATAACTACTGAAGCTTGTGCACCGTGAGCCTGTGCTCCACAACAAGAGAAGCCACCACGAGAAACCCATCATAATGAGGAGCAGCCCCTGCTCACAAATCCCACATGCTGCAACTAAAGATGCCACACAGCCAAATTAATGTTTAAAAGGAAGACAGAAGATCTGGACAGATATTTCTCCAAAGAAGATATACAGCAGGCCAATAGGCACATGAAAATATGCTCAACACTGCTAGTTGTTAGAGGAATGCAAATCAAATATGCAAAGCTATAACAAAGTACCACCTAATGCTGATCAGAATGGCCATCATTGAAAAAATATATATATCTACAAATAATAAATGCTGGAGAGGTGTGGAGAAAAGTGAAAACTGGAAAACACTTCGGAGGTTTCTCAAAAACTAAAAAGTAGAGCTGCCATATGATCCAACAATCCACCTCCTGGGCATTATCCAGAGAAAATTCCAATTGGAAAGATATATGCACCTCATGTTCACAGCAGCACTATTTACAATAGCCAAGACATGAAAGCAACCTGAATGTCCATCAACAGATGAATGGATAAAGATGCAGTATTCATATACAATGTAATTCTGAAAGTGAAAGTGTTAGTCGCTCAGTTGTATCCGACTCCTTGCGACCCCATGGACAGTAGCTCGTCAGGGTCCTCTGTCCATGGGATTTCCCAGGCAAGAGTACTTGAGTGGGTAGCTATTCCCTTCTCTAGGGGATCTTCCCAATGCAGGGACTGAAGCCAAGTCTCCCAAATTGCAGGCAGATCGGCAGATTCTTTACCATCTGAGACATCACGGAAGCACAATAGAATTTCTACTCAGTCATAACAAGGATGAAGTAATGCTCTTTGCTGGAACATGGATAGAACTAGAGAGTTTAACACTAAGTGAAGTAAACTGGGCTAAGAAAGACAAACAACATATGATATCACTTATATATGGAATCTAAAATGTTACAAATGAACTTATTTACAAAACAGAATCAGACTTAACAGAGTATGAATTTATGGTTACTAAAGGGGGAAAGGAGTATGTCAAGGCTGTATATTGTCACCCTGCTTATTTAACTTATATGCAGAGTACATCATGAGAAACGCTGGGCTGGAAGAAGCATAAACTGGAATCAAGATTGCTGGGAGAAATATCAATAACCTCAGATATGCAGATGACATCACCTTTATGGCAGAAAGTGAAGAGGAACTCAAAAGCCTCTTGATGAAAGTGAAAGTGGAGAGTGAAAAAGTTGGCTTAAAGCTCAACATTCAGAAAACTAAGATTATGGCATCTGGTCCCATCACTTCATGGGAAATAGATGTGGAAACAGTGGAAACAGTGTCAGACTTTATTTTTGGGGGCTCCAAAATCACTGCAGATGGTGACTGCAGCCATGAAATTAAAAGACACTTACTCCTTGGAAGGAAAGTTATGACCAACCTAGATAGCATATTCAAAAGCAGAGACATTACTTTGCCAACAAAGGTCCGTCTAGTCAAGGCTATGGTTTTTCCTGTGGTCATGTATGGATGTGAGAGTTGGACTGTGAAGAAAGCTGAGCGCTGCAGAATTGATGCTTTTGAACTGTGGTTTTGGAGAAGACTCTTGAGAGTCCCTTGGATGCAAGGAGATCCAACCAGTCCGTTCTGAAGGAGATCAGCCCTGGGATTTCTTTGGAAGGAATGATGCTAAAGCTGAAACTCCAGTACTTTGGCCACCTCATGCGAAGAGCTGACTCATTGGAAAAGACTGTGATGCTGGGAGGGATTGGGGGCAGGAGGAGAAGGGGACGACAGAGGATGAGATGGCTGGATGGCATCACTGACTTGATGGACGTGAGTCTGGGTGAACTCCGGGAGCTGGTGATGGACAGGGAGGCCTGGTGTGCTGTGATTCATGGGGTCGCAAAGAGTCGGACATGACTGAGTGACTGAACTGAACTGAAAGGGGAAAAGGGGGGTTGATAAATTAGGGCGTTTGGGATTAGCAAATACAAACTACTATACATAAGGTAGATAAACAAGGTCCCAGTATAAAGCAAAGGGAACTATATCCAATACATTATAACAAACTAAAATGGAAAAGAATCTGAAAGGAGAATGTGTATAACTGAATCACTTTGCTTTACGCCAGAAACTAACGCAATATTGTAAATCAAATGTACTTCAATTTTTTAAAAAAGTTAACAACCAACAAGAGGCCTATTAAACAAATTAGGCAGAAAACAATGAAATACGCAAAGTGCAGATGAAGTTAAGGGATACTGAAAGTGTAATACAAACCTTACGTAAGTTATACCAACTATTTAGAAATTATGCCTGAACTACAATGATGAAAAAAAAAGTCGCTGAGAAACACAAAAGTTTCATTAAACTAAAGGTATCATGGGTGAAGATCTTCATAAACTTGAAACATTAATTTTCTCATTATTTAATTCATTTACCAGGACAACCAAGAAAAAAAAAACAATATGATAACCTACTGGGAAAAAAAGCCTATACAAATACATATTAGTAATGAACAACAACACCCAAATACTAGTGATATTTTTAAATTAAAAAAAATTGTTTTTAGTTATTTTGGGTTAGCTGCAATATCTTCATCACAGCACATGATCTTAGCCCCTCCAAGAAATATGGGATCTTAGTTCCCAGACTGGGATGGCACATGATTCCCCTGAATTGGAAGGCAGATTCTTAACCACTGGATTGTCAGGGAAATCCCTATAAGTGACGTCAATATATAAAAAATTAGAAACAGGCAAGAATTTCAGACCAAAAACAGGCTTCCAAGCATGAAAATAGAGAAAATAAGGACAAAGGAAAATTAAAGGGGGGAAGGGATATGACTCCTCACAAGCTTAAAAATACCTCAGATAGAAAGACTCTGGAACAACTCCTTGTAAAAGCCCATAATTCAACTAAAAACCTACATACAAAGCAAAACAAGAAACACAAACATGAATTCCTGACTCCAAAATTCCTGGACAATAGCAACAAAGACTAGAGTGAAGAAGTGTCATCTAAGCTTAGAATGGAGGACAGGCATTATTGCAGAACAGCTCAAGTGGCTCAATGGTAAAGAATTTGTATACTAAGCAGCAGTCATGGGTTTGATCCCTGGGTCGGGAAGATCCCCTGAAGAAGGAAATGGCAACCCACTCCAGTATTCTTCCCTGGGAAATCCCATGGAAAAGGAGCCTAGCAGCTATAGTCCATGGATTCTCAAAGAGTTGGACACAACTTTAGTGGCTAAACAAAAACTTAAAATATAAGGAAGTGATGTGAAGGCACAGGGAGAATGCTCTCTACAAACCAAGGTTCGACAGAGGCCACCAGACATTAAGAAAGGCATGGGACAGATTCTCACCACCCTCAGAAGGAACCACCCCTTACCAACAACTACTGGACTTCTAAACTCCAAAACTTTCACTTTCCCTTGAATTTCCATCAAGAGATCCAAACCAGAACTATAATGGTTTTCTAAGATGAAACAAGCTCAGGTGGTACAGGCTAAGTTGTGTTCTACCTGAATGCTACCACAGAGTAGATAACCCTTAGATACCAGATTCTTCCCAGGCATACGAAGTAAACTATTCTTCAACCAAATCATACTACAATAGTATCTTTCTTCCCTTTAATTAAAAAAAATTTTGTAGTAAGGATAACTGGGCTTCTCTGGTGACTCAGTGGTAAAGAATCCGCCTGCCAATGCAGGGGACAAGGATTTGATCCCCAATCCAGGAAAATCCCACATGGTGAGGAGAAACTAAGCCTGTTCACCACAACTATTGAGCCTGTGCTCTAGAGCCCAGGAACCACAACTACAGAAGCCCCCGGGCTGCAACTACGGAAGCCTGTTTTCCCTAGAGCCTGTGCTCTGCAACGTGAGGGGTACTGCAGTGAGAAGCCAGAAAGCTACAATTGGAAAGTAGCCCCCACTTGCCACAACTAGAGAAAAGTCCACACAGCAACGAAGATCCAGCACAGCCAAAAGTAAATTAATTAAAAAATAAAAGAAAAACTTAACTGAGATTATCCTCTTAACAAATTTAAAATATAAAACCCATTAGTATTGTATATTGGTATATCAAACAATATCTTCTAAAATAACTTTTTAAGAGTGTACAGTGAGGACTTCCTTGCTAGTCCAGTGTGCTTAACCTGCCAAAATAAAGGACACTGGCTTGAACCCTGGTCCAGGAACTAAGATTGCACCTGCCTCAGGGCAACCAAGCCTGTGCACCACAACTACTGAGCCTGCGCACTCTAGAGCCCGAGCTCCGCAACAAGAGAAGCCACTGTGGTGAGAAGTCCATGCACCACAAACTAGAGAATAGCCCCCGCTTGCCACAATTAGAGAAATAAACAAGAATGTACAGGGATATAGGTCTTAATGTGGGGAGAAACTAACACTGTCATGACAATTATCAGAGGACTCAGTTGTCATTTTAGGTAACAATAACTGCCTAAAATTAAACTCACATTAGAAGACAATAGCAATGTGTAAGACAAAATGCATCTCTTTAGATGCTTGATTATTTGATATCTAAAAACTGATTTCGGAGAAGGCAATGGCACCCCACTCCAGTACTCTTGCCTGGAAAATCCCATGGACGGAGGAGCCTGGTAGGCAGCAGTCCATGGGGTCACACAGAGTCGGACATGACTGAGCGACTTCACTTTCACTTTTCACTTTCATGCATTGGAGAAGGAAATGGCAACCCACTCCAGTGTTCTTGCCTGGAGAATCCCAGGGACGGGGAAGCCTGGTGGGCTGCTGTCTATGGGGTCGCACAGAGTTGGACACGACTGAAGTAACTTAGCAGCAGTTCAAACCATCCATTTTGAGAACAACTTCAACTCAAACAGAGTATACATACATAATCCTCTCTCTGGTTTATAAACAAGTAAAAATCATATACCAAAGATCTGTTAGCAGTCTGCTACTGCTTCTATCAGGTTTCCCTGGTGGTTAAGTGGTAATGAATCCACCTACCAATGCAGGAGACATGGGTTTCAATCCCTGTCAGGAAGATCCCCTAGAGAAAGAAATGGTAATACACTCTAGTATTCTTGACTGGGAAATCCATGGACAGAGGAGCCTGATGTGCTAGAGTCCAGGGGGCTCTAAAAAGTCAGATAAGATTTAGCAACTAAACAATAACAACAACTGCTTTTATCAATTCCAAAAGGAGAAAAAAATATGTTTAGTAACTTATTTAAAATACCAAGTTTTGGGACTTCCCTGGAGGTCCAGTGGTTAAAATCCTGTGTTTCCACTGCAAGGGGCAAGGGTTCAATCCCTGAAAACTAAAATCCCACATGACTCAGGACACAATCCAAAAAAAGCTAAAAAAATATTACAAAATACCAAATTTTAAGTATTATTCTAAAGAATTACATTATACAGGGCTATCTGAATTTTCCTTTGGAATTTCAACTTTTTCCTACCTGTTCCTTTATTCTTTTTTTTTTTTTTAGTTCTACCAGTTTATTGCTACCAACCCGTGACCCTCCACCCTCATGCACACATGCTCAGTCATGTAACCCCATGGACTGCAGCCTGCTAGGCTCCTCTGTCCATGGACTTTTCCAGGCAAGAATACTGGAGTGGGTTGCCATTTCCTTCTCCATGTTCCTTTATTCTTATGCTGAAAGTAGGTAGTTTCAGTATTTTACAAGTAGGACACCTAAGATGACAGATTACATAAAACTCACACTGTTGTTCCTTTAAGATACGAATTTTTTGAGTAAATAAAGTAAAAATAATCTTACATTTCTGTAAGTTGGGTGGCTTATAAAGCACTTTCCAATATGATTTCATTATAACATGATAATAGCAAAGCTTATCTTTAAGTCTACAGGTAGTAGACCTCAGAGACTATAGTCACCTTAACGAAAAGGAGACCTCTCACACTATCTGTGTCCAACACTTAGCCCTAGCAGTACTTGGCAAACAGTGGGTGTTCAATAGTTACTGTCTGGCTAATTCCCCAAAATAACTAACATGATATTCTTTATTATTGAAGAAACACTTAAGCATATTATTATTGTTGTTCAGTCACTCAGTCAAGTCCAATTCTTTGTGACCCCACGAACTGTAGCAAAAGAGGCTCCCTCTGTCTACTGAATTTCCCAGCAAGAATACCAAAATGAGTTGCCACTTTCTCCTCCAAGGGATCTTCCTGACCCAGAGATAGAACCCCTGTCACCTGACTCTCCTGCACTGCCGGCAGATTCTTTAAGATGGAGCCACTGGGGGAGCCCCAAATTTCAAGGGACTTCCTTACCAAATCTGCCCTATAAGAAATACCATTGAGGGGCTGTGGTTCAGTGGTTAAGACTCCGCCTGCTCATTTAAAGGACACGGGTTCGATCCCTGGCCTGGGAAGATTCCACATGCCAAGTGACAACTAAGCCCGTGCATCACAACTACTGAGCCAGCTCTCTCTAGAGCCCATGCTCCACGAGAGACATTGTTAATAGAGCAGTATGAGCACAGCCCTTATCAGGCAGCCAGTGCTGTGCCTTATTATTCTGCACCCTATTACTAGGCAACAGTTCTTGCTCAGCCATTGGTCGGTGCTTCGGTGGGCCCTGCCCACAAGCAACCATCAATGAGGAACCATCAGGGAAATGATTCAGCCAAGGGTCAGTGGTGTGTGGAGGTCATCAGGTAGAGTGTGAGGTAAGAGTCAGATTCAGGCCTTGTCCTAAAAGGCCTCCAGCTAACTTAGCTTCTAGCCAGCAGGTGAGCTGGAGGCCCCAAGGAACAGACTGGGGACTATGTCCTTCAGGGCTTCAGAGTCCTCACTAAGGCCCTCCACTAGCCTTGGCCCAGGCTTTGAGGAAGTGGTGAACCTCTCCCCCACCCCTGTCATTTGTCTAGGCTGCAGTCAGTGAGACCTGGTCTCCCCTATTTGGGTGGCCTGAGGATACTGAGGGCCATTTGGGTTCGGTGCCTGGCTCCCTCAGTGATGACAGCTGGGCAAGATGTGGGAACCTGGCCCTGAAGGAGCTGCCGACTGAGTTCTGCCTCCTCTTAGTCAGGACTGAAAATAGTCCTGAACATTCATTGGAAGGACTGACATTGAAGCTGAAACTCCAATACTTTGGCCACCTGATGAGAAAAATTGACTCATTGGAAAAGACCCTGATGCTGGGAAAGATTGAAGGCAGGAGGAGAAGGGGACGAGAGAGGATAAGATGGTTGGATGGCATCACCGACTCAATGGACATGAGTTTGAGTAGGCTCTGGGAGCTGGTGATGGACAGGGAGGCCTGGTGTGCAGCAGTCCATGGGGTCACAAAGAGTCGGACACAACTGAGCAACTGAACTGAACTGAGACCTTGGAGAGTACAAGTAGTGCCTTGGTACCTTGCCCTTTCTTGTAAAGACAGAGAATAACATTCATTTGGTAGAGATTTATAGGAACCCTGTTACCTGACCATCACCTGACCTCAAGAACAAAAGATCTAGCACCAAGAAGTTTGAAACAACTAATCACACCCCTCCCCCATCTTTTGCTTTTAAAGGGGCTTGTGATGTAACAGTTATGTGAACCTAGCTGGGATGGCAGGGGGCTTGCTGATAGACTGGATGTGTATGCTAAAACAGAGAACTCAAGGATCACTCCTTTATGCCTTAAATACTGCAAAGATGGAGTTCCCATTTATTAAAATGGAGAAGACTACAGGAAAAGCAGGTTTGGGGAAATACAATCTGGAATTTGGTCTTGAACAAGTATAAAACTCCATGGGACTCCCCTGGAGGTCCAGTGGTTAAGACTCCCCACTTCCCACTTCCACTGCAGAGGGCACAGGTTTGATCCCTGGTTGGGGAACTTGAGTCCCACATGCCTCGGGACAACTAAACCTGCATGCCACAACTGAGTCTGTAAGCTCTAGAGCCCATGCTCCTCAACAAGAGAAGCCTGCACACTAACTAAAGATGTACTTTAAGAGGGTTAAAGTGTATCCCAACCACATCATACATCGAGTAACTGCTAAGGAAAACAACTATACTAAGTATAACAATCTAGCCAGGTACATTTAGGCACAATAAAAAATCAGACACTTTGCTGAACGCTTAATTATTTCTGATGTCACAGTAGCTTCCAAGAACAGGGTAGGAGGCTGTTTTTCTCCATAGCATGCATGCAAAAACTGAGGCAGAAATTAATTCATTTACCCAGGTTCACAAAACTATTAATAAAATATCAATGCAGGGATTCAAATCTAACTCCAATAAAAATGCTTTTAACACTGCATCATCTATTTGCTGAAGATAAACCAAAATTTTATTTACATAAGATTTTACACTTTACAAATAAATTTTCCACACTATTTAAATATATCGTAACCCCCTAACCATTTTAGAAATCCAAATATTCCCCCATCTAGAACAGCTATTGGGTTGACCAAAAGGTTCATTCGGTTTTTCCCATAAAATGGCTCTAGTAGTGCTTAGTTGTCTTTAACTTCCTTCAAAACAATTCTGTTACACTGCATTGTTATAGCTGTCATATCACCATGCATTAAAAAAAAAAAACTTATCAAGATTGGTGACTTGTTGTGTAGCAATTTTAATATTGAAGATGGAAAGAAAAAAGCAACACTTTTGGCACACTATGTTTTATTAAAGAAAGGTAAAATGCAACTCTTCCTCTTGAGAAATTTGTATGCAGGTCAGGAAGCAACAGTTAGAACTGGACATGGAACAACAGACTGGTTCCAAATAGGAAAAGGAGTACGTCAAGGCTGTAGATTGTCACCCTGCTTCTTTAACTTATATGTAGGGTACATCATGAGAAACGCTGGACTGGAAAGAAACACAAGCTGGAATCAAGATTGCCGGGAGAAATATCAACAACCTCAGATATGCATATGACACCACCCTTATGGCAGAAAGTGAAGAGGAGCTCAAAAGCCTCTTGATGAAAGTGAAAGTGGAGAGTGAAAAAGTTGGCTTAAAGCTCAACATTCAGAAAACTAAGATCATGGCATCCAGTCCCATCACTTCATAGGAAATAGATGGGGCAACAGTGGAAACAGTGTCAGGCTTTATTTTTGGGGGCTCCAAAATCACTGCAGATGGTGACTGCAGCCATGAAATTAAAAGACGCTTACTCCTTGGAAGGAAAGTTATGACCAACCTAGATAGCATATTCAAAAGCAGAGACATTACTTTGCCAACAAAGGTCCGTCTAGTCAAGGTTATGGTTTTTCCTGTGGTCATGTATGCATGTGAGAGTTGGACTGTGAAGAAGGCTGAGTGCCAAAAAATTGATGCTTTTGAACTGTGGTGTTGGAGAAGACTCTTGAGAGTCCCTTGGACTGCAAGGAGATCCAACCAGTCCGTTCTGAAGGAGATCAGCCCTGGGATTTCTTTGGAAGGAATGCTGCTAAAGCTGAAACTCTAGTACTTTGGCCACCTCATGCGAAGAGTTGACTCATTGGAAAAGACTCTGATGCTGGGAGGGATTGGGGACAGGAGGAGAAGGGGACGACAGAGGATGAGATGGCTGGATGGCATCAATGACTCGATGGACGTGAGTCTGGGTGAACCAACCGGGATTTGGTGATGGACAGGGATGCCTGGCGTGCTGCGATTCATGGGGTCGCAAAGAGTCGGACACGACTGAGCGACTGAACTGAACTGAAAAATGCAACTGAGATGCAAACAAAGATTTGTGCAGTATGTGGAGAAGGTGATGTGACTAATCAAATGTGTAAAAAATGGATTTCTAAGTTTTGCACTGGAGATTTCTCACTGGGCAATGCTCCACAGTTGAGCAGACCAGTTGAAGGGGATAGCAATTAAATCAAGATATAGAGAACAGTCAACATTAGACCATGCAGGAGACAGCTGACATGATGAAAAGTGGATAATATATAATACTGTGGAATAGAAAAGATCATAGAACAAGTGAAATGAACCCCCACCAACCACACCAAAGACCAGTCTTCATCCGAAGAAGGTAATGTTGTGTATACTGTGCTATTGGAAGGGGATCCTCTACTATGAGCTAATTCTGGAAAACAAAACAATTAATTCCAACAGGCACTACCCCCAGCTGGACCAACTGAAAGCAGCGCTTGACAAAAAATGACCAGAACTAGTCAACAGAAACCACGTTATCTTCCATCAGGATAAAACCAAGACTACATTGCATGTTTCTTTGATAACCAGACAAAAACTGTTACAGCTTAGCTGGGAAGTTCTGATTCATCCACTGTATTCACCCGACAAGGCACCTTTGGATTTCTATTTATTTCAGTCTTTACAAAATTCTCCTAATGGAAAAAATTTCAATTCTCTGGAAGACTGTAAAAAGTACCTGGTACAGTTCTTTGCTCAAAAAGATAAAAAGTTTGGTAAGGTAGGATTATAAAGTTGCCTGAAAAATGTCAGAACGAAGTAGAACAAAACGGTAAATGTGTTGTTCAATAATTCTTGGTGAAAATGTGTCTTTTATTTTTACTTTAAAACCATAGGAACTCTTTGGCCAACTCAATAACTTTAGGGAATTCCTCGGAGAAAAGCCTCTTGATGAAAGTGAAAGTGGAGAGTGAAAAAGTTGGCTTAAAGCTCAACATTCAGAAAACGAAGATCATGGCAGCTGGTCCCATCTCTTCATGGGAAATAGATGGGGCAACAGTGGAAACAGTGTCAGACTTTGTTTTTTTGGGCTCCAAAATCACTGCAGATGGTGACTGCAGCCATGAAATTAAAAGACGCTTACTCCTTGGAAGGAAAATTATGACCAACCTAGATAGTATATTCAAAAGCAGAGCTATTACTTTGCCAACAAAGGTCCGTCTTGTCAAGGCTATGGTTTTTCCAGTGGTCATGTATGGAAATGAGAGTTGGACTGTGAAGAAAGCTGAGCGCTGAAGAATTGATGCTTTTGAACTGTGGTGTTGGAGAAGACTCTTGAGAGTCCCTTGGACTGCAAGGAGATCCAACCAGTCCATTCTAAAGGATACCAGTCCTGGGTGTTCATTGGAAGGACTGATGCTAAAGCTGCAACTCCAGTACTTTGGCCACCTCATGAGAAGAGTTGACTCATTGGAAAAGACCCTGATGCTGGGAGGGATTGGAGGCAGGAGAAGGGGACGACAGAGGATGAGATGGCTGGATGGCATCACTGACTCAATGGACATGAGTTTGAGCAAACTCCGGGAGATAGTGAAGGACAAGGAAGCCTGGCGTGCTGCAGCCCATGGGGTTGCAAAGAGTCGGGACATGAATGAGCGACTGAAGAACAACAAATACATTTGAATGCTATACAGAAATTTTCTGGGGCTTCCCTGGTGGCTCAGTGGTAAAGAATACGTCTGCCAATGCAAGAGACGGGTTCGATCCCTGATGTGAGAAGATTCCACATGCCATGGAGCAACTAAGCCCATATACCACAACTACTGAAGCCCGGGCACTCTAGGGCCTGTGTTTCACAACAAGGAAGCCATCACAACGAGGAGCCCGTGTAGCACAACTAAAGAGTAACTCTCCGTATCTAGAGAAAAGCCTATGTAGCAAGGAAGACCCAGGACAGCCAAAATTAATTAATAAATTTAAAAAAACACTGACTCTCTGAAGTCAAACTTACAAAGTTATAAAGGGCCTAACACAAAGTTACAACTCAAAAGCAGCTGCTATATTATTATTCACTGTGTTTCTTTGCAAAGGTATTATTTCAATTATTTTAAGAATTAATATGGCAGCACAGGCACTTAACCTCCATTTAACACTATGTTTAGAGAAATATTTCAAATTCAAAATAACTGACCTAAAAATATTTAAATAGAAACACAATTCCAATGCTATTATATAATTTACATAGTATTTTAACTTATTAAGATTCCCTGGTAGCTCAGCTGGTAAAGAATCTGCCTGCAATGTGGGAAACCTGGGTTTGATCCCTGGGTTGGGAAGATCCCCTGGAGAAGGGAAAGGCTACTCACTCCAATATTCTGGCCTGGAGAATTCCATTCGGTCGTAAAGAGTCGAACATGACTGAGCGACTTTCACTTTCTGCTGCTGCTGTCACTTCAGTCGTGTCCGACTCTGTGTGACCCCATAGACGGCAGCCCCCCAGGCTCCCCTGTCCCTGGGATTCTCCAGGCAAGAACACTGGAGCGGGTTGCCATTTCCTTCTCCAATGCATGAAAGTGAAAAGTGAAAGTGAAATCGCTCAGTCGTATCCAACCCTCAGCAACCCCATGGACTGTAGCTTTCCAGGCTCCTCCGTCCATGGGATTTTCCAGGCAAGAGTACTGGAGTGGGGTGCCACTGCCTTTCACTTTCTAGAACTTATTAAAAATGAGTGTCCTCTCTGAGGGATAAACTATTCCCAAAGAGACTGTGAAAGACAGAGGGACCAAATGACTTGTCCATGACTATGAGATAAGTAGGGTAACAAGATAAATAGCTATACTATTCTGTGCATATGTAATTCACTAATACTTTGGCCACCTGATGAGAAGAGCTGACTCATTTGAAAAGACCCTGATGCTGGGAAAGATTGAGGGCAGGAGGAGAAGGGGACGACAGAGGATGAGATGGTTGGATGGCATCACCAACTCAGTGGACATGGATTTGGGTGAACTCCGGGAGTCGGTGATGGACAAGGAGGCCTGGTGTGCTGCGGTTCACGGGGTCACAAAGAGTTGGACACGACTGAGTGACTGAACTGAAATGAACTCAGAGTGACTAAATTTAAAGTCTTAATCCTTCATATACATTTGCTTATAATTAAATGAGGAATTAAATACACTGCCAGTCAGCATAACAGAAATGTACGGGCTTAACTCCTGCTATGCTCTTAAACCACCTGTGAGACTCTGAAGAGTTACTCTACCTCTCTTAGTTGGCAGTTTGTTTCTCTGCCTGTGAAGTAGGATAATACCTCCAATTTTGTAGGAGGCTGAACAACTCTAATACTATTTTTAATTCAGTACAAGAAATCAAAAATAAATTATAGCTATTTTTAGTCAGTGATTACAATTCTTCTACCTTATGAGAATTGTGATTTCCTTTCCCATTATCAACCAGAACTGTAAAGGAAATGTTCAACTCTAGAATAGAAAGTAAAATAGTACTTTAAGCATCTGCTTTACTCCCACCTTGCTCACAGCTACATAGTCAAATAAATGTTTGTGTGTATTCTAGTTGTCAAAGCTCTTTTAACATCCATTTGATCATACGAATCTCAAAAACAACCAGGTGAGGTAGGCAGCACAGTTTTTATTATCCCATATTTACAGCAGACCAGGAAAGAGAGACAAAGAGTGATCCTGTCAGAAGTGTAGACAGCTTTAACAAAAGGTGGGGATTAGAAGTCAGCATCGTCTGATCCCTACTTCACCATACCAATCAAAGAACAAAGGAGTGAACTGGAGTCCTTAAGTCTCCTCTCACCAATCCTCTCTACAGTGCAGATGGCAGTCAGAGCTACGTCTATTAACTTTCACTGAGAAAAAAAGGGGATCTGGGACCCATGTAGCAAAAAAAAATCTAGCAAAGAGTAGTTAGATAAACGATTTCTGGCAGCATTACAATTTTAACCTACAGCAAGCTGAGGCAAAAGACTAAAGATTATTGTGTACAACTTAATTGTTATGAGTAAGAAATGACCTCTTGTTTATTGGCTAAGTATCAGAAACAAAAGATCAAAGAGAAAGTCATTGACAATAGATCAAAGAAAATCACTGAAGTCTTGGAAAAGGACAGCAGAAAAGCAGGGAACTGGTCCACTGAAAGCTGGAAAGTAGAGCAGCTGCTAGGTTAGTCATGGAAACAGGTGTATTGAGGACCACACAGTAATTAAGGCTGAGGCTAGGAGACTATCAGTGGAAGCCCCGCCTGGATGTAACATGAAGCTGCTCACAAAGGGCAGCCTGCTCACAAGGTAGAACAGAAACATGCAGGCCAAGGCATTCCTGCTTAGCCCAGACCTTTGGCTTTATGCCATAAAAATTCTCAAACCCACAATAAAACAGGTTTGATAACAGCACAGAAGACAGGCCTGAAAGGGTGCAGCCCTCTACAACCCCAAAAGGCTAGAACGAGAGAGGAGAGCTATACTCTCTGGCCTGATGCAAGAAAAGAAAATGGCATGTATGCCATTATGTCTGTACGTTATACTGGAACTGAATGATTTAAACATTAGTTTGGAGATATCCTTGAACTCTTAATCTGGAGAATTTCGTAACACTGACAAGAAGCATTTTTGCTACAATAGAAAACTTAGTGCCAAAACATTACAGCATAAATCACTTCATTTTTCACAGTCTTTCTGTCCACAAATTTTTCTTTCACTGTTTGAGAAGCTATTATGTCCCCACGATTCCCATTCATCATTATACCATGTAACTATTGGGTACGACCTGGGGCTTATTTTCCCTCTGACTTCTGCTTTAGTCTATGCCTTTTACGGATTTGCTTCTACTTCAGAAGAAACAGATCAACGGTTCTCAATCCTAGCCAGACCCTCATACCCACCCACAGGCCTGGAGACTCTGATTCAATATACACAAAGTGAGGTTTTTGGCATCTAGTTGTGCATCTGATGAACAGCCAAGGTTGAAAACAAACCATATAGCTAGCTAGTATTTTATTGTAATTATAGGCCTGAGTGAGTTTGTTTTGGTGGGGGAGAACAGGTAAGAAAAATTTTTTAAAAAGGTATTCTGACACCAGCAAGAGGTAACTGACTATACAATTCCAATGTAAAGTCACACAAGAAAAAGGAAGTGTTTTTCTGATACTCCAAGTAGGAGAAAATGAAAATGTATATTCTTTCTATTTTAAATCTCATAGTGACAATGAGGCAGATATCAATTACTATCTGTTTTAGGTGTAGAATCTGAGGCTCAGAAATGGGAAGTGAGCTGGTAAATGCCAAACAGAGCCATGTCTGTGCTCTGTTCAATTGCCCATACTCTTTTCACTAGATCACAACACAGAAAAACAAATAAAAACATCAGCCTTTAGTATCTGTAACTATACTCAACCTCAACACAATCAGTGACCTTACTCTCTCATTCAATAAGGGGATTCTGCTCATAAACTCTCACCAGGTAATGTTCCTCACAACACCTTTACATCATAATTCAACTAACAGAAGATGCCTCAGTCTCTTCAAAAAAGACATCTGTTCTCCTTACTGTACTTCTTTATCTGAGTCAAAATTAGTCAATACTGTTAAGAGAAATTAATCAATACTGTAAGGAGACAAGTCACTAACGGATAGTACTAAACTTGAGTCAGCTCAAGTTTAAAACAAAGATGCCCTCAGAAAACACAGTAAAACAATTTGTATAGCTTTCTGCAATTTAAAAAAAGGGGCAATAAAACTGGCATGGAGAAAACATAAATAAATAAATAAAAGGCAAATTTTACCCAATCTAACTTTATATGTCCCCATGTACCTTAAAAAAAAAAAAAAAAAGCAATGTTTTTTGCCATACCTAAGTGATTTCCTCAAGATAACAAGAAGACTAGAATATGTGGCCTTCTATTCTAGTGTCTTTTCCCTAAGGCTATGCTGTCTTTCCAGTCTTAATACCCTACAACACCAGCCCTCTCATACAATGGAGAGACCCAGGATGCATGAATTTTGGTACAAGCTGTGATGATCTACAAACCTCATGTCTTGATTATTTTGAAGCAAATCCCCAGATATATTTTCCTTCATGATACTTCAGTATGTATCTCTAAAGGAACGTTTAATTAACATTTATTATCTATTAATAGACTATTCTAAAGAACAGAAATAGACAGCCCAAACACAGGTGAACTGGCTTCCTTCCCCCTTGCCCTCCTCCACATGCGACACCAACTGTTTCCCCCTGTAACAACACATTTTACATTTACTGGTTCAGGTGATCTCTCCCTCTGGACTTCTCAAAATCCTTGTGCTGAAACTCCATCCAAAAAGTAGTTTCAATTGTGTTCCTCAGAGAGTGTATCTTGAAGAGTCCCTCAGGGTCTGCCCAAGAGAGGAAGAAGAAAATATGCCTTTTCTCCATCCCAAATTAAAGCAGCGCCATCTTTTTTCTGTTCTATACTGATGTTCTGGATGAGATTCCATTTCAAACATATGATATTGATTATATGAGGAAAATTTTTTAAACGACATAAATTAACTTATTTACAAACAGACTCAGGGCCTTACATAACGAATTTATGGTTATGGGGATTGTGGAATAGACCAACTGGAACTTTGGAATTCACATGTAAACATTATTATATTTAAAATAAACAGGGAACTCTCTGGCTGTCCAGTGGTTAGGACTCCGTGCTCTCATTGTGGAGGGCCCAGGGTTCAATCCCTGGTGTGGGAACTAAGATCCCACAAGCTGTGTGATGTGGCCAAGAAAAAAAAAAGAAAGAAAATAGATAACCAACAAGGATGTATAGCCCAAGGAATTCTGATCAGTACTCTGTAATAGTCTAAATGAGCTGAATCACAACATTGTTAATCTAACTGTACTTCAATATAAAATAAAAATTCTAAAAAAAACCTAGTTATTAAAATATTTTTACACTAAAAAAAGTAATAGTGTGCACCACCATTATTTAAAAACAAAAACAAAATGGAGTGAATAATATATGCATTTGCTTATATATGTATAAAATATCTCAAAGGATAACACATAAGAACTGATAAACTGATTTACCAGGGACAGAAACTGGCTGATTTAAATACTTTTCACTATAAATCTTTTATAGCATATAAGGTTGTAAAATGCCATTTTCAAGCAGGAAACAAAAAAGAATGGCTCTAAAATCTTAACTGAAACAAATAATTTATTTAGAAGGCATCATGAGAGAGAGAGGAAAATCTGGGCATTGGTATAAAGAGTTTCCTCTCACCATAGTCAATGTGAGTACACAATCTATCTCGGAATTAAAAAAAGAAAGGAAATCTGAAAGGCAGATTCTCAGGATGCCCAGGATTCAATCATAAGCTCACAGACTTTGCACAATTACTAAATTACTGTAGTTCCTTTTAGCCTTTACTCAAGCTTGTTCCTCTGCCTAAAATGGTCTTTTAGTTCCCTTCCCCCCTATAAAAAGAATGAAATAATGCTATCTGCAGCAACATGAAAGGACCCAGAGATTATCTTACTAGTGAAGCCAAAAAAAAATCCTATCATATACATGTGGGATCTAAAAAACTGATACAAATGAACTTATTTACAAAACAGAAATAGACTCACAGACACAGAAAACAAATTTATGATTACCAAAGGGGAAAGAGAAGTGGAGATAAAGTAGGAGTTTGGAATTAAAATATACACACTACTATGTCTAAAATAAATAACCAACAAGGACCTGTTGTACAGCACATGGAACCATGTTGTAATAATCTATAATGGAAAAGTATCTAAAAAAAGAATACATGTATAACTGAGTCACTCTGCTGTACACATTAAACTAACACAACAGTATAACCATATTTCAATAAAAAATTTAAAAAGAAAAAAGATACACATTCAAGAAAAAGAAAATTCATTTCTCCCACTCTCACCACTACCCTCCCAATCTCTTTTATGTCCAGTTAACTCTTATTTAATCTTTGGATTCCCAGTCTACACATTCTCAGGGAAAACTCCCTAAGTAAGCACCAAACTATATCAAGTCTTCCTGGGATGCAAGCTCCAAGTTCCCTATACTTTTCCTCTCCCCCTCCCCCTTTCTTTCTTTGTGAGGGCGGAGGTGGGGATCGCACAGTGTGGCTTGTAGGATCTTAGCTCCTGGACTAAGGATCAAACCCAGGCCCCTGGGAATGACAGAGTCCGAACCACTGGACTGCTAGGGAATTCCCTACTTCCCTTCCTAATCCTCAGTTTAACTGTAGTTACATAGGTATTGTGGAGTATCCAGTTTAATGTTAGCCTCCCACACAGTACTCAAAGGAGGGTCACTATATTCCCAGTACTTAAAACAGTGTCTGGCACATTGTTAATGCTCAATATTTGTTGAATAATGAATGAATAAATGAAAGATAAAAAAATAACTTAATGAGATATTGTAAAAGTTTGTATCTTTCATTTTACTCCCTGCAACATAAAGCAGCTTTAAGTCCTACTTACATGTAAGTGGGAAAACAACAGCTGCATGCACAGAGGTGCAAAGTACCTGCTAAAGTGTCACACTCATTTAAGAACCACAGCCAATGGGCATTTTCTCCTTTGGCTGCCAGTAGTCTACTTGGAATATTCCAGAAATTTAACTAGTCCCCTTCAGTAGTGTATGGTATGATTCCCACACAGAATCAGAAATAAAAATACAAAGATCTGTTGAGAAAAGAAAGCTACAGCATGTGCTAAGAGGACCCTGATACAAACTGGAAGGAACCAGAAAACAAGTTTCACAGTTTATCCATGTAGATTCTCAATGCTAAACCTGTTGCATTTATGAAAATGATGTATCTGAAGTTTCTGGTGAACAAATAGGATCAAACACCAACTCAAATGATGAAGAGCCCACAGGTCTTAAATCTACTGAAGTTAAGTAAATATGCTGAGCTAATCGGTGACCCACATAGCTTGAAAACCCAATGTTTGTGGATCAGTATTTGACTCTTTAAAGAAAAACTTTGACCCTTTAGAAATTGGGACCAACGTGAATCTTTGGTTTAGAGGAAAAAACATTTCTGAAAACCTTCAACCATGTGGCAAGACCTTTTACATGTAATATAATGGAATCATAAAAAATGCTAATAGGTGGGGTATTAACCTCCATTTTACTACTGAGAAACCCAAAACAGAAAATTTCCAATGGGACATCATTAATTGTTGAGCTCAATTCTGACTGATTCCCAAAGTTTGGGTATCTACCATCTTGCTCTCTGCAAAAAGTCTGGGCTTGGACTCTGAACTAAGATCTAGAGTTAAAAGAAAAACCTGAGCATATCACCAGAGGCAGATTTTTGAAAACCAAATTTTTTTTTAATTTTTCTAAGTTAGTATAAACTCTTTCAACACAATCCTTTTAGATTTATACTGTACTAATCAGGAAAAGTAATGATAAAACCTATTTTAAACATATCAAATAAAATGTAGACAGTATTCAGAATTTGCAATCATAAAATTTAAAAGAACAATTTAGTTTTTAACACTTCAATTTTGAAACACTGTTTGAAGAAACTAAAATGAAGAAAAAGTAGAATTTTCTAATTTGAATGTTCACATCACAAATAAGCTTTACTGTAAAACGCAGACAGGATGTATCACTTGCCATTCTAGAGATATTTTTAGAATTTTACCTTGTGTATTATTATTTTAAGTGACATACAAAATATCCTTTTCCATGTGGTTTAAATACTACTATGTATCATAGACAAAGCTTTAACACTATTTGCCCTTCCAAGAATAACCTCTGAATAAGACTTTAAATACTGTTTCCAATAACGTAAATGCAATTCAAATTATCTTTCTACTGACCACAGAAAATTAACCCTCGTTTTTTGTGATCACATAGTTGATGACACAGCCCCAAAACAAAATCAATGAAGTAATAAATACGTACAATCTATACTTTGGTGAGTTAAAAGATAGTAACAGTTTTGGCCAGTAGTATTTGAATGTATAACAATTTCCTACAACTGATTCAGTCTCTGACAAGACCCTACTTATTTTAATTCACATCTCTAAAATATACATCTAGATTTAATCTCTTTCCTCTCTGAGGATCAAGAATGAGAAATGACTTAGATATTTCTCTAACAGAATATTCATTCTTTCCTCCTAAAAATATTTGTTGCTTACCTACTTATGAGAAACTGTAGCAGGGCTCAAAGATACAAAATAAAGACAACACAATCCCAAGCTTGAAGTTGTAAGTTTACTGGGGGGATACAGGACAGAACAATAATCAAAACATATATGAAAAATGCTGTAACAGTATTATGGGAACACAGAACTTTTTATCCACCTTTCTGAAAACCAAGGAAGAGTATTAAGAGAGTAAGAAGAAATGCTAACCAAGTAACAATATGAGTATCAGACTACCTATAAACATCTTTCCCATTAACCAGCAAAGTTGTATCTGTAGTTAATTTAACTAATGAATTAGTTTTAATTCATTAAAACTTAAAATATGAGATGTGTTTATGAACAATATTTTGACATAACACACCAGAATTTGTAAATAAGTATGGTCCTTACAAGACCATTTAAAATAGTTCTCAGGATAACTTACACAGGAGAGTGATAACTTTTTCTGTTAATGTCCAAATAGTAAATATTTCATACAGTCTTTTTCCCAACTACTCAATTCTTCCATTATAGTACAAAAGTAGCCACAGACAACACATAAAAAACCCAAGTTTCAGCAGAACTTTTTGGTTACTGAAATTTTAATTTTGTATCATTTTAACACGGTACATAATATTTTCTTTTTGATTTGATTTGATCCCATTCAAAAACAAAAAACCTATTCTTGGCTGGTGGGCTGTTACAAAGACAGGTGGTAGACAGATTTATCTGTAGTAAAAAACTACTAACAAGTCAACTCTACATACCACATGATAAAACTCTTTCATATTAATTACAAATTACATGCAGAACCTAAACTACTATCTATCAGTTTAACTTCTTCACCAGATTCCATTCTTACTTGATTTTCCCTAATAAAAGCAAGGTCTGGGGACCTTCTCCAGTGGTCCAGTGGTTAAGACTCCCCTCTTCCACTGCAGGGGGTACAGGTTCGATCCCTGGTCAGGGAACTAGGATCCCACATGTCGTAAGGTGTTGCCAAAAAGAGAAAAACGAGGCCCAACAATGAATACAAAAAATAAACTCCCAAAAAACTGCACAAAGGCTGTAACGGTCAAATATGTCTCGAATGGCAACGTTAAAGGCCAGTCCCTCCACAAAAATAACAACTCAACAGGAGAAAGAAAAACTACCACAAACAACTACACAACCATCTTGAACAACTAAAAAGGCCTGCAACAATCAAGCAAAAGATTAATCAAGAAAAGGGGCGAGGCTGCCAGCTTTTTATACTCAGTACCTGTGGGACACCCAAGTAGACAATGGGTGCCCCCAAGGCTAGGACAGGTCTGGCCTTAGCAGATGTGGGCTGTGTGGGAGTATGCACATGGAGGCTGGGCCAGGGTCTGAGCTGCTTCCATAGTTCCCACACTGCAAGTACTCTGGTCCTGGTACCAGACTTCACTGGATCTGAGCTGGTAGATACACACCGGTAGTTTTGTAAATGCAGTGCCTGAGGGACACCAGGGCCTACAATCAGCATTCCCACAGTTGAATCAGGGATGAGGACAGTGCCAGCAACAGTGTACTTTGTGAGCTTACACAATAGGTTTTAGGTGACACCACAAAGCACACTCCCCAGTGGACAGCTCCAGCAGAGGAATACTCAGTGGCTCCTCTACCAATGGGAATGCTCCAATCCCATCTACCTCACAGCACAGCTCAGAAACTGAGGGCTTCTACTCCTACAACTATGGGCTTCCCTGATAGCTCAGTTGGTAAAGAATCCGCCTGCAACGCAGGAGACCCCAGTCAATTCCTGGGTTGGGAAGATTTGCTGGAGAAGGGATAGGGTACCCACTCCAGTATTCCTGGGCTTCCTGTGGCTCAGATGGTAAAGAATCTGACTGCAATGCGGGAGACCTGGATTTGATCCCTGGGTTGGGAAGATACCCTGGAGAAAGGAAAGGCTACCCACTCCAGTATTCTGGCCTGGAGAATTCCATGGACTGTAAAGTCCAGGTGGTCACAAAGAGTCGGACACGACCGAGTGACTTTCACTTTCGCTCCTACAACTAAGGAGCAGACTCTGCCCATAACAGGGCTATGACAACCACAGAGCAAAGAGGTGGCCACGCTCAACTTCCAGTGCAGGCTCTGGTCACAACACAAGGTACACCCCTTTATCAAGGGGATAAAAGTCAGCACACACTGAGGAAAGAGGTAGCAGGCATCCATACTAAAAACAGCCCTCACACCAAAAATGTTAAAACTTGGAGACTACAAGGGATGCTCCCACATAAAAAGACCCCTCGAAGACCACAGCAAAAAACTGTTTTTCATAAACTCATAGAGTAAGAAATATAAGTAAAATAGAAAAGCAAAGTTACCACTACCAATTATAAGATCAAGAGAATTCCCCTGAAAGAACAAACCATGAAACAAATCTCTTCAGTTTAACAGACACCAAGTTCAAAAAGGAAGCAATGAAAGTAATCAAGGAATTAAGAAAGGCTATCAATAGAAATGTGGACTACTGTAAAAAGAAACTAGAAACTAGAAAGGGAAGCCAAGAAAAATTAGGAAACTCATTTGCTGAGACAAAACCCAAGCTACAGGCAATAAATAGCAGGTTAAATAATGCAGAAGAATGAACATGTGATCTGGAAGACAGAATAATGGAAATTATCCAATCAGACTATCAGGCAGAAAGCCAAATGGAAAAAAGAAAACTGAAAGCAATACAAGAAACCTATGCGATATATATATATATATATATATAAAATATAGTGTGCCAATCTACACATAATAGGGATTCCAGAAAGAGAAGAAACAAATCAAATATGTATTTGAAGAAATTATAGCTAAACATTTCCCAAACCTCACGAATGAAACAGATAATCCAGGTAAGGAAGCATTAACGGGTCCCAAACAAGTTGAATCCAAAACAGACCTATACCAAGACATATTATAATTAAAATAACAAAAGTTAAAGAGAGTATGGATTCTTCTCCAAGGCAGCAAGAGGAAAACAAAAGTTAACTACAAGAGAAACCCTGTAAGGCTATCAGCTGATTCTCTACAGAAATGCTGCATGAAACAGATAATCCAGGTAAGGAAGCATTAACGGGTCCCAAACAAGTTGAATCCAAAACAGACCTATACCAAGACATATTATAATTAAAATAACAAAAGTTAAAGAGAGTATGGATTCTTCTCCAAGGCAGCAAGAGGAAAACAAAAGTTAACTACAAGAGAAACCCTGTAAGGCTATCAGCTGATTCTCTACAGAAATGCTGCAGAGGCCAGAAGTGGCAAGATACAATCAAGGTACTGATAGGGAGAAATTTGCAACCTAGAATACTCTACCCAACAAGATTATCATTTAGAATATAAGGAGAGAGAAAGAATTTCTCACACAAGCAAAAACTGAAAGAATACAATACTAAACCTATTCTAAAAGAAATACTGAAGTCTTCTCTAAATAAAAAAGGAAAAAAAAATCAAGCAGCTATAATAGAGAGAAAATCACAATTCTCAAGTAAATTATTTAAATAAGCCAGTATACAAATTAAAAGAAAAAATAAAATTTTCTGAAAGTTACAATCAATATGAACAACAACAACAAAAAAGAACAGCAAAATAAACACAAAGATGGAAAAGAGGACATCAAAATCAGAAAATGTGGATGAAAGTAAAAACAAAAAGAGAACACAAGCATAACACAAAAGAAAATCATCAAACCACAAAAGGAAAAAGGAAAGAACAAAAAAGAAATACGAACTCAAAAGTAAAACAAGGATTAAGATGGCAATAAAAACATATCTATCAATAATTACTTTAAATGTCAATGAACTAAATGCTTCAATCAAAAGATATGGAGTAGGGAAAAGCAGTCCAGTGGCTGGGACTCTGCCATGGGCACAAGTTTGATCCCTGGTCAGGAAACTAAGGTCCCACAAGCCACTAGTGCAGCCAGAAAGAGGACAGAGAGAGAGAGACCCACTTTAGGGCAAAGAAAACACACAGACTGAAAGAGAGGGGATGGAAAAAAATGGAATGCATGACAACAAAGCAAGGCTGTCAATATTCATATCAGATAAAACAAAGGCCACAAAGAAAATGATAGAAGGATCAACACAAGGAGGGGGTATTACACCCATCAGCATGCGGCCAATACAGGAACACCCAAACACATTAAACAAATAGTAACAGACAGAGAGAAACTGATGGGAATATAATATTAGGATACTTTAATGTCCCATTTAGATCAACAGATGGATCTTCTGGACAGAAAATCAATAAGGCAAGAGATCCTAAATGATACAATAGAACAGTTAAAACTTACTTGATATTTTCAGGAAATTACATCCAAAAAAAAAAAACCCCCACCAGAATACACGTTCTTTTCAAGTACATATTGAACATTCTCTACAGCACAAAACAAGCCTCAACAAATTTAAGAATACAGAAATTATTTCAAGCATCTTTTCTGACCACAACGGCATAAAAAGTACAAATCAATCACAGAAAAAGAGAGGAAAAAAAAGATTACACGGAGACTAACCAACATGTTCCTACAAAACTAATGGGTCAACAATGAAATCAAAGAGAAATTTTAAAAAATACTTTGAGATCAATGAAAATGAAAACAAAGCAACACAACATCTATGGTATGTAGGAAAAGCAGTTCTTAAGAGAGAAGTTCACAGTAATACAGGCCTTCCTCAAAAAACAAGAAAAATATCAAATAAACAACGTAAGCTACCGTCTAAAAGAATCAGAAAAAAGAACCAACAAACAAAACCTAAAAGTCAATAGAAAGAAAGAGATAATAAAGATCAGGTAGGAAATGAAAGAGATTTTCAAAACAATAGGGGGAAAAAAAAAAATCAATGAAGCCAATAGCTAGTTCTTTGAAAGGGTAAACAAAATTGACAAACCTCTAGCCAGGCTCACCGAGAAAGGACCCAAATGAAATAAGAAATGAAAAAAGAAAAATAACAATTGATACTGAAGAAATGCAAAAGGTCATAAGACAACACTATGAACAATTGTACGTGAAAAAAATTCAACAACCTCTAAGTTTCTAGAAACTTACAACCCACAAAACCGAATCGAGAAGATATACATAATTTAAACAGACCAATCACTAGAAGTGAAATAGAATCAGTAATTTTTAAAAAAATCTGAAAACCTCTCTACAAACAGTACAGAATCAGATGGCTTTCACAGTTCAATTCTACCAAACATACAAAGAACTTATACTAATTCTTCTCAAACCTCTTCCAAAAGACTTAAGAGGGAAAACTCCCAGACATTCTATGAGGCCACCATAACCCTAATATTAAAACTAGACAAAGACACTACCAAAAAAGAAATCCACAGGCCAATACCTTTGATGAATATTAATGCACAATTCTCAGTAAAATACTAGCAAATTGAATCTAACAACACCTTGAAATGATCATACACCATGGACTTCAGATTCAAGACGGCGGAGTAGAAAGACATGCGCTCATCTCCTCCTGTGAAAACACCAAAATTGCAAAATTGCAACTAGCTCCTCCTCCACAGGAGGATGCTGGAACCACCAAAAAAAGATACCCCTTGTCCAAAGACAAAGATGATGCCACAGTGAGATTGTAGGTGGGGCACAATCACGATAAAATCAAATCCCATACCCACCGGATGGGGGACAAACAAATAGGAGAACAGTAATAGCAAAGTTATCCAACTGCTGTGAAGGTTCTGAACCTCACATCAGACTTCCCAACCTGGAGATCCGACAAAAGGACTGGGAACCCCCATGGAATCTGGCTTTGAAGGACAGTGGGATTTGATTATAGGACTTCCACAGGACTGGGGGAAACAGAGACTCCAGTCTTGGAGCACACCAACAAGGTCTTCTGCACACCAAGATCCAGAGGAAAGGAGCAGTGACCCCACAGGAGACTGAACCAAAAATACCTGCTAGTGCTGGAGCATCTCCTGTGAAGTGCGGGTCAGCGGGGGCTCACCACAGGACGGAGACACTGGCAGCATTAGGCCAGGAAGGTCCCCCTTGGCGTAAACCCTCTTGGAGTTCACCAGTTAATTCTACCGCACAATTGCACTCATCTCACACGCTAGTAAAGTAATGCTCAAATTCTCCAAGCCAGGCTTCAGCAATATGTGAACCGTGAACTTCCTGATGTTCAAGCTGGTTTTAGAAAAGGCAGAGGAACCAGAGATCAAATTGCTAACATCCGCTGGATCATGGAAAAAGCAAGAGAGTTCCGGAAAAACATCTATTTCTGCTTTATTGACTATGCCAAAGCCTTTGACTGTGTGGATCACAATAAACTGTGGAAAATTCTGAAAGAGATGGGAATACCAAACTACCTGACCTGCCTCTTGAGAGATTTGTATGCAGGTCAGGAAGCAACAGTTAGAACTGGACATGGAACAACAGACTGGTTCCAAATAGGAAAAGGAGTAGGTCAAGGCTGTAGATTGTCACCCTGTTTATTTAACTTATATGCAGAGTACATCATGAGAAACGCTGGACTGGAAGAAACACAAGCTGGAATCAAGATTGCCGGGAGAAATATCAATAACCTCAGATAAGCAGATGACACCAACCTTATGGCAGAAAGTGAAGAGGAACTCAAAAGCCTCTTGATGAAAGTGAAAGTGGAGAGTGAAAAAGTTGGCTTAAAGCTCAACATTCAGAAAACGAAGATCATGGCAGCTGGTCCCATCTCTTCATGGGAAATAGATGGGGAAACAGTGGAAACAGTGTCAGACTTTATTTTTCTTGGCTCCAAAATCACTGTAGATGGTGACTGCAGCCATGAAATTAAAAGACGCTTACTCCTTGGAAGGAAAGTTATGATCAACCTAGACAGCATTCAAAAGCAGAGACATTACTTTGCCAACAAAGGTTTGTCTAGTCAAGGCTATGGTTTTTCCTGTGGTCATGTATGGATGTGAGAGTTGGACTGTGAAGAAGGCTGAGCACCAAACAATTGATGCTTTTGAACTGTGGTGTTGGAGAAGACTCTTGAGAGTCCCTTGGACTGCAAGGAGATCCAACCAGTCCATTCTGAAGGAGATCAGCCCTGGGATTTCTTTGGAAGGAATGATGCTAAAGCTGAAACTCCAGTACTTTGGCCACCTCATGCGAAGAGTTGACTCACTGGAAGAGATTCTGATGCTGGGAGGGATTGGGGGCAGGAGGAGAAGGGGACGACAGAGGATGAGATGGCTGGATGGCATCACTGACTTGATGGATGTGAGTCTGAGTGAACTCCGGGAGTTGGTGATGGACAGGGAGGCCTGGCGTGCTGCGATTCACGGGGTCGCAAAGAGTCGGACACGACTGAGCGACTGATCTGATCTGATATGATAGAGCCCAGGGCTGAGTTGCCTCAGGCCAAACAACTACCCATCAGCAATCCACCCATCAGCAGATAATGTTAAAGCTTTACTGAGTGAGGTTCTGCGCACCAGTTTTTCCCATCACCCATCCCTCCCATCAGGAAGCTTACACAAGTCTCTTAGCCTATCCATCAGAGGGCAGACAGAAGAAGCAAGAAGAAGCACAGTCCTACAGAAAAAAAAATATTTTTATTTTTGTTACAGAAAATTAGACTACAGAAAACTAATCACGATGAAAAACAGAAAGTTATGTCCCAGATGAAGGGACAAAATAAAACTCCAGAAAAACAACTAAATGGAGATAGGCAACCTTCCAGAAAAAGAATTCAGAATAAAGATAGTGAAGATGATCCGGGATGTTGGCAAAACAATGGAGAAGAAATGCTTATTAAAGACCTAGAAGAACTAAAGAACAAACAGAGATGAATAATACACTAGAAGGAATCCATGGCAGAATAACTGAGACAGAAGAATCGATAAATGATCTAGAGGACAGAATGGTGGAAATAACTGCCAAAGAACAGAATATAGAAAACACAATGAAGAGAAATGAAGACAACCTAAGAAACCTCTGGGACAACATTACATGCATGAACATTTGCATTATAGGGGTCCCAGGAGGAGAAAAGAGACAGAAAGGACCTGAGAAAATATTTGAAGAGATAAGAGCTGAAAACTTTCTTAACATGGGAAAGGAAACAGTGAACCAAGTCCAGGAAGCACAGAGTCCCAGGAAGGATAAACCCAAGGAGGAACACACTGAGACACATAGTACTCAAACTGACAAAAATTAAAGACAAAGATAAAACCAAGAATACTCTATCCAGCAAGACTTTTATTCAGATTCAATGGGAAAAATCAAAAGCTTTTCAGACAATCAAAAATTAAGAGAATTCAGCACCACCAAACCAGCTTTACAACAAATACTCAAAGAGCTTCTCTAGGCAGGAAACACAAGAGAAGGAAAAGACCTACAGAAAGTAAACCCAAAACAATTAAGAAAACAGTAACAGATCATACACATCAATAATTAACTTAAATGTAAATGGATTAAATGCACCAATCAAAAGACACAGACTGGCTGAGCAGATGAAAATATGTGCATGTACTTACTTCCACTTACCACATCTGCTTGACTCCGGCCCCTCCGCCCCCCCCCCCCCCCCCCCCCCCCCCCCCCGGCACCCGCCCCTGCCCTCAAGTTATATGTAATTATTTTATATTGTTAAGTTAATGTTCCCATTATGGCTTACAACTGTAATTATCTTTTATTTTTGCCTGGCTATTGATTGAGAAAACTGATGAACATCTTTTACTATTGTGATTGTGTAACTATTACTCAATACTATTGTATCATGATTGGTTTGGTGTGTGTCATGTATGACTCTTGCGACCCCATGGACTGGAGCCCACCAGGTTCCTCTGGCCAGAGGATTTTCCAGGCAAGAATACTGGAGTGGGTTGCCATTTCCTTCTCCAGGGGATCTTCCTGACCCAGGGGTTGAATCCAGGTCTCCTACATTGCAGAGATTCTTTACTAACTGAACTACAGACCCCACATAGTGTATCATGATTGGTCAACAGAAAAATTATAGAATTCTCTATCACCAAAACTACCATTTAATAGAAAAACCTGTAATCACTTTTTAAAATCCAGATGCGTTATCAGAATTACCTTCCAATTTTTGAAAAATACAAATGCCCAGGTATTGCTTTATTCTCTCCAGAAGTCCAGATATGCTTCTAACGGGCAGTCATGTTTAAAAATAACTGGACTGTGGGTTGCCATTTCCTTTTCCAGGGATCTTCCCAGCCCACAGACTGAACCTGGGTCTCCTATATTGCGGACGGATTCTTTACCTTCTGAGCCACCAGGGAAGTTCTAACCTATTAACCACTTTTACTCGGAAGTGCAAGATTGGTGGGTTATCATCCAGTTAATGTACAAGTAAGGTGAATTCCATGGACAGAGGAGGGTGACAGGCTACAGTCCTTGGGGTTGCACAGAGTCGGACATGGCTGAAGGGACTTAGCACACACAAAGGGTTACTATAAAGTAGGACTCATTTGTGTAAGTAGTTCATGGCATTACATTTCGTCGTCACAGCTTAAATTATTTCAGTGATGGGGACTGATGTGACGTCAGATTTTCTGATGTGTGGGTCTTTAAATAGTCTTCATGATCCTTTACAGCAGCTTAGCTCATTTCTTTTACCTGTTCTAATACTGTTGACACTTTTGCCATTTATAAGGCAATAGAAACCATTAAAGCAAAATAAATTATTATAAAAAAAACTGGACTATATGATGATCTTTTATTACTTTTATCTAGTTTGTTTCACTCTATTTCATATTCAGTGTTTCCATTTCATTTAGTTTCTATTTTCCAATTTCTCCATCTCTTTCTTTTTTTGATATTCTTTCTCAAGCCTGTATCGGCGTAGTAGCAAAGCTTTTGTATAATATACATAAATAATATGTATAATATATAAATTTTAGAAAACTTAATTTTTGCCTAAAAAGTTTGACATTTTGATTCCACTTGTTTGACTTAGTATGAATAGAATGCTAGATTTCTAATTTAAAAAAACAGATATACAACAAGCAACAAAGTATTGTATAGCACAGGGAATTGTAGTCAGTATCTTGTAATAACCTATAATAGAAAATAATTTCAAAAATAATATATGTGTATAACTGAATCACCCTGCTGTGCACCTGAAACACTGTAAGTCAATTATACTTCAATAAAATAATATATATTTTAAAACAACTAAAAGAAAAAAATAAAAGGCTACAAAAAAAAAAAGACCATACACCATGATGAAGCTGGATTCATCTCAGGGTCACAAGGATGGTTCAACATATACCAATCAGTAACTGTTACACTTCACATCAACAAAAGAAAAAACAAAAACCATTTCAACATCATTTCAGCAGATGCAAAGAAAGCATCTGACAAAACTCAACTTTCATTCATGATAAAAACTCTTACCAAAGTGGGAATAGAGGGCATATTAGGTTGGTGCAAAAGTAACTGCAGTTTTGTGTTGCTGAACTTAGCTGTTTGATATTGGAATACACTCAAATAAATGTGGTTGTGTTATATATCACTTTAATGTGCATTTCTCGCCTTATTTTTTTTGCTAATGGCTTATTACTTGCTATTTATTTTAGACTAGGCAAACGATGTTAGACATAAAGCAAATTCAAGCAATTTTCTTATTCAAGTTTAAAATGGGCCGGAAAGCAGCTGAGACAACTCGCAGCATCAACAATGCATCTGGCCCAGGAAGTGCTAACAACATACAATGCACTGGTGGTTCAAGAAGTTTTGCAAAGGAGACAAGAGCCCTCAAGAGGAGGAGAGCAGGGGCTGACCACTGGAAGCTGACAACGACTAGCTGAAAGAATCATCGAAGCTGATCCTCTTACAACTATACAAGAAGTTGACAAAGAACTCAATGTTGACCATTCTATGGTCATTTAGTATCTGAAGCAAACTGGAAAGGTGAAAAACCTCAATAAATAAGTGCCTCATGAGCTGAATGAAAATAAAATCGTCATTTTGAAATGTCATCTTCTCTTATTGTATACAACAACAAATCATTCATTTCTCAACCAGGTTGTGACATATGACAAAAAGTAGATTTTATATGCAACTTGGAGACGACCAGCTTTGTGGCTGGACCGAGAAGAGGCTCCAAAGACCTTCCCAAAGCCAAAAACTTCCACCAAAAAAAGGTCATGGTCATTGCTTGGTGGTCTGCTGCCTGTCTGAACCACTACAGCTTTCTAAATCCCGGAGAAACATTACATCTGAGAAGTACGCTCAGCAAATCGAGATGCACCGAAAACTGACACGCACGCAGTGGGCATTGGTCAACAATATGGGCCCAACTCTTCACAAAAATGCCTGACCGCACATCACATAATCAACGCTTTCAAAGTTGAATGAATTGGGTTACAAAGTTTTGTCTCATCCACCATATTCACCTGACCTCTTGCCAACCGACTACCACTTCCTGAAGTATCTCGACAACTTTTTGCAAGGAAAATGCTTCCACAACTATCAGGCAGCAGAAAATGCTTTCAAGAGTTCTCTGAATCCCAAAGCACAAATTTTTATGCTACAGGAATAAACAAACGTATTCCTCTTAACATCTTACCTTAATATAGCACATACATTAGAACTGATGAGTCTATGTGCTCAGTTGCTTAGTCTTGTTCAACTCTTTGTTCCATGGACTGGAGCCCACCAGGCTCCTCTGCCCATGGAATTTTCAGGCAAGAATACTGGAGTAGACTGCCATTTCCTATGCCAATTGATGAGCCGATACTGAATTATTATTAAATAGTTACATTAGGGTTTATACTAGAATTTACTCTTTGTATTGTACATTATGTGGGATTTTACAGTTTATGATGAGGTACATGAGGATTCTTTGTCTTTTCCACTCAATTTTTCTGTAAACCTAAAATTGCTCAAAAAACAAAACCTAATAATTGTTTAGAAGGGCTAAGAAAGTGGGGAGCAGTAAGTTCACACTGAAAATTGCAACAAAAAAATGTAAAAGAAAAATGAAAAGTTGTAAACTGTAAGGCAAAATTTCTCCCTTGGAAATCTTCAAATATGAATAAAAATCACTCCCAAACACCAAAAATTAAAAAAAAAACTTATTTCTTGTTGGCAAAAATGTGTTGATTGTAATGGTTCTTATTTTGATTAATAAAGATGTGTTTGAGCCTAGTTATGACTGGAGAAGGAAATGGCAACCCACTCCAGTACTCTTGCCTGGAAAATTCCATGAACAGAGGAGCCTGGTAGGCTAGGTAAGGCTATACAGTCCATGGGGTCACAAAGAGTCGGACACAACTGAGCGACTTCACTTTCAGTTGTTTTCATGATTTAAAATTCATGGTTCAAAACCGCAATTACTTTTTCACCAACCTAATACCTCAACATAATAAAATAAACTAATAAGTCATTTTATTTATCAACAAAATAAAAGTCATTTATGCCAAACCCACAGCCAAGACAATATTCAACACAGAAAAACTGAAAGCCTTCCTGTGAAAATTTGGAACAAAACAAGGATGTCCACTCTCAACACTTGTATTCAACAGTGTTGGAAGTCCCAGCCACAGCAATCAGACAAGGAAAAGAAGTAAAAAGTTTGCAAACTAGAAGGGAAGAGGTAAAATTGTCATTATATATAGATGACATAATACTATACTATTACAGAAAACATGAAAGATTCAACACAAAAACTACTAGAACTAATAAACGAATTCAGCACGGTAGCAGGCTATAAGATTAACACATAAAGGTCAGTTGCATTTCTTTACACTGTCAATGAAATATCAGAAAGGGAATGTAAAAAAAAATAAATAAATAAAAATAATGGAAGCAACCTAGATGTCCACCAGATGAATGGATAAGAAAGCTGTGGTACATATACACAATGGAGTATTACTCAGCCATTAAAAAGAATACATTTGAATCCATTCTAATGAGGTGGATGAAACTGGAGCCTATTATACAGAGTGAAGTAAGCCAGAAAGAAAAACACCAATACAGTATACTAACGCATATATATGGAATTTAGAAAGATGGTAACAATAACCCTGTATACGAGACAGCAAAAGAGACACTGATGTACAGAACAGTCTTTTGGACTCTGTGGGAGAGGGAGAGGGTGGGATGATTTGGGAGAATGGTATTGAAACATGTATAATATCATATATGAAACGAGTCGCCAGTCCAGGTTGGATGCACAATACTGGATGCTTGGGGCTGGTGCACTGGGACGACCCAGAGGGATGGTAATGGGGAGGGAGGAGGGAGGAGGGTTCAGGATGGGGAACACGTGTATACCTGTGGCAGATTCATGTTGATATATGGCAAAACCAATATAATATTGTAAAGTTTAAAAATAAAATTTAAAAAAAAAATCCTTTTAAATTGAATCCAAAAATATTCTTAGGAATAAACCTAACCAAGGCGGTAACTGAAAACTATAAAATATTAATAAAACTGAAGATAATTCAAAGAAATGGAAAGATATCCCATTCTACTAGGTTGGAAGAACACTGTTAAAATGGCCATACCAAAGGTATCTACAGATTTGATGTGGTCCCCATCAAATTACCCATGACATTTATCAAGGAAACAGAATAATCTTAAAATTTATATGGAACTATTAAAGACCCAGAAATGCCAAAGCAATCCTGAGGAAAAAGAATAAAGCAAGAGGCGTTACCCTCCCAGACTTCAGATGATAATACTATAAACTGAAATCACTCAGTCGTGTCTGACTCTTTTGTCACCCCATGGGCTGTAGCCCACCAGGCTTCTCTGTCCATGGAATTTCCCAGGCAAGAATACTTGAGTGGGTTGCTATTTCCTTCTCCATAAAGCTAATCAACAGCATGGTATTAGAACAAAAACAGACATCCTGATTAATGGAACAGAATAGAGAGCCCAGAAGTAGACCCACATACCTACGATCAATCTTTAACAAAGAGACAAGACTACACAATGGTAAAAGACAAGAGTCTCTTCCAGCAAGTGGTATTGGAAAAGTTGGACAGCCCCAGGCAAATCAATGAAGTCAGAAAACATCCTCACACCATACACAAAAATAAACTCAAAATAGCTTAAAGACTTAAATACAAGACATGACACCATAAAACTCTTAGAAGAAAACAAAAGCAAAACATTTTCTCTGACATAAATCATATCAATGTTTTCTTAGGTCAGTCTCCCAAAGCAATAAAAATAAAAGCAAAAACAAACAAAAGGGGCCTAATCAAACTTACAAGCTTTTGTATAGCAAAGAAAACCATAAACAAAACAAAAAGATAACCCACAAACTGGGAGAAATTATTTGCAAATGATGTGACTGACAAGGACTTAATTTCCAAAATATACAAACAGTTCATACAACTCAAGAACAACAACAACAACAAAAAAAACAACCTAATCAAAAAATGGGCTGAAGACCTAAATAGTCATTTCTCCAAACACATACAAATGGTCAACAGGCACATGAAAAGATGCTCAACATTGCTAATTATCAGAGAAATGCAAATCAAAACTACAATGAGGTACCACCTCACACCAGTCAGAATGGCCAACATTAAAGTCTACAAACAACAAATGCTAGAAAGGGTGTGGAGAAAAGCAAACCCCTGTATACTGCTGGTATGAAAATAAACTGGTACAGCCACTATGTTAAACAGTATGGAGATTTCTCAAAAAACTAAAAATAGAGTTGCCATATGATCCAGCATTCGCACTCCTGGGCATATATCCAGAGAAAACTTCAATTAGAAAACATATATGCACCCCTATGTTCATAGCAGCACTATTTACAACAGCAAACACATGGAAGTGACCTAACTGTCCATTGATAGAAGAATGGACAAAGGTGCAGGATACATAGCTGTAAAAAAGAAAGAAACAATGCCATTTACAGCAATATGGATGGACCTAGATATTATCATACTAAGTAAAATAGACAGGAAAGAGAACAGCAAATACCATATGATATCACCTACATGTGGAATCTACAATATGACACAAATGAACGTATCTATGCAAGAGAAACAGACTCATAGACAAAAACAGACTTGTGGCTGCAGGGGAAGAGGGGGCATGGACTGGGAATTTAGGATGAGCAGACACAAACTATCACATAGAGAATGGATAAACAACAAGGTACTATTGTACAGCACAAGGAACTATATTCAATATCCTGTAATAAACCATAATGGAAAAGAATATGAAAAACAATGTATATACATGTGTAAATGTAATTGAATCACCTGGTTGTACAGTATAAATTAACACAATAATGCTAACTGCCCAAGCAATATGTCTGCCTTCAATATGAGTTCAGGTGGATGGGCACTCCCCAATATTTCTGCCACCAGTTTTTATGACCCCCCCCCCAACACCCCTGCCTCCCAAAGAGACCCTCCAAGACTAGCAGGATCAATTAGAGAACTGAAGTTACCAGGGCCTAGAGAGAAAGCAATTAGTTATTATTTAAAGGGTAGAGATGTTGGGGATAATCAAAGTTTTCACTCCAGTTAACAGTAATGGTTACATAGCAATATGGATGTAATTTACACCACCAAATTGCATACACCAAATTGCATATTTATTGCAAAATAATAAATACTTCCACAACAACAAAAAAGGGTAACCATCCAAAACAATTCAATGTAACACATCATGTTAATAGAACAAAGGAGAGAATTCCCTGGCAGTCCAATGGTCAGGACTCAGCGCTTTCACTGCTGAGGTCCCAAGTTCAATCCCTGATCAGGGAACTAAGATCCCGTAAGCTGCTAAGAGTGGCCAAAAGAGAAAAACAGCAAAGAAAAGAACACACAGTTACCATTATATATACACACAGAAAAACCATCTAACAAAATCCAACACCCTTTCATGATTTAAAAAAAAAAAAATGAACTAAGAATAGAAGGCAATTTCCTTAACTTAATTCAGGATATTTATGAGAAACCCACAGTTAACATCATATTCCACGGCAAATCAAAGACTAAAAGCTTTTCCCTTAAGATCAGAACAAGACCAAAATATTTTCACAACTCCTTTTAACACTGTGTACTGTAAGTTCTGGCCAGAATAATAAAGCAAGGAAAGAAAAAAAGGGCATCTAAATTAGAAAGGCAGAAGTAAAACTACCTCTATTTGCAGATGACATAATCATATACACAGAAAATCCCTTATAATTCACACACACAACACAAACACACATACAGGCACATAGAATACTAGAATAAATTCAGCAAAGTTGCAGGATATAATATTACCTCAACTATTACCTTTGTTTCTATACAGGAGCAATGAACATTAAAGTAAGAAACTGGAAAAAATTTCACTTTACAATAGCATCCAAAGAATAACAGTGAAAGACGTGTACACTGAAAACTACAAAAGACTGCTGAAAAGAAATTAAAGACCTTAAATAAATGAAAAGACATCAATGTTCACTGATCAGAATTTTTAATTTTGTTACTATGGCAATACTTTCCAAAGTAATCCATATATTCTATTCACTCCCTATGAAAATTCCAAAGGACATTTTTGGAGAAATGGACAAGCCAATTCTCTAATTCACATGGAACTGAAAGTAAACAAAATAGCCGAAATAATATTGGAAAAGATAAAGAAACAAGAGGACTCAACCATCCTGAATTCAAAACTTACTACAAAGCTAAAGCAATCAAAACAGCATGATTCCAGCATAAAAGCAGAAATATAGATCAAAGGAATAATATTTAGAGTCCAGAAATAAACTCTCACAAACATCTTCAGTAGACTTGACAGTGGCTCCAACACCATTAAATGGAGAAGGAACAGTCTCTTCTGTATGCAACAATGGTCCTGCAACAACCTGATCACCACATTCAAAAGAATAAAGTTGGACTCCTTCCTCATTCCATATACAAAAATTACTCAAAGTGGATCATAGACTATCTGCTGCTATTTAGACGCCAAATCATGTCTGATCTTTGCAACCCCATGGACTGTAGCCTGCAAGGCTCCCATGTTCACGGGATTTTCTAGGCAAGAATTCTGGAATGGGTTGCCAATTCCTTCTCCAGGGGATCTTCTCAACCCAGAGATCAAACTCATGTTACCTGCACTGGCAGGCAGATTCTCTACCACTGAGCCACCAAGGAAGCCTATTTAAGAACTGATATAAATCAAAGAGTTGTCTTTAAGACCTCCAACTGGGCAAAGGATTCTTAGATTTGATATCAAAAGGATAAGCAACAACAAAAAAAGATAAATTACACTTCATCAAACTTAAAACTTTAGCCAATCAAATAACATTATCAAGAATATAACTGAAAAAGACACATGTACCTCAGTGTTCACTGCAGCACTATGTACAATAGCTAGGCCATGGAAGAACCTAGATGTCCATTTGAAAGATGAAATGCATCTGAGTCAGTTCTCATGAGGTAGATGAACCTAGAGCCTATTATACAGAATGAAGTAAGTCAGAAAAATATGTATCATATATTAATGCATATACATGGAATCTATAATGATGGTCCTGATGAACTTATTCGCAAGGCAGGAATGGAGACACAGACATAGAGAACAGACTTACAGACACAGAGGTGGAGGGAGAAAGGAGAGAGTGGGATGAATGGAAAGACTATCATGGAAACACATACACTACCCTATGCAAAACAGATAGCTAATGGGAATTTGCTGTATGACTCAGGGAACTCAAAACGGGGTTCTGTAACAACCTAGAGGGGTGGGACGAGGTGAGAGGGGGGTTCAAGAAGAAGGGGACCTATGTATACCTGTGTCTGATTCAGGTTGATGTATGGCAGAAAGCAATACAATATTGTAAAGCAAATATCCTTCAATTAAAAATAAAAAAAATTTTTTTAAAGAATATGAGAAGACAGCCTACCAACTGGGATAAAATATTTGCAATTCATAAATGGTAAAAGCTTAATATCCTCTCTATATATAGAACTCTTAAAACTCAACAACAAAAAGGTAAACCTAATATTAAAATGGGCAAAGAATGTGAACAGATATTTCTATGATGAAGGTATTCAAATGGCCAAGAAGCACATGAAAAGATGGTTAACATTACTAGTGAGTGAGGAAAAGCAAATCAATACTACATAAGATACCACTTCACACTCATTAGGATGGCCCTAACTTTAAAAGAAAAGGAAAATAAAGCACTGGATAGGCAAGAATATCAACAAATAAGAACTCTAGTACAGTGCTGGTGCAAATGTAAAAACGGTGCAACCACTGAAAAAGTTTATCAGTGCCTCAAGAAGTTAAAATGTAAAATTACCACATAGCCCAGAAATTCTACTCCTAGGTATATAGTGAATATAAATGAAAAGTTATGTCCACAAAGAGACTAGTACACACATGTTTATAGCAGCGTTAATCAAAATAGCCAAAATGTGGGAAGAAACCAATGTCCATCAATGGAGAATGAAAAAATGTGGTATATAAATACAGCAGAGGATTCTTCAGCCATAAACAAGAATGAAGTTCTGGTGTACATGCAATATGGATAAACTATGAAAACATTATGCTAAGGAAAAGAAGCCAGAAACAAAAAAGTCACACATATGTGACTTCATTTATATAAAATATCCAGAATAAGCAGAATACACAAAGACAGACTGCTGGGAACCAAGATGAGAGGTGTATAGGAAATGACTTTAATGGTCATGGGATTTTCATTTCATTTGAGTTGATGAAAATGCTATGGGAACTAGATAGAGGTAGTAGTTCTGTGAATATCTATATTCTGTGATATATTCTGTGAATATCTATATATGCTGTGAATATCTATACTAAATGCCAATGACAGATGAACTTTAAAATAATTAATTTTATGCTAATTTATATCAATTTTTATAAAAAGTAGGGAGAGACTACTGGGAGTATGCAAGGAAGCAGCTATAATTTTCATAAATAATAATTTTCTTAGTTGTGACATTTAATTTAAAAATTTTGAAAAACATTAAATGTAAATTCAAGCTCAGAATATACTCGAGAGAAAAAAAAAACATAAGCGTCCACACAAAAACTTTTACTTGAACCTTCATATTAGCATTCCAATAGCCAAACTGTGGAAATAAACCAAAGATCCATCAACTGATGAATGGATAGCAAAATGTGGTATGTATCTATGCAATAGAATATTATTCAACCACACACAAAAAATTGAGGTACTGATACATGCTATGACATGGATAAACTTGAAATTATTACACTAAGTTAAAGAACTCATCATAAAAGACCATACATTATATGATTTTACTTATATGAAATGTCCAGAATAGGAAAATCCATAAAGAAAGAACATAAAACTGCTGGTTACCTCAGGCTGAGAATGATGATTGCTAATAGAATAATAAAGAAAGTCTTACAGGAACTTCTCTGGTGGTCCAGTGGTTAAGAATACACCCTGCAATGCAGGTTTGATCCCTGATCAAGAAACTAAGATCCCATATGCCTCGGAGCAACTAAGGCTGCATGCCCCAACTGAGCCTGAGCAACACAACTACAGAGTCTGTGTATCCAACAAATGATCTCCATGACACAATGAAGATTCCTAGGCCATAACTAAGACCCAACACAGCCAAATAAATAATTTTTTTCAAAAAAACTTATAGTTAGATTGTGATGATGGACGTGTAACTCAATGGATATACTAAAAATCACTAATTATATATTTTAAATGGACATATTTGTGTGGTAATTATATAATAAAGCCATTCAATTTTTTTTTAATTTAAAACATGAAGTTAGACCCTTACCTCCCACCATACACAAAAATTAATTCAAATGTATCAAAGATCTAAACGTAGAAGCTAAAACTATAAAAATTTTAAGAGAAAACACAGCAGTACATCTTTACAACCTAGGATTTGGCAATGGAGTCATAGTAAGGACCCCAAAAGCACAAGCAACAAAAGGGAAAAAAAGTTCCTCAAAAAATTTAAAATATGATCAGAAATCCCACTTCTGCCATATATACCCAAAAGAATTGAAATCAGGATCTCAAGTAGATATCTGCACACCCATGCTCACTGTAGCATTTTATTTGCAACAGCAAAGACACCGAAGCAACTGTGTCCAACAGATAAGCATATAAAGAAAATGTGATATATATGTACAATAGAGTATTATGAATTTTCTTAAGAAGGAAATTTTGCCACTAGCTATTATATGAACATGGAGGACACTATGTGGAGGGAAATAAGCCAGATGCAGAAGAACAAATTCTATATGATCCCACTTATACAGAATTCATCACAGTCAAATTCGTAGGAGCTAAAGGTGAAGGGTGATTTTCAGGGGTGTATCAGGGATTGGAAGGTTATCAGGACTGGCAAGAGGGGGAACCGGGGATATGCGAATCAAAGGGTACATAGTTCCCCTTACGCAAGACAAGCAAGACTGAGAGAGGTACTGTATAGTGCATATAATAAATAATACTGTATTATATACTTACAATTTGTTGAGTAGATCTTATGGTTAAATTAATTGTATGGTATTATATATGGCATCATATATGGTGAGTTTCACAGATGCATACTTATCTTCAAATTAAGATAAATATACTAAGTATGTATAGCTTTTTTGTATGTCAATCATGCCTCAATAAAAAAAAATAAAAGGGGACAAAAGATTAAACAAAATTAGCATATGACCCAGAAATTCCACTGGTGGGTATACATCTGAGATTTAAAAACTGGTAGTCAATCAAAAGCCTGTACACGACTATTAATAGCAGCATAATTCATCATAACTGAAAAGTGGAAATAATTCAAATGCCCATCAACTGACGAACGATAAACAAAATGTGGTATATTCAAACCATGGAATATTATTCAGCCATAAACAGGAACAAAGTGTTGGCACATGTTACAATACGGATAAACCTTGAAACATGACGGTTAAAGCAAAGGAACCAGACACAAAAGGTCACATACTTTGATTCCATTTACATAAAATGTCTAAAATAGGCATATTCATAAAGAGAAAAAGACCAGTGGTTGCCAAGGACTGAAGAAAAGAGGGGTAATTGTTCTAATGATTAAGTGCTTTCCTTCTGGAGTGGTAAGAGTGGTCTGGAATTAGCAGTAATGGTAATATAACAATGTAAATATAAAAAATGCCACTGAATTATACAGTTTAAAGCTGTTTAAATGGTAAATTTTAACTAATTTAAATCTTATTTCAATTCTTAAAAAAGTCCTAGCTTTCTAAGGTAACTATTTTTCAAGTGGAACATTCACATCTAGTTATGATAAACTGAAAGAACATTTTATTACCACATAGCTACACTTACACTGTGGTTATTTATTCAGTTATTTATTCATAGAAATAACTCAGAATTCAGACAGAAATAAATCCTCATGCTGGACAGAAGTTACATTTGACTTTGAAGTACAGGACAGGACAGATTAGTTAATGACATATCTTTCTATTCATGTTTTCAGGCCAAATTGACATGTAAACTTGAGAAAAACTTATTGTCAAATTTCTACCTCTCATTTTAATCTCCCACTCCCAACAAGACAAGAGTCCACTAAAAATACATTATTAATGAACAGCACCCTTGCAGTAGAGCAGAGAAAATGCTCTGAAGCCAGATGGCTTTAGCTGAAACACCAACACCATCACCAGGGTTCCATTTCTTAATGTGTGAACCTGAAGTAACATTTGTGCCCAGCAACTTACGTGGGCTTGTTCTGAGGTTTAAATGAGCTAATACTTGTTAGGTGTTTAGTACACAGCCTAGCTGCCTACCATAGGGCAATATATGTTAACTATGTTAATTAACAATAGCAGCAAATACTCACCATGTTCTATGAGTTAATTTTCAAAACAGTTTATAGATTAAGAAACTAAGGGTGAAAAGTCACTTGTCCAAGGAAAACAAAAGAATCAAGTCTTGGTCTCAAATGGAGACATGTCCAACTCCAAAGCCCACAATTGTTTTTTTGAGAGTTATGTTTTATTTGGTTGACATAACTGAGCACTTAAGCCCAAGACACAGCTTGCCAAATAACTCTAAGGGTCTGCGTCCTCCCACATTTTTTCTACAATCATAAACTGCCTTTCTAATAAGGTAAGAGTCTTATGATTTCTTTTAATGGGATTTAATCTATGGTTTTTCCTAGTGAGCAGCAATCAAAATTTAATAAAGAGAAACAGGTTAACAATAGATACAGATGTCAAATACACATAGAAAAAAAAAAAATCACTTCAACAGGGGATTTCCCTGGTGGTCCAGTAGTTAAGAATCTGCCTTCCAATGCAGAGGACATGAGTTCAAACTCTGGTCAGGGAACTCAGATCCACACGCTCCAAGGCAACTAAACCTGCACAACACAACTAGAGCGAAGCCCACAAGCTGCAAAGGAGAGCCGACACAGCCACAAGCACATAAAATGTCACTTCAGTCATGTAAACAAACAAACAAAAGAAATAGGAGAATTCAAGGAAAGACCTGGACCCTAACTTCTCCCTTCAATATCATCCCTTCCTACCCCATCTTCCCAAACTAATCACGCCATATTCAACTTCTTATCCTCCCAAAGCAGCAGCTATTTCAATCCTTAGAATCCTAAATCACACTCCCCTCAGCCTAGCAGTTGCCTGCCTCAGCTTCCACCATATTCCCATCTTAGGCATTCCTGGCACATAAAAAAAGTATTGAGTAATGAATGAAGAATGTATTGTCTCAATGTTAGCAATTTTCAAAATGCAAAGTTAGAATAAAATGTACCTGGTAAAATTACGCCTAACTGAAAACTTAGAATGTAACTCTTACTATTAAAAATAATCATGTTAAAAAATGAAATTCATTCTATTAGAATAGTATCAAAGCCTTTGACTGTGTGGATCACAATAAACTGTGGGAAATTTTGAAAGAGATGGGAATACCAGACCACCTGACCTGCCTCTTGAGAAATTTGTATGCAGGTCAGGAAGCAATAGTTAGAACTGGACATGGAACAACAGACTGGTTCCAAACAGGAAAAGGAGTACGTCAAGGCTGTATATTGTCACCCTGTTTATTTAACTTCTATGCAGAGTACATCATGAGAAACGCTGGACTGGAAGAAACAAAAGCTGGAATCAAGATTACCAGGAGAAATATCAATAACCTCAGATATGCAGATGACACCACCCTTATGGCAGAAAGTGAAGAGGAACTCAAAAGCCTCTTGATGAAAGTGAAAGGGGAGAGTGAAAAAGCTGGCTTAAAGCTCAACATTCAGAAAACTAAGATTATGGCATCTGGTCCCATCACTTCATGGGAAATAGATGGGGAAACAGTGTCAGACTTTATTTTGGGGGCTCCAAAATCACTGCAGATGGTGACTGCAGCCATGAAATTAAAAGACGCTTACTCCTTGGAAGGAAAGTTATGATCAACCTAGATAGCATATTCAAAAGCAGAGACATTACTTTGCCAACAAAGGTCCGTCTAGTCAAGGTTATGGTTTTTCCTGTGGTCATGTATGGATGTGAGAGTTGGACTGTGAAGAAGGCTGAGCGCCAAAGAATTGATGCTTTTGAACTGTGGTGTTGGAGAAGACTCTTGAGAGTCCCCTTGGACTGCAAGGAGATCCAACCAGTCCATCCTAAAAGAGATCAGTCCTGGGATTTCTTTGGAAGGAATGATGCTAAAGCTGAAACTCCAGTACTTTGACCACCTCATGCGAAGAGTTGACTCAATGGAAAAGACTCTGATGCTGGGAGGGATTGGAGGCAGGAGGAAAAGGGGACGACGGAGGATGAGATGGCTGGATGGCATCACTGACTTGATGGACGTTGAGTCTGGGTGAACTCCAGGAGTTGGTGATAGACAGGGAGGCCTGGCGTGCTGTGATTCATGGGGTCGCAAAGAGTCGGACACGACTGAGCGACTGAACTGAACTGAACCCTGATACCAAAATCAGAAAGACATTACAAGAGAACTACAGACTAGCATCCCTTATGCATAAAGATGCAAAAACTCTAACAATCCAAATATAGCAACAAATAAAAAATATTAATATCACGAACAAGTGAAATTTATCCTAGGAACACAAGGCTGCTTCAACATACAAAAGAATCAATTAATGTAATATACTGTACTAAAGAAAGAAGGGAAGGACTTCCCTGGTGGTCCAGTAGTTAAGAATCTGCCTTCCAATGTAAGGGGCAAGGGTTTGATCCCTTTTCAGGAAACTAAGATACTAAGATCCCACATGCTACAGGGCAACTAAACGGAACTCAAGAAGCCTGTGCAATACAGCTACTGAGCGTGCAAGCTCTAGCGCCCGTGCTCCACAATAAGAGAAGTCCAAGCACCACAACTCTTAAGTTACCCGCTTGCTGCAGTGAAGACTCAAAGCAGCCAGTACAAAAAACAAAAAAAAGACGGAGGGCAGGAGGAGGCAGCCGGGAGGGCTTCCCTGGTGTTCCAGGGGTACAGAATCCAACTGCCAAAGCAGGGGAGACGGGTTCGATCCCTGCTCGGGGAACTAACTACGCACCACAACTACTGAGCCTGTGTGCTCTGCAGTCCAAACACTCCAGTGAAAGATTCTGCATGATAGAACAAAGATTCATCAGCAACTAAGATCTGTACAGCAACTAAGACTAGACACAGCCAAATAAATAAGTTACTTAATTATATATTTATATATATGTGTGTGTCTGTGGCACGGACTTCCCTGTTGGTCCAATGGTCTCCCACTGCAGGGGTCCTGGGTTTGATCCCCAGTCAAGGAACTAGATCCTGCATGCAGCAACTAACAGTTCACATGCCACAACTCAAGATCCCACATGCTGTAACAAAGATTAAAGATCCCGAGTGCCACAACTAAGACCTAGCACAGCCAAAAAAAAAAAGATTAAAAACCTTTGGGATTTCCCTGGCAGTCCAGAAGTTAGGATTCCATGCTTTCACTGCCAAGGGCCCTGATTTAATCCATGGTTGGCTACTCAGCATGGCCAAATTAAGAAAATAAAGACCTTTGTGCTTCAAGGATACCATCAAAAAAAAATGAAAAAAGCCATAGAATGGGAGAAAATATTTGCAAATCCTATCTGATAAGAAACTTAATCCATAATATACAAGGAACTATAACTCAACAATTTAAAAAAAATCCCTATTTTTAAAAAATACACAAAGAATTTACAACACAGACTCTCCAAAGTAGCTATACAAATGGCCAAAAAGCACATAAAAGGAGTCTCAACATCAGTCATCAGAGAAATGTAAATCAAAATCACAACGAGATAACTCGTTAACACTCACCAGGGTGGCTAAAATTTAAAAAAAGAAAGCAAGTGTTGGCAAGGATATGAAGAAATTACAACTCTCATACATCATTAAAAGGATGATAAAATGGTGCAGTCTGTCATTTCCTCAAAATATTAAACAGTCACCATGTGACCCAGCGACACCACTCATAGGAAGATACCCAACAGAACTGAAAACATATATCCATTAAAAAAACCTATACACAAGTGTTTCTAACAGCATCGTGCCTGCATGCATGCTAAGTTGCTTCAGTTGTGTCTGACTCTGGGACCCTATGGACTGCAGCCTGCCAGGCTCCTCTGTCCATGGAATTCTCCAAGCAAGAACATGAGTGGGTTGCTGTGCCTTCCTCTAGGGGATCTTCCTGACCCAGGGATCGAACCTGTGTCTCTTACAAATACCTGCACTGGCAGGAGGGTTCTTTATCACTAGTGCCACCTGGGAAGCCCAGCATTATGCCTAACAGCCAAAAAAAGTGAAAACAAACAAAATGTCCATCAAATGATGAATGGGTAAACATAATACGATTATCAATATAATGCAATATTATTTGGCAATAAAATAGAATTAAGTAGTTATAGTAAGACTACAATATGGATAAATCTGAAAACATGCTAAATGAAAGACACAAAAGGCCAAAGGTTGTATAATTCCACTTACATGAAATTTATATCCAGAACAGATAAAATACTTTGTCATAGAGACAAAGTAAATCAGTGGTTGACAGGGACTAGGAGAGGGGAAAATGAAGAGTGACTGCTGGCTATGGGTTTCATTTTGGGTGATAAAATGTTCTGGAATTAGACAGTGGTTTTGGTTGCTCAACTCTGTAAATACACTACAGCCACACTGAGTTGTATCCTTTAAAAAGGTGAATTTTACAATATGTTAATTTTATCTTAATTTTTTAAAACGCAGTTACTATGCTTTTTTAATTTGTAAGACATATACTCAGAATTGAAATGTTGAAAAAAATTATACATAACATAAAGGATGTTTGATTTTTACAGGTCCATGCTTTAAACAACAAAAAATACCTTAGAAAAGGAAGAGAGGGAGGGAGGGAGAAAAAGGGGGGAAAAAAAAGACTATCCAAATTACAAGTCATTTAGGTATCAAATAAACATTTATTATTCCTTCTTCTCCCTTGGGTATAAGAAGTATCGTAAGAATCCCCACAGGAGGACTTTGCTGGTTGTCCAGTGGCTACGACTCTACTCTGTGCTCCCAATGAAGGGGGCCAGGGCTTAAACCTTGGTCAGGGAACTAGATCCCAAGTGCCACAACTAAGACTCAGTGGAGCCAAATTAAAAAAAAAAAAAAAGCTTTAAAAAACCCCCATAAGGAATTCCCTGGCAGTCCACTGGTTAAGACTATGTGCTTTCATTGCTCAATGCGTGGGTTCAATTCCTGGTCAGGGGACTAAGCTGACCACAAGCTGCATGGTGTGACCAAAAAAAAAAAAGGGAACACCACTGAATCTAGAAGACATATCTGTACACCTATGTTCATATCAGCATTATTCACAATAGCCAAAAGGTGGCCATCAACTGATAAATAGATAAAGAAAACGTGGTATACTACAGAATATCTTTAAAAAGAAAGAAAACTCTAACAGCCTACAACATGGGTAAACTCTTGAGGACATTACACTAAGCAAAATAAGGTAATCACAAAAAGATAAACACTGTATAATTCCATTTACAAGAGGTTTCGAGAGCAGTCAAATTCAGAAACAGAAAGCAGAATGGTAGTCGACAGGAGCTGGCAGGAAGGGAAAGTGCACAGCTGTTTAACGGGAGAGTTTTCTAAGATCGTAAGAGTGCTGGAGAATGGCTGTACAAAATGTAAATACACTTAATGCTATCAAACTGTACATTTCAAAATGGTTAGGATGGGGAGTTCCCTGGTAGTCTAATGGTTAAGATTCTAGGCTTTCACTGAGGTGGCCCCAGGTTCGATTCCTGGTTGGGAAACTGAGATCCTGCAAGCCACACAGTGTGGCAAAAAAAAAAAAAGCTAGGATGCTAAATTTTATACTATGACAAATGAAATAAAGAATACCCATTGAAACAGGCAAATACATATACTGCTGGCTGAGAGTATAAGTACATATACTCTTTTAGTGGGCAATTTGGCAATATTTTCAAAATCAAAATATTTCAAAATCAAAATTTTGATTTTCAAATCAAAATCAAAAAAACATTTAACTTTGATCCAGAATTCGGTCCTGGAGATTTATCCTACAGATTTATTTGCATACATTCATAATGACTTATGTGCACAGTTGTTCCCTTTCAGCAAAAGAATATGTGGAATGAAAATGTTCATACATTCATACAATAAAATACTATCTAAGTATATAAATGAATGAGAAAATATTGCTCAAAAATGTAAAGATTTAGACAACAAATTAAGTGAAAAAGAAAGAGTAAGTGTGCATAATCTGCTACCTTTGTCATACAAAAAGGTAGGAAGGCCCATATTAACTGAAAGTGTTAATTAAGCAGGCAAGGTAGAAGAGTACTTTAGGGTACTTCATTACTTATCTTTCTATATTTTTCAATCATACACCTAATTCAAAAATCCAAGGTCCATTAGCTCAGCTTAAAAGTTTTAAGTATCACTACTATGTATACTTATGCTTTCTCCTTTAATTAAAACTGTTTATTTCTTCCTGGGTGGGCTGGTAACTAGTTGCCCTAGTGGCCCCCAGTGATCCACATCTCAAAGTACTCCCCTCCCACACTGTATATCTCTTTGGATCTCCTTGTTAGGCTTCTCCTCTTTTGAACCACTCACTCTGGGGAAAGCCTGCTACTCACTGTGAGCAGCCCTATGGAGAAGCCCACAAGGTAAGGAACTGAGGTCTCCTACTGTCAACAGCCATATGTTATTTTTTTTCCCCAACAGCCATATGAGTGTGTCATCCTGGACAAGGATCCTGCAATAGCCTTCCAATGACTGCAGCAGTGAAGGACATCGTGCTTGTAATCTCAAGACAGAAAGGCAGAACCATCCAGCTAAGCCACACCCTTATTCCTAACTTCGTATGACAGAAATGTTTATTGTTTTAGACTACTCAATTTGTGGGTAATTTGAGGGTAATTTGCTTCCCTAATACAAAGGGAATTAGCTAAAAGAATTTGTTTCCAAAAAGAATACTAAAGACACAATAAAAATTATCTGTATAGTGCTGGATATTAAAATAAAATCTCTATTAAATCAGTAAGACTGTAGCAGACAGGATTTCTTCAAATTTTTACAAGCATGTAAAGTTTGTTTATCGAATATATAGAAGCACTGCTGCTGCTGCTGCTAAGTTGCTTCAGTAAGCTTCTAATCGGTAGAAGAAATTACTCCAAAACACCAATTTGGCTGTATGAAAAATGAAACTTCAGCTCTACAACTATACAAAATTATTAACTAAAATGAAAAACAGATTGAGAGGAAATAGTCATGTCCATAAAATAAAAGGATAATAGCTACAAAACACTACAATCTAGATAAGTCAGCGAAGGATACAGACAGCAAAGGCCACAGAAGAAATACAAACATAAACAAATCACTTTCAACAATAAAATTGTATTAATTAAATCAATCTTTCAGTAGCAGTATGCATCTATTTAATTATGTAAAAAACTTAAAAAAATGTTATCAAAGTTGTTTTGTTATCAAAGGGAGGAAAACATCAGACTCATACACTATTGAGAACTGTGTAAAATCATACAATCCTTTTGGAAAACCATACAGAAGTAGGCACATCTGAGACACAAAGAAAATTAACCCATTGCCCTGATAATTCCACCATCACCAGTTTATCCTTAGGAACAACTGCACAGGCATTACTATGAAATTATTAAGGTACCTATCAAGGCTTTACTTAAAACTCCAGTATCTACTCCACCAAGTAACTAATTACAGTGGTATAATTACCGACACTGTAAAACTTCTGCCCCAAAGCTCTACTACATTAAAAAAGCATTTCAAATGTAGCACTTTGTTACCTCTCAACTACTGCTCTGCAATTCTTTATAGATTATGGAATGGCAGAAGTGCTTTTTCTTCATATGTTAATAAGAAAAATAGAGTCAATACACTGTCAACTGAACCATCTGCAACATTAAAGAGATGCCTTTAGACATAAAATTTCAGTAACAATTAGCATGGCACTAATGTCTATTATTTTTACTGGGTATAGACAGAACTTGCACCATGCACACTGCCGACGTCATCAGGGATCCCCAACAGCTCCAACTACTGCGTCACGAGAAATTATAGAAATGACAAGGGGAATATACCCTCATAATTTACAGAGAAAGATTACCTTCAGATTCTTCTTGGTATATGAGGGGATATCATATAACCAATAATTATTTTTAATTTAATGTGTAAATATAATTGTTCATCATCCAAAATGGATTTTATCCTCCCAGCAATCTTAAACACAGTATTATGGTATTTCCTGTAAGTTCACTAGACATGTGAAAAGAATTTTAGAGGACTTAATAAAGTAATTTTACCTAATAACAGTAACAAACACTAAAATCTGTTCCAATTTGTTAAGGGGAAACCACAAGTTTGTATGATTATATAGTTTCTTTAATAAGTCATCTAAAAGACGTAATAGTTAAAAATTAGGATTTGTATACAGGCATAATAAAGAATGCAGATCATCTAGAATATATAAAGAACTCTCAAAACTCAACAATTAAAATCAAACAAATTAATTAGAAAATGGACAAAAAACATGAGTATATTTCACCAAAGAGGATATACAAATGGCAAATAAGCACACAAAAAGATGCTCAACACCATTAGCTATCAGGGAAATGCAAATTAAAACCATAATGAGATATTATTACATAACTATCAAAATGGTTAAAACAAAAATAGTGACAACACAATGATGGTGAGGATGAACAGAAAGTGGATCACTAATACACTACTGGTCACTCTAGAAATCAGCTTGGCAGTTTCTTATAAAAGCAAACATGCCAGTAACATATGATTCAGCAATTGTACTCTTGGGTATTATTCCCAGAAAAATGAAAACTTATGTTCACACAAAAGCTATATATGAATGGTCACAGCACTTTTACTTCTAATAGCCAAAAGCTAGAATAAACCCAGATGTCCTTCAACAGGTGAACGGTTAAACAAACTGGTGTGTGTGTGTGTAATAGAATGCTGCTGCTGCTAAGTCGCTTCAGTCGTGTCCGACTCTGTGAGACCCCATAGACGGCAGCCCACCAGGCTCCACTGTCCCTGGGATTCTCCAGGCAAGAACACTGGAGTGGGTTGCCATTTCCTTCTCCAATGCATGAAAGGGAAAAGTGAAAGGGAAGTCGCTCAGTCGCGTCGGATTCTTCGAGACCCCATGGACTGCAGCCTACCAGGCTCCTCCGTCCATGGGATTTTCCAGGCAAGAGTACTGGAGTGGGGTGCCATTGCCTTCTACTTAGTAACAAAAAGAAATAAAGTATCGATATACTCAGTAACTTGGATGACTCTCCAGGTAATTTTAAGTGAAAACACCCAATACATATATATATACTGCATGACTCCATTTACAGGCACTTTTTAAATGACAAAATTTTAGAAACAAAGGACAGGTTAGTAGTTGGCCAAAGATGGAGGAGGAATTGCCAGGAAGAAGACGGATGTGATACAAAAGGGCCACAGGAGAGACCCTTGTGGCACTGAAACTGTTAAACATCTTAACTGTGGTACTGAGTATACAAATCCATACAGGTGACAAAAATGCAAAGAACAGAGTACACACAAACAAACAGAAGTAAAACCAGGGACATCTGGAATATGTCCTTATAGAAATAAAGAATTTTCTTTAAAAAATAATACGAAAAACAAAAACTGGGTCATCTGAGTAGGTTTGGTGGATTATACCAATGTCAATAATCTGGTTGTGGTATTAGATGCTTTCACAAAACATGCCACTGCAAAATCAAGCAAAACACACATGAGATCTCTGTACTATTTCTTACAACTAACTGCATGTGCACTTATACTAATTTCAATAAATTAAAAAAAAAATCTACCTACATGTTCATTTGAATGCATGTCCTTAATATATTAAACAAAGTATCAATAATATGTATATGAGGCCACTTGTGTGTCCAAAAGATTAAAAAAAAAAAGGTCTACAAACACAAAGAAAATTCTAATAAAATATTAAGAGTGAAAATGAGGGAGCATTGGGAATTCCCTGGCAGTTCAAGGGTTAGGACTGGTTAGGGAAATAAGATCCCACAAGTGGCAGTTTGACCCAAAAAAAGAAAAAAAGAGGGAGCATGTGAAGATGACAGAAATAAAGATCCTTTTTTATTAACATTCTATCTTTCACTTTTACTATGAATTTATGTTACTTTTCTAACTAAAAAGATTCCTAGCAATTTCTTCATTTGAGATCATTTTAAAGTTTCAGAAATGATCATTCAATGAAAATCAAGTCCACCACCAGAAAAGAGGTGGGCTCTCCTACAAACCAGGGGGTGGAAATGAAACATTTATATCCAGGACAAAGAACACCCAGCAAAGAGCAACAATGTAATAAGTTATACCACTTCACAGCTGGAGTGTGGAAAGATACTGAATTTATGGCCCAAATTAAATTCTCCTGATTACCAATCAAAAAATGGATCCAATTCTCCTGATATTAAACAAAAACTGAAACTGTCAAATAGTCCAATGCCCTTATCTTACCAATTAAGCAAGAAGAGTTTGGATAAACAGAAAAAAGCAAAACTGTAAAGATATGTTTCTCAAAATTCACAATTCTTTCAAATGTGCATTTGGCTTTTGGCATAGAATAACATGCATCACTTACTGAGCACCTACTTCAAAAACAGCACTGTGCTAGCTGCTTCAGATAAATTATTTTGCTGCATCCTCTCAAATGTGCAAGGCTGCACAGTATATGCCCCATTTAGAAATGAGGAATGGGCTCAAAGAGATGAGGGACTTCTACTAGTAGCATCTGTGCTACGAAACTATTATGACTTAATATCCTTAAGAGCTTATACATAAGAATACGAAAATGAAACCTTGAGATATAAGGAGCACAAATTCAAAGCCCTTAGAAACTGAAGGCATGAGGGAATGAAGTCAGAAAAAAATCTCTGAAGTTTTGAAATTTGGTACATTGATCTGATCACCTTCCTACCTAAAATTTACTCCCCTTCCCAACTTGTATCTCTGTAATAGTACCATTCATTCTTCTACTTCATAAGTACATTGAGTGTCTGCTACAAAGAAAGCATCACACTACACACTGTTAAGATACTAAATGCTGAAATTAGACCAGGAAGAGAAAGGCATAAGCCAGGGGATGGTGAAGTAAGGCACCACTAATAGTTCAGTTTGGCTGAACTCAGGCCAGCCAGGATATCTCAGCAGATGAGATTTGGGAAAGTCAAGATGAGGTCTTATCAAAGACACTGAATTTGGGCTTTATTTGTTAGGCAAATGGGGAGAAGAGTTAGGCATTGAAGGTAAAGCTTTCATCAGAGACCTGTGTTTTGTTTGTGTGCTTATAGTCGCTCAGTCCTGACACTTTGTGACCCCATGGACTGTAGCTCACCAGGCTCCTCTGTCCATGGGGTTCCAGTCTAGAATACTGGAGTGGACTGCCATGCCCTCCTCCAGGAGATCTTCCCAATCCAGGAATCGAACCCAGGTCTCCCATATTGCAGGCAGATTCTTTACCATCTGAGCTACCAGGGAAGCCCCATCAGAGACCTCACCTAGTATTTCTCTTTTTGAAGGTCAAAGGTAATTCTGTCTCTCCAGAAAGACTGGAAAGAAAAACAATATGAAGACCAGTAATAAAGGTTACATAATAGAATGGAAACAGCATAAAAATTCAACCCTGTAACATGGATTACAAAGCCTATATTTATACTTATCTCCTGACAACCCTGCTCCTCTCAGATCCCTATTCAAAGAATTTCTTGCCACTTTCATATGCTATTCCTCCTTACTTACTGGCAGGTCTCTGCTTAAATATATATAACCTTCTATGAAATTCTTCCACATTACTCCAGGCATGACTTTTTCCAAACTCCCACAGTCCTGCTCTGTAACTTCTACCAGGCCGTGTGGTATTCTGTACTGTCATTGTTTACACCAGTCTTCCTTGGATGGTAAAGTTCCTTAAAAGCAGACTGTATCTTTCCTTTTATACTAGCAATGCCTGGCATCGAGAAGGCACTCAAGTTCATTTTGATCATATAAACAAGTGATTCCAAGGTTTCCAACCTTGAAAAGAACTGGAGGATGATGCCATCATTAAGACAGGAGGGGATTTCCCTAGCAGTCCAGTGGCTAAGTCTCCCTGATTCCAGTGCAAGGAGCCTGGGTTTGATCCCTGGTCAGGGAACTAGATCCCACATGCAGCAAGTTTGCATGCTGCAACTAAAAGACCCCCCCAGGCTGCAATTAAAAGACCATGAATGCTGCAGTGAAGATCAAACATGCCTCATGTTACGACTAAGATCTGGCATGGGCAAACAAATAAGTAAAAATAAGTATTTTTTTAAAAAGACAGAAGGAAAAGCATGTTTGGCAAAAAGAGATGGTCAAAAGTAGCCAAGTATGCTACAGGTGGAAGAGAAACTCAGCTGGAAATTTGTTTCTTGGTCTGAAGCTCAGAAGTCAGATCAAGAGTTTTCACACAGCAGAGAAGTGAATTAATAAAAGCAGATAAGACTGCAGAGAATGACAGAGAAGAGGAAGAAAAGAGAACAAGCACTCCAAAAAGGACTGTTTAAAGGAGCAGTGGTCAAAACACTGCACATCTAGTAGGATAAGTCTGGAGGTGTCATTTGTAACTGAAAAGAACAGTTCCAACAGAGTAGAGAAGCCAATCCACAGGGCTTTAAGGGGGGGTAAACAAAGTAGACAACTCTCAAGAAATTCCCCAGGAAACAGGAAAGTAATCACAGGGGTTAGAGGATAGAGGAAGATTCTTTAGAATAGAAAGATGGCATTCTGTTTTTAGGCAGAAAAAGTGATGCAGTGAAGGTTGAGAATAAAGATCCTAGCAGAAAGGAGAAAGTAATGACGAGAACCAGGACCTCCAGCAGGGACAGAGTCAGAGAAAAAGCAGAAACTGAGAAGTGTGGAGACAGGAAAGGAGGAAGCAGAGAAATGCTGAAATGATGAGAAGGGAAGAGTGAACCCCATTTCTGTCTCAGGCACCAACACAACAAGCCTTGAACATAGTCTGTACTTATCTCTTTCATTCCTCAAATCCAGGCTCCAACTTTATTTCCAGTCCAGGCAACCCTAAAAGGGCTGCCAATTTTCTCTCTGAAATAATCTCTCAGATTTATCCCCTTTCTACTACTGACTCTGCTCAATTCTAATTTTTAATTACTACTGCAAGACTCCACAACCTAACATTGCCTCTACTCTCTCCCAGCCAAAATTTCCCAAACACAGATTTCATCATCACTTCTCAGCTAAAATTCCTCACTGGATCCCAGTTTCTATCACATCAACATCAAACGCCAATCCGAATTTCTAGGCCCTATTTCGCAAGAACGGGCTTCCCTGGTGACTCATTGGTCAAGAATCTGCCTACAATCCAGGAGACAGGAGTTTGATCCCTGGATCAGGAAGATCCCCTGGAAGAGGAAATGGCAATCCACTCGAGGATTACTGCCTGAGAAATCCCATGGACAGAGGAGACTGGCAGGCTACAGTCCGTGGGGTCACAGAGTCAGACATAACTGAGCAACTAAACTATCCTACCCAACCCTGTGAAAATACTGTTTATTTAATTCTTTTTATCCAAAGTACCTTTCTAAACCTAACCAAACCCAACCCAGTCAATGAACTGAAGTCCCACTCTTCACTGGAGCCTTGATTGCTCTAGGTTTCATTCATGTCTCCATTGATCTCCGTAACCAGCTGAACATCCACAGCACAGAACTTAGTACAGAGAGTGGTTTGTATTTCCTCCATCTCCAAGACTGTACAGGGGTATACTGTCACAACATCAAGATATCTATCTTGAAATGGCTCCCAAAAAAGTCTCTATTTAACATCCATCCCACGTACAATATAGTGTCTGTCTCTACCTAATGAAACACAAGCTAGTATTACAGTGTAAATCAATAACAAGGTAAAACTGCAAACAAATCTGGCACAAAGATGCTGTGTTTCTTAAAGTCAATGCAAATAATAAAGAACTACTCCAATTAAAGGCAAGAAAAAGGTGATCTAGGTCAACCAATAAACAAGTGACAACTGACAAGGAGAACAGGACAAGAGCTTCAAAGAGAGAGATGATGAACATCAAAGGATTAAGAAAAGTTAGTGAAATGACATAGTGGAGGGAGGATAAAACAAGATTGGCAAAATATCAGTAATTCTTAAAGCTTGGTGAGGAGTACATGGAAATTCAACCATTTTCTCTTCTTTGGTATATAACTGAAACTGTGTATAGTGGATTTTTTTTTTTAAAGAATACCTTAGTTAAGACTAAGTCTTTAAAAAAAAAGACTAAGTCCTTAAATATTTTATAAAAATTTATCCTTATGATCATGGTAAGAAAATGAAGTAAAACAAAGTATGCCATCTACCTATTGTACAATTTTGCTGGACAAAATTTTTAAAAACCTACTTGAGGGCTTCTCTGGTAGTCCAGTGGTTAAGACTTGCAATTCAAGGGACACTGGTTCGATCCCTCGTCCAGGAGGATTCCACATGTCACTGAGCAACTAAGCCCCCGTGCCACAACTACTGAGCCAGCACTCTAGAGCCCAAGGTCTGCAACTACTGAAGCCCGGGCGCCTAGAGCCCATGCTCCACAAGAGAAGCCATTGCCACGAGAAGCCTGAGCACCACAATGAAGAGCAGCCTATGCTCACCGTTGACTACAGAACGCCAATGTGCAGCAATGGAGACCCATCATAGCCAAAAATAAAAATCTATTTGATTCTTGCCTTATTATAAAAAAATAGTTGCCATCAAAATCAAAATTTTGATAAAGGTTTAAAACTGACTTTTTTAATTCTCAATTTTACATTTCAATATAAAATCTAAATAAACCTGTTCCTCCCTATTTACTTATGAAATTTTAGTCCTTCAATTTTAATTGTGTTCATTTTTAGTGGTCTTCTTCAAATAAAGAGAATCACTAATATATACTTTAGACTACTCTGGAGGCTGCCTACATCCTAAGAACTTTGACGATTCCCCAAATTCATGAATACTGCCACAGCATAAATTAACTCAATTTTACCTCCATAAAATATCTAAATGAGGAAGAATATCAAACAAAGAATTGCTGCAATCTAGTAAGAAAACCAGGAGATACTTCAGGCCCAGGCAAGAGTGTCAGGGACCTTCAAAAGTCCCTAAAGAAAACCAAGAATACTCAAATAATTCTATGGTTTCAATAGTTTTCAGTCTTATCCCCAATAATCTTAAGTACCTTTAAGGTAGACCTAGACCTTCCATGACATTTGTTTTTTACTACAAAGCTATGAAGACCCAATGAGACAATACAGACCAAAGCACTTAAAACTAAGTTATTGCCTGTTATAACTTGGAGCTCTGGGAACCAACCTTCCTTGAAGATTTTTTCCAAACACCTACAATATACAAAGCACTGTATACTATATATGTACACTGGCAGAAATTAGACAGTATCAACCCAATTAAATACAAAAATACCAGGTCAGGATTATTAACTATAGTGAGAACCATTTCACATCACTGTATGCAGAAAAAGTAACTGAAGAGTATGAAGGTAAACTGAAGAGGCTGCTCCTTTATGACAGGAGACAGTCTGCTGATAGCTAGTTGTACAAAAACAACTGGCAATACAACATTGAATCATGTTGTCATTTCTAGTTCCAGACAGAGAGTTTAAAATCCTAATAAGTACTCGTTACTCTTGCCAGGAGACTCTTATTCTATCACAGTATCAGACAATAGCACGTGCAAAAGATTTTCTAAAACTTCTAGCCCTAAGCACACGCTCTAATACAAAGTGCTCTCCATACCTGCTGCTTCAACCAGTCACTGTGAATAGTCTGAATACATCAAGTAGCTACATAGAATTTCTTTTAATTACACCTTGCTCAAGCTTACTGTTCAACTAAATTTGCATTTTGAGACTGACTTCACTTTAAATTCTCAGAAAATATCAAAGGCGAAAATGAAAGCAATAGATTTTGGATGAAGCTCTTCAGATTTATCCACAATCTGTGAGAAAGACTTAAAGAATAAAGATTCGAATTCGCTGGTGTTCAGTGGTTAGGACTTTCACTGCCATGGCCTGGAACTAAGATTGAACTACTGTACTGTTCAGTCTCTGGTCAGGGGAACTAAGATCCAAAAAGCCACATGCAGGACAGTCAAAAAAAAGAATAGATACTGGTTTCTTCAAGTCCACAGTCTTTGAGTAATTTTATTTTCTACATGAAAAAAATTTTTCTACACTTACACAACAAGTTTGTTAACTCTCATTTTAGATGCATTATGTTTTTTCTAAAGGCTCTAGTATTTTAGAACTAATAATGACACCTCTTTGATAAGAACCACACAGATTTACACTTACACTTCTAGAGAAACATGGATCTCCACCTTCTGATCTAAGTTTTTATGTAGGGACAAAACTATATACATGTAAAATACATTTCAATGTAACAAGAAGAATTTGTCTGAGCTGCTGATAGGCTGCCAACACAGCCTATCCACCCTAAAAAATATCTAGGACAAAACAGACTCAAGATAACTACCGAAACAAATTTTTTAAATCTGCAACTGCCAAACTAAGAAATCAAGGAGTAGTACTAACGCATATTTAAGATATGAATCAACAGAAACAAAAGCGACACACCCACATTCTCACTCTTAATTTTAAAGAACAGCAGGGCTATATAGTAAAATGAACGTTTAATGCACTCAAAACTATCACCACACACCAAAAAGTTTTTCCTATCTAAATCTTAACAGAGTATTTCAGAGGCATCTTGAGAAGGGAATGGGATCCTCTTTGGTGACGTAACAGATGACCATGACAAGTGTGTCTGGGCAGAAACAAAATCAGAATCAAATACTTAAAATTGAAAGGAATCTTTTAACAATCAAGCTGGTTCAGATTTTTAAAGTGATGAAACAGGGTAAGTGAAGTCAACTGGTCATTTAGCTAACTAGGGACAGTCAAAAATTCTGGGTGAAGACCTGATTTTTAAAAAGCAAGTATCATTTACCACAATCTAACAATAGTAGGTAGCGCTACTGAGTAACTCAAAGTACATTTTTTCCCATTTCTATACACATACACCCATACCACACACATAACTACACTTCAAAATTTTAAAGCAGAAAAGGTTTAAGAGTGTACTCTGATAGTGGCTGTTACCATAGGATGCTGTACAACACGTACTTCAGAAAAAATAGCCTAATTTAAGTTTTGACTGATGTCCAAAAAGGCCTTTTCATCTGAGCTACCCTGAATGTGAACCCAAAATGTACTTCAACCTGAAAGTCATCCCATCAACGAAAAATATAAGCCATGCCTTATGCAAAAATAGGACTCCAGGTAATTCACTGATTCCTGTACTCATGACACAAGCAAGCCAAAGCCAAGGACACTTTTAGAAAAAAAGCTAAACAAATGTATACCTCTATCTTGGAAACTTAATTCTGAACTCAATCAAATGCCCTTAAAAGCTTAACTCTTAACCAATCCTCAATGGAGAGTTGACTTGGAAAATCAGAAAAGAATCAAACTCATATAAGACAGAAAAAAATTTTAGATCAAAGTAAAATTTTCCCAAAGAGCTTATTATTAGCAATAAGCTTTCATCTGTGAACTGGTAAACAACCAAAAACCAATTAGTTATAACCGGTTTTTATAGTTTCCCTTTAAGTTGCCTGTATATATACATTAATGTATATATTTAAGTTGTACCAAAAACTGCTTACAAATGGCAATTCCTGTGAAGTAGATGATGATGAAGTTCCAGGTAATTCTAGCATGTTTCCTAATGTACTGGTACTGGAGTCTGGATCATCCTGAAAAGATAAATTTATTGAGTTTAATTGCTCTTCTATGGTAACGTTTGTATCTCCTAGCGAAAGGGGGGCTGGGAGAAGGGCTGCTTTTTCATGGCTGCCGTCCACGTCACTTCTTTGCTTATTTCTCTGCGTTTCGGTCTGAGGAGCTAATGGCAAGAATGGCGGTTTGCCTGCACCGTGTCTACTGTCTGGTGTGCTGTCTTGTTCATCTCCCATGGCCACGTCTACACCATTCTCTGATTTAGGCTCATAATTGCAGGTGGCATTGGTTTGAGTTTCCTCAAAGATCTCCTCTATACTCTCATCCTCTGTGACTGGCTGTTCTGGGTCCATTTCAGAATCTACATCTGCATCGTCCACACAAGTAAAATTCTCAAAGTGCAGAAAGCCATTCTTGACAGTCTTTGTTACTTTTACCTGGAGTTCAGGGGAGTTATTACAAGAGGGTTCCTGTTTCATAGCAAGTGCTGTTGGACCACCAGGATTCAAGGAAGTGCAAACAACTGGCGACTGAGCTCTTGAATCACTTTTTTCAGGGTCTTGAAAGGATTCTGATCCATCAGCAGACCCATTTAAATACTCTACATTGATCATGGAGGCCAAATCCTGTAGTTTCCGCAGTGGAATGTAACAAGATGGAGAATCTTGTCCATAAGCATTTTGGGATGTTCCACTGGCAGTCGATAACTGCATAGTACACCCATTAAGTGGCTCAGAAAAATTGGATTGACCATTACCGAAAGGGCTGTCCTTGTCTTCAGGGGCATCTAAATTCACTGGATTGGAAAAGGGCAGCAGACAATTTCTTCTAGGTAGTTCACAGGTCTGATCCATCCTGGGCCAGCATCAACCTGGAATCCAAAAACACGTCAATTAATCTGAGTTAATGGGCCATTTGACTCTTATCTTCAAAATGGCAGCCACTTCTCAAGGCCTAGTGGCCTCGATGCTTTTCTGCTGCACTTCCATGGGTGGAAAAAGTTCCCCAGCTGACGATGGAAAAACAGCCTCGGTGAGCCTCCGCGAACTCCATCTTCCCGGAGACGGGTAGATCTTGCCACATGGAAACAGCCCGTCCCTTTTTCCTGCAGACTGGTGGGCAGTTGGGCTGATCTAAAATTAAAATCCCGTTGGCAGTAGAAATTTCCAAATCTCAAACAGGATTGTCTTTCCCCTCCCCCGCTAGGAGTCCAGCGGCCGGATCTCCCAAAAGCAGGGGGCTGTAGGGTTCGAGGGGGGCTCCGGGACGCTGCACAAAAAGGTTACCCCCCCCCATCCTTCCTGGCTCTCTCGGGCGCAGCGGTCACAATAGCGCTGCACCCTGCGCCCCAACTGGCGCCCGAGCCTTTGCAGTGGCCGTGCTCAGGCCGCAAGCAAGTCGGCGAAGCGGGTGCACCCCGAAGTTCTCCTTTCTGATTGCAGGCCTGCTTGGTCCACAGCTGCAGGCCCAGAGGCCGGAACGCGGCAGGGGGAGAAACGGAGGCAGTCGGTGAAGCCGAGTCAGGGCAGCAGCAGCAGCTGCTACAGCTTGACAAACATGGCTGCTGCCGACGCCGCCGCCGCCTGCCCGGGCCGCGTTCCTTCCCGCAGCGCCGGTAGCACCTTCTGGCCGAGCCGATCGCACTCATCAATATTCAGCACCAAGCAAAGTTTGCTGCAGAAGGGCAGCCAGCCCCGTGCCCCCCAGCCGGCTACCTGAAGGGAGGCGGAGGCCGAGGTGCGCGCGGGAGGCCGGCGGGGCACGGGCCGCGCGGGGAGGAAGTTCGCGGAGGCCCGGCCGGCTAGGCCTGAGCCCGGCTGGTAGTGATGTAGGGGGAGGGGGCCTGCGGCTGCAACGCCGCGGGCCACCAACCCTGCGCCGCGCCCGGCCCTCCCCCGCGCCCCTCACCTCACGGCCACCACCATCTTCCCCGCCCGGCCGCCTCCCCCATCCGCTCGCGCCAGCCCGCCGCCCACCCCAGCGCACTAGTTACCGTGCCCCGCGCCCCCTCCCGGGCCGGCTGGGGGGAGGGGGTGACCCTCATTACACTGGGGCGCGAGCGGAGCGGTGGGGAGAGCGTGGAGCCGCTCGCCGCACCCCCCTCCCCCCGCGTCTCTCTTCAGGAGAGAAGGTAGCAAGCGCGACCTGCCCCGGCCTATTCCGCCGCCGCCTCCTCCTCCTCACACCCCCACCGCGCGCGCCCCCGCGGTGGCGCGTGCGACCGAGCGCCTCGCGCCGGCCCGCGTGCGGCTGGGGCCCCGAGTGCGCGCGCACCCCTTCCCCCAAGGCGCGCGCTCCTTTGCCTCACTCTTCGGGGTTCAGGGCGGGTGAAGTCGGGCTCGCGAGCGCGCCACCCAATCAGCGGAGCCGCCGCTGCCGCCCCCTCCCCTCCCCCTGCGCGCCCGCTCGCGGCCCGGGCCTACGGGCCGGCCCGACTGCCCGGGCGGGGCCTGAGGCGGGCTCCCCAGGGGCCTCGCGCGCCTCCCCGGAGTGTCGGGGCCTGCGGGCGTCGTGGGTGGCACTCCGATCCCCTCACCTACCTCGGGGAGCTGCGCCGGCCCCGGGCTGCACACGTTTCCAGAACCCTACCGGTCTGGAGCCCCAGCCCCGGCGGCACCTGGCTGGGCTGAGGCCTGTCCGACCGCCCCGCCAGCCCCGCTCGGGCCCGCGTCAGTCCCGGCCTCCATCTTAGGTTACAGCCCGGGTTCCCTATCCACTGGGCACCTGCCTTCAGCCCGCTCGGCTCGGGCTCGAGACCAAGGCAACCCCCCTCCTACCGCGGGGCTCACCTGGGGGCTTGGGCTGGGGTCTTCGAGGCCTCAAACCCCGAGCAGGCGCGGCCGCAGGTGAACCCCCTGCCGGGCCGCACCCCAAGCCCACATCACCACCACCACAGACCAAGCAGAGCAGGAAACAAAATGGAGGCAGCAGCTCGGGTCTGCCTCCCCGAGCCAAGCCTGTGCAGCCCCAGGGCTCCCTTCTGCCGCAGGCCCGACGCCTGCGAGGCCGGAGGCTGGCTCGTCCCAGGCACCAAAGGCAGCCGCCCTAGAGCAGCGCAGACAGGCCGGGGACTCAGCCCTGCAGTCCCCACAGCCCCTCACCCACCATCCCTTCCCTTCCCCCTCCCTCCATTCCTCTTCCTCCCCCTGCCCGGCCGTGCGGGGTGAGCGGCTCCCGGGAGCTGGGTCGGGTCGGGTTACCCGCCCGGGCACTGCCCGCCCAGCCTTGGCCTCCGTGGGGGGATGAGGCCAGGCGACCCCCGCGCTGAGCCCACCCCCCGCACCCGAGCCGGGCAGCAATCTGACAGCACGCCCGCACCTCGGCCTGCCGCGGTGCGGCCCCCGCCCAGTGAGGCCGAGTCCCGAGCCCGGGCACCGCCGGGACGAAGCTCCCTCGTCACCCCCGGGCCCAGGGGTCCTCGCAGCCCCGGGCGGGGCTAGGGGAGCGCTGGGGGAGGGGTCCACTAATCCCTGCACCGCCTCCCGCGCCTAGTCCGGGTCTAGGCCTGGCACTGGGACTCGGGCCGGGGGCGCGGGCGGGCGTCAGTAGGTGTGTGCGCGCGGGGCAGTGGACGCGAGCTGGGGGCCCGGAGGGGCCGAGCCTCGCACCGCGGACGCTGCAGTTCTCTGCACCCAGGCAGATGGCCCTCTCGTGCCACCTCCGCCCCGCGCAGGCCGCCTGCTCCGCAACCCTGCTCCCCGGGGAGCGCGCGCCTCGCCCCTGCGGGCCGGACATCGGGACCCCGGCGGAACAGGGCTGGGAGGGCGGACCGCCGGGCTGGCCCCGCCAAGACTGCTCGCCTAATTCCTGGTCTGGGGCGCTCTGCCCTCGGGCGTCTGGCACATCGAGGCCTGCACCCAGTACCCGGGGCCCCGCAGCACTGGCCTACTGCGTCCAATCACCAAAGACACCGCGAGGGCAGGTGGGGAAACCCAAATAACGACCCCGCGACGCCGACCTCCCCCAGGCCCTTCGCCTAACCCGATCCAACTCTGACCCTCCCTCCTCCTCCCGGCTTGATCCCCGACAAAATGCTCACCTGGGTACCTATTTGGTCCCTAGAGTGCTAAGTTCATCCTATATGTTCAGAGAAAAATCACAAACGACCGCCATAAAAAATTCCGCCTCCTCCAGAAAGCCTTCTGTGATTAGTGTTAACTCCATCTCAAAGCTGAGGGCGCCGCCCTCGAGAGCCACGTGACTACCATTCCTCCTAGGGCTTAGTAAATGTGCATAATTATTGCCTCAGTGGAGTGTTTACCCGCCATCCTTCTATCTGTTAATGGCGAGCCCACCTGGGAGAAAGGCACTTTTGGCGTTGTCTTCCGCGGTATTGGCTTTCGCTTGCTGCTCCCTAAATTCCGTCCTTCAGCCTTCACCCCGAAACTGGCCCCAGTAGACTTGGAGCTCAGGATGCCCGTAGCTTCCTTCCCTCCAAGTCCCACAGACCAGCCAAGGAGATAGACAACAGGTCCTTACCACACCTGAGTGCTGGGATGCATCCCTGCCAAGAAAGCAAGCAAGCTGTCTTGGAAGGAAGGTGTCCCCTGGAACCAGTGTGATGAGGGGAGCACTGTGACCTCAGGTGGCCTCCTGTTGAAGAGAATGAGGTATCCTGACTGTTCCCAAGTGCATAGTCAGGTTGGCAGTGAGTTGAAGAAGAGCCGGGTCTACACTCCAGGGTCCCGCCCTACAAGGACCCGTCCTTTGTTCTGCTAAGGAGTGACTCCTGCTAATCCTTTCTAGTCAATTCAATGGGGGAGCTCTGACTGGCTCCTTCTTCCTTCTTGCATGCTAAATTGTTTTAGTCGTGTCCGATTTTATGTCACGATATGGATTGTAACCTGCCCGGCTCCTGTGTCCATGGGATTCTCCAGGCAAGAATACTGGAGTGGGCTGCCCTCCTCCAGAGAATCTTCCCAATCCAAGGATCGAACCAGCGTCTCATGTCTCCTGCCTTTGCAGGCGGGTTCTTTACCACTAGCGCCACCTGGGACTCCTTCGCACCTAATCTTTTGAACTAGTCATTTCCGACTGACAGTTACCTCCTATCAACTGCCCCAATTCAGATTACTTGCAACCCTTTATTCTCCCATGACCATCCTGAGGGCCTGTGAGGTGCCACTCAATGAATGGCCTTGAGCCACTCAGTTAAAAAGCCACAAGCCTCAGTTTACTCACCTGTGGTTTCCAATGCACAGGGTGGCTCTGAGGCTCTTGCAAGGCAAAGGTGTTTGGAGCCTATACAGACTACATACTTGATAAATGCTGAGATGTTTCACTGCTTCTTTCAGCAACCATTTTTTTGTATTCCAGGCAGTTTTGCAGGATGCTGGGGAAACAAAGGATGAGATCCCTACCTTAGGAAGCCCCCAGCCTTAGGAAAAAACACTTAAATAAAGGTGCAAAGGTGTGAAAAGGGACAAGCACAATGCTTCCTCCAGAGCTGATCTCTAGACATCACTGACCTAAACAAACCTCTCTCTCCAACTTCACAGGCCCCATGGAATAGGTCTAGTGCCTATGTGCTCAGTTGTGCCCAACTCTTTGCAACCCCATGGACTGTAGCCCGCCAGGCTCCTCTGTCCATAGGTTATTTTCCGGGCAAGAATACTGGAGTGGATTGCCAGTTCCTCCTCCAGGGGATCGTCTCGACCCAGAGTTCGAACCCAAGTCCCCGGTGCGTCTCCTGCATTGGAAGGTGGATTCTTTCCCACTGCCCCACACAGAATAGCGTAGGAGCTAAAGGAGGACAGGCAGCTGGGGATGAACAGCTTACTGATGATGGTCTTAGGGAAAAGACTGAATCCCAGAGAAAACCTCCTGGACTTTCCTGGAATGACTCAAGGGTCCCTTTCTGCCTCTCAGAATAGAATTTGGCTACAGAGGTCTCACCCACAGCAGCTTCCTTTGGTGACTCCCATTCAGAAGGCTAAGCACCTGTTGGGTGCCAGCATTTTGTTGAGGGAACACACAGGACCCTATATTCTCAAAGGACACTGGCTCCCGAAGTAGGGGAAGAAAGGATAGGGCTGTGGCCTGCCCTCCTTGTCTCAGCACAAGGAACTGGGCCTGTGCCTCTCATCCTTAAGACAGAGATTAGAATCAGTAAATACTTGCTGAGTCTATGCAGCATACTGGACACCATGCTGGGTACTTGACATGCATGAGTTCCTTTAAACCTTTAGCCCTATGCAAAAATGAGGCCTGAAAGATTAAGCCCTTCTGCAAGGTCTCAGAGTCTTGTCAGTTCACGTCTTCTGCTCCTGGCAAATACACCTTCCAGGTACAGTAGGTGAGAAGACCCGGTACAGTGCCTTGCACATAAGGACTCTGGAATTTGAGTGGTGGGCAGAGTGAGATTACCTTAGCCTCAGTTTCCTCATCTGTAAATTACCGATACTGGTAACTTGCTGAAAGAGATACCTGTAGAGACATTCTGCCAGTGTACTCCTTTTTTCTTAGAACTGCCCTCCCCTTTCATTCATGAATTCAGCAGATATAGCTTCCCACGTGGTACAAAGAATCTGCCTGCCAGTGCAGGAGAAACAGGTTTGATCCCTGGGTCAGGAAGACCCCCTGAAGTAGAAAATGGCAACACACTCCAGTATTCTTGTCTGGAAAATTCCCCTCAGAGGAGCCTGGCAAGCTATAGTCCATAGGGTTGTAAGCTATGTAATTAGGAAAAGAAAAAAAAAAGGCTATGCATTGATTCAGCAGATACTCATTGTGTTCCCCCTCAGAGTCTTGTGGGAAAGGCAGAGAAGTAGTAATAAGGTAGAGAGCTGAACACTGAGAGAGAACCCAGAGGTGCTGGGGGAGCTGAGGAGAGCTCAGAGACAGTCAGAGAAGGCCTTCCATGGAAGTAACATTCACAGGGAACTCAGAAGGATATACAGGAATAACTGAGAAAGGAGGGGATAAATTAGAGATTCCAGCAGAAACCGGGCTTTGGAGGGACTGACCACAGTTCAGTGTTGTCAGAGGCTAGTGCAAGGCAGGAGCGGTAGGGGTGACGAGTGCAGTTAAGAGGCCTCAGACGAAGATGGGGAAAGCCACAGGGACCTGACAATTCAGGACTTTCTTTTTTAAGCTAAAGAATTCAGCTTCTAAATGGAAAGGCAGTAGGAAGCCACGGAAGGTTGAGAAGCAGATTAAGAATCTCATCTGTGCAGCTGAAACCTCACTCTGCCAGCAGTGCCCAGAAGAGATGGATACCTCCTCTAGAAACAAGAGGGCTTTGCCTTGGGGTATGGTATGCTAGGACTGTTTTGTTACAGTAACAGTTGTGGCTTCTCTTCTGTGCTGGCTACTCTGCAAGACACTTCTCATCTACTCCTGAGATGGGCACTCTTGTTATCTCCATCTTCCAGGGAGGAAGTGAGGAAGTGTGACTTATTCAGAGCTGAGCTCCCACCCCAACTCCCAGTTCAAGCTCTTCATCAATGCTGGACAAGAGCAGCATATGCTTTCTGATGAAATAGCCAGGCTTTGTAGGGAGGTTTGGAGGCCTGTGGTGATTAGTCCCAAACACTGCTGGTGAATACTACAACCACTCCTTGTGATGGGTCTAAGACTTTCTGTCCCACCGAGTGGTTTCTCCAGAACTGGATCAGGCTTCCACTTAAGATTGAGGAAGGTTTGGCATTTGGAGCCATACAGCCCTCCAGCAATTTCCTTCCTGCCCAAAATACCAGGTTTCTGTCAGCTAACCTGACCCTGTAGCCCTAGCCCCAAGGATTCAAGTTTTCACCTTCAAGTGTTCTGTTTTTCAAATGTTCTCTTTGGAAAGCCCTGAGTGTAGTGGCCTCTAATCTCTGCCCTCCTGCCCTCCTCAATTTCCTGGCTGCCCAGTATATCACTGTGCCAGGACAGGCCACATCCCATCCATCCTGTGCTCAGGCCCACCCTTCTGCCTTTTCCCCTGTCATGCAAACTTGCTTCAGAGCCCAGTTTAGAAGATTTCTCCTCCTGGAAGCCTTCCCTGTTTCCTCCCTTGCAGGCAGTCATTTTTTCCCCCTGTATGAGCCCTTGCAGTAACTATTGGCTTTACATATCTAGTCCAAGCCAGTTGGTGAGCCCCCTATGACCGCCAGTGACCAAGCCCAGGACTATGAGGATCAGAGTAAGTGCTTGGGAAACATTTCCTAATGATCACCTCTTTTCTAGTCTGTGTCTTCAAATGACAGAAGAATTATGGCTCGTGGCTCAGACGGTAAAGAATCGGCTTGCAACGTGGGAGACCTGGGTTTGATCCCTGGGTTGGGAAGATCTCTGGAGGCAGGTATGGCAACCCACTCCAGTATTCTTGCCTGGAGAACCCCATAGACAGAGGAGCCTGGCGGGCTACAGTCCAGGGGGACACAACTGAGTGACTTCCACTTTCACATGAACCACCTGGTCATGTCAAACCATCCCTCAAAGGATTCAGGGATGTTTGGGGAACACTCAGGCCTCTGTGCCAGATGAGACTTTCAGAAAGTATGAGAGCCTATAGTATTTGGAGTCAGACAGATGTGGGTTCAAACTGCAGTGGGGCCACTTACCAGCAAATCTTTCCCTTTCCTGAGCCTCACAAATGAGGTCATTGGGCAGACTGAATATGTCAATGTAGGCAGGACATGGTAGGAGGTCTCATGGGCTGCCCATGAGATACCTGCTTCAGATGCCACCAGGCTCCCCAGCCCAACAGGTCAGTCTTCGCTCCATTCCAAACCTCTCCTCTGAGCACTTGATTTTTCAGAGGCATCCTTAGTTTCCAGACAAGCACTTCTGAAGGTACTAATTGCCAGGGGAGAAAGGGGGATGTGGAAGAACGCAGTGCTCTGGGAAGGGGGGAGGGGGATGAAGTCAGAGGAAGGAGGAGGTCTGCAGCTGGTGGCCGGGACAGCGCTGTACCTTCTGCCTGCCTACGGGTCACCATTTTACACCCACCCACCCTTCATCTCCCTGCAAAAAGAGGATATTGTCCTATTTTACATATGAAAACAGAGGCTGAGAAAGAAGCAGTGTCTTGTTCTGGGAAGTGGTCGAAGGCTCAGAGTTTACACCCAGTAGTCACTTAATGGCTCACCAATAGAGAATTCTCCTGTAATGCAGGAGCTGCAGGAAACACAATTTCGATCCCGGGTTCAGGAAGATCCCCTGGAGAAGGAAAGGGCAACCCACTCCAGTGGTCTTGCCTGGAAAAAATTCCATGGACAGAGGAGCCCAGTAGGATAGGGTCACAAAGAGTCGGACACTACTGAGCAACACTCACTCACTCATATTATATATGTGCTTTAAATACATCATAAAGCCCTGGGGCTGTAGATTCAGCTCTATCAATTTATAGAAAATGTCTCTCATGTGTCTAAAATGGCAAAACCGGGCCCCATCATCAAATGCCTCAGCCAACTGAGACTGACTTTAATATAAGAATATGGAGTGCTCTATGAATTTGCGTATCATCCTTCCACTAAGGCCATGCAAATCTTCTCCGTAGCATTCCAATTTTAGTATACGTGCTGCTGAAGCAAGCACTCACACTGATTTTCCATCAGAAAAGATTTGACTCCATTCTCAATTAAAACCAGCGTGTTATAGTATGCGTCCCCATGACAACCATGCCCTTGCTGGGTTCTAATTCTAGGACTGACAGACAAGGCTAAAGCCCTGCCCTGAGTTTACTGGATGAAGTAAGTCCTTAGGAAGCTCTGAGGGCTCTCCAGCACCCTCTCTTTGGAGTGCTTGACCCACAGAGATTCATCTGGCTGGGATGTGGCTCATCTCTCATGAGCAGGAAGCCATCTGAAGGGACTGAAGAGAGGTGTTTTCTGAGGCAGATCAAGGAGTTCAAATGGAAGTTAAAGGTCTGAGAATTTGGACCCTTAACTCCAACTAAGCTCGGAAAAATCTGGAAAGTCTTCACATGCCCCAGGTGACAACCTTAGGCAAAAACCATGATTGGAAAAACAACTATGCTCCAAATAATCTGGAAAATCTTCACAGCCCTCAGGTAAAGACCTTAGGCCAAAACCATGGGAAACAGGTGGCCATGTAGGACAGGAGGATGTTGGAGAGCGACTAGGAGGGAAGACTTTTTCTAAAGGCAGAAGAGACTCAGTCTTGTGTAAACTATTCCACCTCAGGGTCTGGGTTCCTGTGTCTGGAAGATTCCATTCCCACCTCTGCCAGGACTCTTTCTATCTATGAGTTCAAGAGTCTCTCTTCAGACAGGCTTCCCTGGCTCCTCCCTCAACTTGAGGACTTCCAATTGACACCAGGTCACTCTGTTACATCTTCCTGTTGAGGTAACTTACAGCAATTACCATTCCCTGAAATTATCTGATTTTCCCCTACTTATTTATTTTCTTTTTATTGAGATATAATTCACATACCTTAAAATCTGCCCTTCTAAAATGTACAATCTAGGAGTTCCCTAGTGGTCCAATGGTTAGGCCTCTGGTCTTCTACTGCAGGGGGCATAGGTTCAATCCCTGGTCAGGCAACTAAGATCCTGCAAGCCATGTGGTGCAGCCAAAAAACAGAAAAATATATAAAATAATACATAATAAATAAGTAAAATGTGCAATCCAGTGATCTCTTTTTTAAAATTAATTTTTAAAAATTGTTTTTGGCTGCACCTTGAAGTTTGTGGGATCTTAGTTCCCTGACCAGGAATCAAACTGGGTCCCCTGCAGTGGAAGCACAGAGTCCTACCCACTGGACTGCCAGGGAATTCCCCAGTGGTTTCTAATACACTGGTAAAGTTGTGCAGCCATCACCACTATCTAATCCCAGAGCACTTTCATCACTTAAAGAGAAACTTTGTACTCTTCAGCAGTCTGTCACACCCTACTTCCTCCCTTCCCCTAGGCCCTAACAACCACTCATCTACTCTCTGCTGCTGCTAAGTCGCTTCAATGGTGTCGGACTCTGTGCGACCCCATAGACAGAAGCCCACCAGGCTCCCCCGTCCCTGGGATTCTCCAGGCAAGAACATTGGAGTGGGTTGCCATTTCCTTCTCCAATGCAAGAAAGTGAAAAGTGAAAGTGAAGTCGCTCAGTCGTGTCCGACTCTTTCTTCGCGACCACATGGACTGCAGCCCACGAGGCTCCTCGGTCCATGGGATTCTCCAGGCAAGAGGACTGGAGTGGGGTGCCATTGCCTTCTCCGCATCTACTCTCTATCTCTGTGGATTTGCCTGTTTTGGACATGTCATATAAATGGAATCAAACAGTACATGGTCTTTTATGTCTGGTTTCTTTCACTGAGCATGATGTATTCCAGACTCATCCATGTTGTGGTTTGTAGCAGTATTACATTCCTTTTTATGGCTGAATAATACTCAATTATATACATATACCACATTTCATTTATCAGTTGCTATTTTGTTTTTCAATGATGCTTTCACTTTGGGGCTATTATGGACAATGTTGCTGTGAACATTCATGTACAAAATTTTGCATGGACATGTGAATTCATTTATTTGTAATATATACTAGGAGTGGAATTGTGGAATTGTTGATCATATGGTAACTCCACGTATAATCTTTTCAGGAATTATCAGGAACTCTTTGAAGAATGTTACCAAAGTGTCTGTACCATTTTACATTTCCACCAGCAATGTGTGAGGGTTCCAATTTCTCCACATGTTCACCAATGTTTTTTATTATCTGCCTTTTTGAGTATAAGTATCTTAGGGGGTACAAAATCGTATCCCTTTGTGCATTTTCCGAACAACTAGTGATGTTAAGCTCGTTTTCTTGTGTTTGTGGGGACCATTTGTATATCTTCTTTCAAGACATGTCTAGATTCTTTGCACATTTTTTAATTGGGTAATATCTTTTTTTGTTGTTGAGTTATAAGGATCCTTTATGTATTCTGGATACAAGTCATTTTTGGTTATAAGATTTACAAATATTTTATCCCATTCTGTGACTTATGTTTTCACTTTCTTGGTAATATCCTTTGAAATACAAAGGCTTTTAATTTTGATGAAGTCCAGTTTATCTGGTTTTTATTTCCTTTGTTGCTGTGTTTTTTGTAATATCTTAGAAACCATTGTTTAATCCCATGAAATAGTTTTAGCCCTTACATTTAGGACTTTTGAGTTAATTTACTATAGTGTGAGGTAGGGATCCAACTTCCTTCTTTTGCATGTGGATAGCTAGTTGTTCCAACAGCATTTTTTTAAACAAACTGACTTTTCCTCTTCAATAATGGTCTTGACACCCTTGGCAAAAAATCAGGGACTTCCCTGATGGTCCAGTGCTTAAGGGTCCATGTTTCCAATGCAAGGGGTGTGGGTTCAGTCCTTGGTTGGGGAACTAAGATCCCACATGCAGCACAGTGTGGCCAAAAATTTTAATTAATTTAAATTAATTAAATTAATTTCAACAAATTAATTAAATAAAAATTAATTAATTAAAAATAAAGAAAAAATCAGTTGACCATAAAAACATGGGTTTCTTCTTGAATTCTCAATCTATTCCATTGACCAATAGATCTTTTATAAAATTTATTTTTAGTTGGAGGAAAATTGCTTTACAATGTTGTATTGGTTTCTGCCATACAATAACTCGAATCATCCATACTTATACATATATTCCCTCCTTCCCCTCACCCTTCTAGGTCATCACAGAGCACCAGGCTGGGCTCCCTTTGTATATATAGCAACTTCACACCAGCTGTCTATTTTACACAATAGTGTATACATATCAACGCTACTTTCTCCATTCGTTCTACCTTCTCCTTCCCCGCTGTGTCTACAAGTCCCTTCTCTACATGTGCATCTCCATTCCTTCCCTGCAAACACGTCAGTCAGTACCATTTTTCTAGATTCCATATTTATGTGTTAATATATGATATTTGTCTGACTTATTTCACTCTGTGTAACAGGCTCTAGGTTCATCCACCTCACTATCACTGACTCAATAGACCTATCTTTATGCCAATAGTACAAAGTCTTTTCTTTTTCTTTTTTTATGGAAAAGCATGTTATTTTAACTATAGCAGTGTGTACATGTCAATCTCAAACTCCCAATCTATCCCTCCCTCTCCTTCCCAGCCTTATAAATTATAGTCTAAATTGCCTGATTTTTTTTTTTTTTTTTTGGTCCCATACCTCCATCTTTCTCATTGTCTACAATAGACATACCAAGAAGTTAGGACTCGTTCACAGCTGTGTTCCCAGTGCCTTGGTGCAGAGTAGATGCTTGACAGATAATTGTGGACTGAATGAGTAAATCAATTGAAACTTATTCAATGTCTTATTGAATGAATAACATTGAATAAGTACAGTGTTTTGGGAAGAAGTCAATTGGGAGGGGAAAGTTGAGGGTACAATAATGATGAGAGGTCACTGAGGTCAAGGAGGTACAGGGTGTTTGAATGGGGCCATAGCGGGATGGGTGGCCCAGAGAGCAGATGCTGCTGCTGCTGCTAAGTCACTTCAGTCGTGTCTGACTCTGTGCGACCCCATAGATGGCAGCCCATCAGGCTCCCCCATCCCTGGGATTCTCCAGGCAAGAACACTGGAGTGGGTTGCCATTTCCTTCTCCAATGCATGAAAGTGAAAAGAGAAAGTGAAGTCGCTCAGTCGTGTCCGACTCTTAGCAACCCCTCGGACGGCAGCCCACCAGGCTCCTCCATCCATGGGATTTTCCAGGCAAGAGTACTGGAGTGGGGTGCCATTGCCTTCTCTGAGAGAGCAGATGAGAAACCCCTTAATATTTGAGATGTGCAGGGAAAGGCAAGGGGCCTCAGTTATGTTTTAAGTGGGAAGGGAAGGAAATTGAGAGAGGTCCCACCCAGTACCTCTGTGTTCTCCAGAGATAGGAAGTGAGTGGGAAGGGAGGGGCTTGCAGGCTCAAGGAAGCAGAGGACAGCTGAGTGACCTTGGGGCCAGAGCCCAGGCTTGGACCTAACAAGTAGGCACTCTCCACTCATGATTGGATCCCCTCCAGGGTTCTAGGGGGAAATGGTTACCAGATGAAAGGTCAAGGGGTGATGGGCTAGAGAGGATGCATGTGAAGTCAAGGCCTTGGGGCCCAGGATGGCTGAAGCAGGGGAGAAGCCATAGCACAGGGCCCCTGACCTCAGGCAACATTTCCTAAACCCTACATACCAGCCACCGCTGGACACACATTGGTTAGTGTGGAGCGTTACCTCCTGTGGGAGACTTCTCAAGGCTAAAGTGACCTGAGGCAGATCACAGGCCAACATGGTTGGGGTAGGAGCAAAGGCAAGCCATGAAGCCAGTTTGAGAGTGGAAGTGAATGAAATGAACCCTGCCTCCCTCAGTGAGTTTGGCTGATCTCTGGACTTGCTGGCTACATATTTTCATCTGTAGATTTGTAATATTCTTAAATCTTTGGGAGATCTTAGAAGATTTTTTTCTTAATTCCTTATATTCTTAATTTTAAACTTATATAAGGAGCTCCTTTAGATTTACTCATAGTTTTAAAAACTCATATCATTTTTGTGCATTCATAAACAGAAAAATAAAAGTACAATAAATTAATTATTTTTAAAACTTCTTTACATTTGAATGTCGACTCCTGAATCACTTTTTTTGGTTCAGAATTGTTGATGTTCATGTTAATTTGCTCAATTATCCTTTGTGTTATTAGATCATTTGTGACATGGCCTTTCTTAAGGGTGCTCCATGGAACTTCCTTGGTGGTCTAGTGGTTAAGAATCTGCCTGACAATGCAGGGGACACAAGTTTGATCCCCGGTTCAGGAGGATCTCACATGCCTCAGGGCAACTAAGCCCGGGTGCCACAACTCTGAGCCCACACTCTAGAGCCAGGAGCCTCAACTACTGAAGCACACATGCCCTAGAGCCCGTGCTCCACAACAAGAGGAGTCACCTCAATGAGAAGCCTGTGCACTGCAATAAGAGAGTAGCCTCCACTCGCAACTAGAGAAAGCCTGCATGCCGCAACAAAGACCCAGTGCAGCCAAAAAGAAATAAATGAAGAAACAAATATTTTAAAAAATTAAAAAGGGCTCCATTATTGTCCCCAGGATACTTCAAACCATTGATACCCATTCTCTTATGTGGATACTTTCCCATTTGATGAAGCTCATAAATTAGGTTTTTCTCAATTAAATACCTCAGTTTAATAGGATGGATTTTTTTTTTTTTTTTTTTAACAGCAAGGCCTTCAAACATGCTTTTAAGAATTAGATTTTTCTGTTTTTTAACAGTGTCTCAGATTGAATTTATAGCTTTCTAGTTACTTTTGTTTCAAGACTCAGTTCTTAGAAGATACTTTTGTATCTTTTTTTCTTTTCTTTTCAGAAGATATTTTTGAAGGGTATAAAGGAAATGTAAAGGGGTCTGGTTGAGTGGCTGAAAGGGAGAGAGAACTTTAAGAAGTCATCAGGAGCAGACTATGAAGAGCTCTGAGGACTGGAATTTAATTCCACTGGCATGGGGAGTGCCACAATCAGATACAACATTGAAAAACATGAACTTGGGACTATGTGGAAGATGAGTGTGAAGGCAGAGATACCTGGGAAGATGCTGGGACCATGAGTCAAAAGGTAGCTGTGGTCTTTACCAGAGCAATGGCAGGGAAATGGGGATAAAGGATGGACTAAATCTGGGGGATGTTATATATAGCATGATGACTATAGTTAATAATACTGTTTTGCATATTTGAAAGTTGCTGAGAGAGTAGATTTTAAAATCCTCATCCAAGAAAAAATTTTTTTGTAATTGTATATGGTGACGGATATTAACTAGGCTGATGTAGTGATCATTTCATAACATGTACAAATATTGAGTTATTACATTGTATACTTGAAACTAACACATGTTATATATCAGGTATACCTCAATATAAAAAAAAAAAAAATGGACTAAGAATGGCTTCAGAAAGTAGAAAGGGCAGGACATGGAGACTATATGGGAGCATCAGGGAGTATGAAGAGCCAGAGCAGGGGTGCAGACTTCCAGGCTAGAGAGATGGCTGCATCAGCCACTAAGATGGCAGACATAAGGAATACAGCTGGGACAAGGAGGGGAAATATATGTTAGTTTTTTTTAAATAAAAAAATTTGTTTAATTATAGAATACATTATCATTGTACACATGTCAGCACAAAAAAATTAAAATTCCTCTATTCCCACCTGTTATGGACCTTTTGATAATTTCTCATATACACATACACATAAACCTTCGTTAGTTTTTCAAAATATGTGTATATATATATACATAGGTTAACACTGTTTTGTAACTTGCTTTCATTCACGTCTCAAAAGTACACCACGAACCCTTTCTGGTTAAGTATATACAGACCTGACTCATGTTTAATGGTTGGATGTGTTACTCATATTCAGTAACATGAATATACTGTAATTTATTTTACCATTCCTTTACTGATGGACACGTAACTTCATTGTTTTGCCATTACAAGTAATGCTGAAATGAATATCCTCTTCACATATAATTAAGTGTAACTTTTTCATTATATAATCTCTCTCTGTATATATAATATGTAAAATTCAAATTATATATATAATATATATATATATACTTACTTGCATTTGTGCAAATATTTCTATAGGCCTGATTCTTGGGTAAAAGGAAATACTCTTACTTGCCTGCCTTTTTCTGGATGACAAATTTTTGACAATTTTACTTACTAAGAGATGACTTCAGTTTCAAAATATGCCAAATGCACTCGGCTTTAAGTAGCACACACTGTAGACTAGGACTCGGTGAACTTGTGGACTGACAGGTTTTCCCGGCCTGCTTACTTGGAAAGTGCAGTGATGCCTTGTAAATCTTTTGTTTTCATTATTTTCAAAATTTCTTATGGATTGTTTTCTCTAACGGTGACCAAATAGAACAATCCTCTTGGTAAAAGGCGATCTGGGGCCAGTGGTAAGCATCTGTCCATTACTTCACTGCCGTTTCTGCCACCAGCCCAAGCTGCCTCTATCAATCCCGTGACTCCTTGGATTAAAGACCAGAAGATCAACTTTTTCCTTCAATCTTGGTAGCAAGCTTGGAACCAAATCTGTAATAATTGGTTGAACATGGACTCTGTTACAGTGTGCTCTCTCCAGGGTACACGCTGCTGCCTTGGGGTTGACATCAGTGCAGATGTACAGAGCTTGAAGACGGATCATAGTGGCTAGGAATGCAGATACCACCGCTGCTTGGAGTGTGTCCAGCAGCAGAAACATGTCCTCTGAAGGCTTCCACACTGAAGGGCCTGCGGCCCATAGGCTTGTGCAACAGCATTAGGAAGCTGGGTGCTACCATCTTTTTCTCCCTATGTTAATTTTTCAAATATACATTTTATTGTGATATTTTTCAAACATACAAAACAAAAAGATATAATCAATACACCTAGAGTGTCTGTTAACATTTTGTTATATTTGCTTCAGAGATAAAGATTTTTTTTCCCCTACATGCAATGACCAGGATTAAATTCCCCCTGCAGTGGAAGCGCTAAGTCTTAACCACTGGACGGTCAGGGAAGTCCCAGAGATAAAGATACTTCTTTTCTGTACAATTTCAAAGTGAGTTACAGACATTCTGATACTTCTCACCTAAAGACTGTGCAAACTTCTCCAACGTATGAGGGTGTTCTCCTATATAACCACAGTACCACCTATCAGACCAGATCAGTCGCTCAGTCGTGTCCGACTCTTTGCGACCCCATGAATCGCAGCACACCAGGCCTCCCTGTCCAACACCAACTCCCGGAGTTCACTGAGACTCACGTCCATCGAGTCAGTGATGCCATCCAGCCATCTCATCCTCTGTCGTCCCCTTCTCCTCTTGCCCCCAATCCCTCCCAGCATCAGAGTCTTTTCCATTGAGTCAACTCTTCGCATGAGGTGGCCAAACTACTGGAGTTGCAGCTTTAGCATCATTCCTTCCAAAGAAATCCCAGGGCTGATCTCCTTCAGAACGGACTGGTTGGATCTCCTTGCAGTCCAAGGGACTCTCAAGAGTCTTCTCCAACACCACAGTTCAAAAGCATCAATTCTTTGGCGCTCAGCCTTCTTCACAGTCCAACTCTCACATCCATACATGACCACAGGAAAAACCATAGCCTTGACTAGATGGACCTTTGTTGGCAAAGTAATAGCTCTGCTTTTGAATATGCTATCTAGGTTGGTCATAACTTTCCTTCCAAGGAGTAAGCATCTTTTAATTTCATGGCTGCAGTCACCATCGGCAGTGATTTTGGAGCCCAGAAAAATAAAGTCTGACACTGTTTCCACTGTTTCCCCATCTATTTCCCATGAAGTGACGGGACCGGATGCCATGATCTTCGTTTTCTGAATGTTGAGCTTTAAGCCAACTTTTTCACTCTCCACTTTCACTTTCATCAAGAGGCTTTTGAGTTCCTCTTCACTTTCTGCCATAAGGGTGGTGTCATCTGCATATCTGAGGTTATTGATATTTCTCCTGGCAATCTTGATTCCAGCTTGTGTTTCTTCCAGTCCAGCGTTTCTCATGATGTACTCTGCATATAAGGTAAATAAGCAGGGTGACAATCTACAGCCTTGATGTACTCCTTTTCCTATTTGGAACCAGTCTGTTGTTCCATGTCCAGTTCTAACTGTTGCTTCCTGACCTGCATACAAATTTCTCAAGAGGCAGGTCAGGTGGTTTGGTATTCCCATCTCTTTCAGAATTTTCCACAGTTTATTGTGATCCACACAGTCAAAGGCTTTGGCATAGTCAATAAAGCAGAAATAGATGTTTTTCCGGAACTCTCTTGCTTTTTCCATGATCCAGCGGATGTTAGCAATTTGATCTCTGGTTCCTCTGCCTTTTCTAAAACCAGCTTGAACATCAGGAAGTTCACGGTTCACATATTGCTGAAGCCTGGCTTGGAGAATTTTGAGCATTACTTTACTAGCGTGTGAGATGAGTGCAATTGTATGGTTCCCTAATATCTAATGTTCTTTCCATATTCACATTTCTGCCAAATGTTTCTGATAGATGGTTTTTCTGAATTAATCGAATCAAATTTCATATACTACATTTGTCCTCGTAACTCTTAAGTTTCTTACAACCTTGAATGCTCCACCTCCTGTTTTTCTGAAATATTGACTTTTGCAGGGACTGGGCCAGTTATCTGGCCCCATGTTCTGCATTCAGCTGATGCTTCTTCATTACCTGTTCATATGCCCCCTGTATTTCCTGTAAACTGGATATAAGGGCAGAGGCTTGATTACACTTGGGTTAATGTTTTTACAAGAATGCTTTGAAATAAGGCAGGTGTTGGTGTTCAGGCATGTTAGGTTTGGAGAGCCTGAAGGACATCAGGAGCACATGTCATGCTAGTGGCTGGAAATACATTTGGTTTGAAGACCTAGAGGAAGAACCAGGTGAGAGAGAATATCTCAAGAGTCATCATAGAGGAGGTGGGACCAGAAGCCTTTGATAGGGTCAGGACAGGCGGTGAGAAAACCCAGGGAGTATGAGAAGACTGCCAGGGAGTTTCCAGAGAAGTCAGTGATAAGACAAGACCGATGAAATGAACAACTGAGGCTCAATGGTCAACAGGAACCCAGCCCTGCTCCCCTGAATTCTGGGCCCCTTGCCTGGAGAGTCAGTTGATGTGTCTAGAGTTCATAATAAGCCCCAGGGAGACATGCAGAGGCTTTAAATAATGAGGCATCTCAGGGTTTACATAGTGGGAGGATAGGAGGATGCAGTTGACTTCAGGCCTACCTAATTAGTCATATTAATGAGCCTAAGACAATTATGAGACCAGAAAGGAGGAGTTGGGGTGGCGGGGGTGGGGGGTGGGCAAGGTGGTGATATCTCTAGTCCTGCCCAGGGAGGGGACCCTGGGGGACAGCCAGGGTACTTAGGGCTATGATAGGCCCTGGATCTCCAATCCTGATGCTAAACCATAGAAGAAAGATCACTGCTGCCTTCTGCATCCCAGGTCTGAAGCAACAAAAGGGTCAGAAATGCCTGCGGAGGGACTTCCCTGGTGGTCTAGTGGTTAAGACTCCGTGTTTCCAATGCGAGGGGTGAAAGTTCAATCCCTGGTTGGGGAACTAAGATCCCACAAGCCTCGCAGTGTGGCCCCCCCAAAAAAATGCCCTTGGAACGCCTAGTCATATGCTTCTGCCATGCTAACACCAGCTCCTCACTGTGGCCTAGACATCTTAAAGATGTGGACCTGCCTGCAAGTCCAGGCTCGTCATCTACCTTGTTCCCCTCCCTCTCCGCCCTTCAGCTACACTGGCCTCCTTTGGTTTGTAGATGCAGAAGACTTTGCCCTGTTAGCCCAGCCCTCTCCATAGTTTTGTACTGTGTGCCAACTGCCTGTGCTGGTGCCTGAGAGGTAGCACACAGTGCAGTTATGGGTGTAGACTCAGACCCAAAAGACCTTGTTTGAACCCCCAACTCTACCACTTAATAGCTGTGTGATCTCAGGCAAGTTACAGAACCTCTCTGTGCCTGTGTGTCCTGTCAAGTGGGATTGTGGACAGCTAATATAAGCTTCACATAGTATTTAGCAGCTGGTTAGTCCTGCAGTTGTTACAGTCATGATTATTGTTCTCATGATGAGAGGCTCAGAGAGGTCAAGATCTGCCTGAGCTCACGGAGGTGGTACCTGGTAGTCTTCTAAGACTTTTTTTTCCCTAGTACATTAATGTTACATTATAAATAGCCCCACCTAACTGCTGAGATTCTCCGTGCTATAAATTCCTTGATTTTGTATACTCTATCCTGCTACTGTTTATGTAAGTTAAATTTACCCTTGTCAGACCAAGTGAAGGGACCATGGAGCTGGAAGACTAAAAAGGTATACAGGCACATTCCCGTGGACAGTTTCCATTCTAATAAGAGAACAGGAATAACAAATAGCTTAACACAAGACCCTGTATAATGAGGACTGTGAATTCCTGATAGGTAGAAATATAGACAATAGTAAAAATATATATATAATCAATGTTTTGGGGAGCTCACCATGTACCAGGCGCTGGGCTTTACAATCCTCACAAAAACACCACAGTAGGTATTAGGAGTCCCGTTTTATAGATCAAGCTCGACAATGTTAAACAGTTGCCATCGGTCACATGATGACTGGAACTTAGGTCTGTCTTCCTCCAAATCACCACTTTGGACCAGTCAAGGCAGAGGGACAAGGATGAACACACCTCCGCTGAGTCACAGAAGCGGCCAAGAGAGGAAATTTAGCAAAAGGGTTTGGGGGTTGTAGTAGCCGGATAGGCAGGAATCCGGCGGGGTTGGGGGAGGCCGGGCCTCCTCTTGAGTTACTTAGCGGCTGAGAACTGTTCTAACCTCGCTGTCCGTATAGCCGCCGGGCCTCACAGCAGCTCAGCCTTGCACCAGGGGCCACACATGGGGCCCCCAGTCCTTGTGAGAGAGCCTCTGATTGGCCGGCTCGGTCAGGTGGCTCCCGTGGGCCAATCAACAGCGGCCAGACCGTGGGCCGCGCGATCCTCTCTGCCCTCTGGAGCAGAGGGTGGTGTAGCCTGGGGAAAGGTGATCTTACGCAGTGGGGCGCGCTCGGAAAGGGCCGGCAGTATCTAGTAATGTCCGGCATGCCGCAAATCCAGCCAGGGATTGCGCCCTGCTCCGTCGTTTTGAGATAGAAAAGAGGACTGGGCTAGGCTGGCCTTCCTCCTGGGCTCTGGGTCCCGCCCTAATGCTTCAGCCCTTTTTTGTGCATCTTTCTCCTTTCGCTCCCCTGGATCTCCAAGCCTTCCTGTCTTTCTCGCTCTTTCTCGGCAGCCCGCAAGCCATGGAGTCTTTCCTCCTGGTAAGAGAAAGATCTCCTTGCGTCTACAGCGAGGCTCTCTCTCTTTTCTCCCCCGCTGACTCTGGCCTCCCTTTCTCATCCCACTTTAGTCTGGCTTCAGGTCACCAGCAGTCCTGCTCTGGCTAGGACCGGTGGTATTTCATAATCTTTGCCGCTCTGCTTTGCAGCATTTGACTCTCTTGACCCCTGGGAACTAACAAGGTTTCCAGAAGCTCCCGCTCTAGTCTGGTCCCTTCCTACCTCTTTATCAAGCCCTTCTCTGCACCATTCTGTCATGGGTATGCCTCCCTTTTTTCCCGTTTGGCAAACAGAGGTTCACCTTGCTGATTGTTTACCCAGATTTCCTGAGGAATCCCGTCTGGTCACTAGCATGTCCTAAATGCCAGTAATTTCTGAGCCTCAATCTCTAGCTTAGATTTGTCCCAGAGTTCCAGACTTCATACCTGCATGTCTCACGGGTACCTAAGGCTGAAAGTAGGTGTTTTAGTCAATAAATATTTTTTAAGCTGAGGGCTCATTTACAGTATGAATATTTTAAAACGTGTCTCTACACCTAAAGCTTCCCTGGTGGCTCAGACGGTAAAGAGTCTGCCTGCCATCTGGGAGACCTGGGTTGATCTCTAGGTCGGGAAGATCCCCTGGAGAAGGAAATAGCAACCCACTCCAGTATTCTTGCCTGGAGAATCCCATGGACAGAGGAGCCTGGCAGGCTACAGTCCACAGGGTCACAAACAGTAGGGCAGGACTGAGTGACTTCATTTTCTTTCTTTCTTTCTTTACATATAAAGTAAATATATAAGTGTTCATTGCTGTGTGGCAAAAGCTTGGAAGTACTGTGTCACCTGTGACCAGCCAGCAGTGGGTGCTTCATTACTGTGTCCTGAATTAATGTAGGAATGAATGTTGGTTGGCATAATGCCTGGCACAGAGAAGGTGCTCAAAATTAGTTACCTCATCCCTCAGCCCAGCTTCTCTCTACCCCAGGGATGGGAACTGTCCCATCACCTCACCTTCAATGCAAAAGCTGCATAAGGGAGGTAAACAAGAGAGAAAAAGCAGAAGTGAAAGTCCTTCTTGTCCTGTATAATATTCTACTCCCTGTCTAATCTGTCTGCTCCACAAAGGTAGCACCGCCCAGTGATGGGGCAGAAGAGACAGCCAGAAGCTGTCACCCCAGCACAGGAAGCTGCTGCAGGCAGACTGGGAGACAGACAGACCAGGGCTCAAATCCTGGTTGGATTATCTTATGGGTCCTCCTGGACTTCTGTGAGCCCACGTTTCCACCTGTAAGTTAGAGATATAAAGAGACTCTACGTCATACAGATTTGTAAGGATTCTCCCTAGAGCCTTTGAGGAAGCTGACAAGTATTGGTACGTGGCTGTTGTTTTGGCTGAAAGACAGGTAAAGAGGATTTTCCTGGTGGCACACTATCGCCACCGTGTGTCAAGATGGGAAATTACATAAGGGAGGTTCTTTGGCCTGAAAAGGCCTACCTAGACTTGGGTTTTCTTTTCTTTTAAAATATTTATTTATTTGTTTAGCTGTACTGGGTCTTCATTGCTGCACCGTGGCTTTCTCTAGTTGCAGTGAGTGGGGGCTACTGTCTATTCATAGTGCATGAGCTTCTCACTGTGGTGATTTCTTCTGTTGTGGGGCATGGACTCCAGGGTGCATGGGCTCAGCAGTTGAGGCACAGGGGCTTAGTTGCCTTGCAGCATGTGGGATCTTCCAAGGCCAGGGTTTGAACTGGTGTCCCCTGCATTACAAGGTGGATTCTTAACCACTGAACCACCAGGGAAGCCCTAGACTTGGGTTTTCTGAAACCTGAGAACTTGGCTCCTTGCTGCCAGTGCTCTGCTGTCTGGGCTCCCTCTGGCCTCCAGTGTCAGTGCTGTCACCTGTGGAGGAGAAATCATTCCAGCCCTAGGTGCAGGGCTCTGGTTGTGCCTTCTCTAACTATAGAACTTTCAGTGGTTCCTCACTGTGTCATTCAAACCTTTTCAGAGCTAGTAGCCTTGACACCTGCTGTGTGCTTGAATCCTAGGGCCACCTAGCTCCAGACCTGCCTCAAGATGCTCGCTGTTTTCTCCTTCCTTCCCATCCCTCCTGAGCTCACTTTGTCTTCCTCATAATTCACAACACCGAAGTACATTTTCCCAATGAACGTGTTAAGTTCCTGGGACAGTGTTCACGTGAACAGCAACCATTTATTGATCACCTACTATGTGTCTGGTGCTGTGTTGGGCTTCTTATGGGCATTTAGTACATATACTCTTCACAAATCCTGCAGGGCAGGCTGCTACCATTGTCCCTATTTTGTAGACAAGGATACTGAGGCAGAGAAAGGTAAAGAGACCCACCCAAAGTCACATTGCCATCAGGGGACAGAAGCCTGCTTACAACTTCTGTGACACCTGGTGTGGTGGAGGAGGCAGGCAGACCTCAGTTCAAATTCTATCTCTGTTGCTCACTACTGACTTCCCAACTTTGAGCCCAAGTAGCCTATCTTCCTCTAAAATGAGATGACAGCTCCCACAAGCAAAGGCGCTGACTCCATGGGGCAGGTAGTGTCTGGGGACATGACACCAGGGCTGAGAAGTGGGGAGGGTATCACAGTTGGCAGTCGGAGCTGGTATGGAACACACTGAGGTAAGTCAAGGTTCTGTCAAGGAAGCTGCAGTCAATGACTGGGAGCCCCGGCTCAGGACCCAGCCCACAGAAAGTAGGGGTTCAGGTGTCCAGGCTCCCATCAGCTCTCACCTGTGCAACCCCTGGGACCTGTTCTGCCCACACCCACTCTAGCTTCTCCAGTGCCTTTCCCACTTTGTAGCCTTGTGTTGGCCTTTCCAAACACACTGCCGATCATGTCCTTTGCTACTGAAAAGCTTGTCCTTTCACTGCACGCTGGGGTCTCAGCCCCTCACTGGAGCCTGTGATTCTATGGATTAATTGCTGTAGCCCTGTCCGCTCTGCCACATTCTCGGGTCTCTGGCTCTTCCCAGCTCCTTGAAGCCACCTTTGACTTTTGCACATGCTGTTCCCATGGACTGACACACTCTTCCCTCTTCTCTTCACCTAATTGATGTGGAGGTGCTGGAAGGGGTAGAGGGTGGGGAAGGGAGTGGAGAATTTTTGTTTGTATTTTAAAACTATGAAGCTTCTTGAGAATTTTAAAAAAATTATTGTTCTATTTGTTTTTGGCTGTGCTAGGGCTTCATTTCTGTGGGGGCTTTTCTCTAGTTGCCACAAATGAGGGCTTAGTTTCTAGTTTCCGTGTGCCGGCTTCTCATTGCAGTGGCTTCTCTCATTGGAGCACGGGCTCTGGGGTGCATGGGCTTCACTAGTTGTGGTTCCTGGGCTCTAGAGCACAGGCTCAGTAGTTGTGGCACACAGGGGGGCTTAGTTGCTCCAAGGCATGTGGGATCCTCCCAGATCAGGGATCGAACTCGTGTCTCCTGCGTTGGCAGGGGGATTCTTTACCACTGAGCCACCAGGGAAGCCCTGGAATGGAGAATTTGGAACCTGCAAGAGTGTTTGGGAAAACTGGTTGGAGGGGAAGAGAAAACTGGTTCCAGGAAGAGAGAACAACCTGTGCAAAGGGATGGAGGTGCACGTGTGGCAGGGTGGGGTGGGGGACAGGTAGGGATGGAGACTAACAGGAATGAGGCCTCCCTAAGGCCAGGGCCAAATCCATAGTTGCTATGCCAAACAGCTTGGCTCCAGTGCCGAGGGCAGTGGGAGGGTTTTTATCAGGGGCAGCTACAGTGGTTCCCTTGGGTAGGGTGGAGAGCACCTCAGATGTCAGCACCTCAGTAACAAATGGAGTACCCAGGCCTGAACAGTCCTCCAAGAACGACCTGATCATCACCAACATGAAAGCTCTATGGATATGGCCCAAGGCCCCATCCCCACCCGACATGAGGCTGAAGCAGGATGCTACACTACTTGTGGCCTCCAGGAGGTGGCACCGTCACCCCAGCGTATCCCCTCTACTCTGCTCCCTGCGCTGGAGGCCCCTCCCAGGGTGTAATTATAGGACAAAAACCCAGAGAGGAAAGGAGGCCATGGGTCCAAGGGGTGGTTGGGATGCAAGGCACAGGACAAGGGGAGTTGGGCTGTACTGGCTCCCTTTTGATTTTTTTCAGGATCAAGCGCAGTATGTCAGTCTGACTCAAATGTTTTTTTAAAAAAATATTTATTTGAAAAAAAAAATATTTATTTGACTGTGCTGGTTCTTAAAGCTCAACATTCAGAAAACAAAGATCATGGCATCCGGTCCCGTCACTTCATGGAAAATAGATGGGGAAACAATGGAAACAGTGTCAGACTTTATTTTTCTGGGCTCCAAAATCACTACAGATGGTGACTGCAGCCATGAAATTAAAAGACGCTTACTCCTTGGAAGGAAAGTTATGACCAACCTAGATAGCATATTCAAAAGTAGAGACATTACTTTGCCAACAAAGGTTCGTCTAGTCAAAGCTATGGTTTTTCCTGTGGTCATGTATGGATGTGAGAGTTGGACTGTGAAGAAGGCTGAGCGCCAAAGAATTGATGCTTTTGAACTGTGGTGTTGGAGAAGACTCTTGAGAGTCCCTTGGACTGCAAGGAGATCCAACCAGTCCATTCTGAAGGAGATCAGCCCTGGGATTTCTTTGGAAGGAATGATGCTAAAGCTGCAACTCCAGTAGTTTGGCCACCTCATGCGAAGAGTTGACTCAATGGAAAAGACTCTGATGCTGGGAGGGATTGGGGGCAAGAGGAGAAGGGGACGACAGAGGATGAGATGGCTGGATGGCATCACTGACTCAATGGACGTGAGTCTGAGTGAACTCCGGGAGTTGGTGATGGACAGGGAGGCCTGGCATGCTGTGATTCATGGGGTTGCAAAGAGTTGGACACGACTGAGCGACTGATCTGATCTGATCTGATCTGACTGTGCTGGTTCTTAGTTGCAGCAGGCAGGATATTCAATCTTAGTTGTGGCATGTGGGATGTAGTTCCCTGACCAGGGACTGAACCCGGCCCCCCTGCATTGGGAGCATGGAGTCTTAGTCACTGGACCACCAGGGAAGTCCCTAGATTTTCATTCACCATTGTGTTCCCCGCCCTCCTCCATGCAGCCCCTCCTCAGGCCCCTGAAACAGTCACAAGGACCCCACCTGTTCACCCAGTTCTTAGCCATTGTCAAAAACCACCTTCGTTTCCTTCCGGCCTGCATTAACAAGCCCTCTCATTCTAAAGACATCCTTTGATTTCCACTTCTGTCCTTCGCCTGGCTACCATAGGAGCCTGCAATGGGGCTATGAAGGATGGTGTTGGTCCCTAGTGAGAAGATGGGAGGATAACTGGATGGTCCCTCCTTAGATGCATTAACGCTCATTGCTTCCATCACCCTGGGAGACTCCATGTGTCCTTTGGGGGTGCTGTCCCAGTTTCCAGCTCTACTCAGACACTGTAGTGGCCCCTCACCCATCTCCCCACCTCCGTATTAGCAGCCCTGCACTCAGTGATCTCTTCATTCCTCTGGGAATGAAATCCGAGGCCTGCAAAGCCCTCTATGGTGTGGCCTCACCTGGGACCATGCACTCCCTCATTCTGTATGTGCCCTCTCTACTGGAGCAGCTCGGATTCTCCCCACTCCTGCCTGCCTCCGGACTACTGTGAGACTGTTCCCTCTGCCTGGAATGCTTTTCCTCCCACTCATCACAAGGCTAAGCGCTGTCCTCCTTCTACTAAATATCACTTCCTCTTGGAGCTCTTCCCTGCGTCGGATCAGGATCGGTCCCCAGTGTAGACACTCACAGCTGCAGTCGATTGATCTTCAGAGTCTGTGTTAATTATAGTCAGTGTTTCCCTGGGTGTTTATTTAATGGCTGTCCTCTCCTCTAGATTTCCAGCTCTTTAGGGTAGGGTATAACCACTGACTAGAATGGCACCTGGTATACAGTAGGTGCTCAGTAAACATTTGTTGATTTACTGTGCCTTCCTGTCCTCATCTGTCCGATTTCTTCTTCAGCTTGGGCCCCCACGTCACCTCCTCCGGAAAGCATCACTGAACCCTGCCTGGGGTGCACACAGCTCCTGGGCTTTATTCCTTTGTTTGGTTTTCAGTTCCCTTTGAGCCTCATTCTCCTCTTATCAGCCCGTGCCCCGGGCATCAGTGCTAATGGCTTTGTGTGTGTACTTATAACATGTGTGTTCTCTGTGTCATCATCATTTCTTTTGTGCAAATGGCTTTATGCTTTAGAGCCCATTTCATTTCTTACCCTTTCTACTCAGCACTAGGCTTCTGAGGTCCTTCCACATGGCTGTGCATCCACTGGGTCCCCTGTACATGTAGTCCATCCACCTCCCAGGATGGACTCCCGACTGCTTCCAAGCCCTCCTCCAAGCTTCCCCATGTGGGCCCCTATGTGTGAGGGTTTGGGAAGAAAGGGTGGTATATATTCAGGCCAAATTGCTAGATCATAGGGCATGCATTTATATAATTAGTTGAAAGCTCCCAGGCAGCTCTCTGGGATAGCTGCACCCACAGTCCAGGTGGGTACCCGCCCACTCCCACTCCCTGTCCCTGCTGGCATTCTCCAGCTCACTAACTTTTGGCAGTGTGATAAGTGACATCTCTTGAGAGCATCTCTTGCATTATTCTTGAGTTTCAGGATCTCTTCATAAGCTTGCTGACCTCTGGTTTCCTTGTTTAATCACCTCATCATACTCTCTCTTTAGTGATTTTTTGCCGCTGTTGTTAAATTTTGGCTGCACTTTGCAGCATGCAGAATCTTGATTCTCCAACCCGGGATTGAACCTGTGCCCCCTGCAGTCAAAGTGTGGAGTCTTAACCACTGGACTGGCAGGAAAGTCCCTGTAGTGTTTTGAAGTGTCTTTTCCTTGTGGATTTGCAGGTCCCCCCTTGGATGCTTCATGCTGTCCTGACACAGGCTGACTGGCTTACAGGCAGAGACCCTGAGCCTAGGTGTGGCAAGGGTACTGATGGTCCTGAGCCTTCTCGGGGTTCCCAGCCCCACTCAGAGAGGGGAGGAGGGTTGACCATCCCTTGGCGGACACTATGGGGCTCATCACTGTGATCCCCTCAGGAGGCTATGTGTGTGTTCTGAGGAGACTGTCTTAGCTCCCAGCTTGACAATCTGGAGTTTGAATTTTGAATCTGGGAAATTCATTCAACACATATTCATTCCGTGAATATCTAGGGAGCACTTATCCACAAGGCCCCCAGATCCTGTTCTTGATAAGTACAACTGTGAACAGAATGGTCCCTTGGCTTCTCAGAGCTTGCCTTCTAGGGAGGTGGCAGTCAGTAAAGAGTGAGCAAATAAGATAATGGTAAAAGAAAACAAACAAGAGGCTAAAATATGGAATAATGAAGGGGGGACTTTGGCCAGAGTGGTCAGGAGAGGCCACTCTTAGGAGACGACCTTTGTTCTGACAGCCAACCCAGAAGCATCGGGGGACTGGTATTCCCTGCAGAGACCTGCAAGTCAAAAGCCCTGAAGTTCTCATGAACTTGGGGTGGCAGAGAAACAGAAAGAAGGTGACTGGGTCTAGAGACTTGATGAGGGACGGGTGTGCAGGGAGTTCGGGGAGTGGGCAGGGGTCAGTTCAAGCTTTGTCCAATGGGACTGGGTTCATCCTGGGCTGGCATGTGAAGCAACAGGAGGACAGAGGGGCTATATAGGAGGGCGATGGCCCCGGGAAGCTCTGCGGCTCTCTCCTGGGACAGCCTGAGCTTTGTGCCAGGCCGCTGTGGAAGCTGATGTGTACTCAGAGGGGATACTTTTCATCTCTAGTATATTTTATTTTCTTTTAATGAATTATTATTATTATTTGTGGCCATGCTGCATGACTTGCAGGGTGTTAGTTCCCCAACTGGGGATTGAATATGGAAGGACTGATGCTGAAGCTGAAGCTCCGATACTTTGGCCACCTGTTGTGAAGAACTGACTCATTTGAAAAGACCCTGATGCTGGGAAAGACTAAAGGCAGAAGGAGAAGGGGAGAACAGAGGACGAGATGGTTGGATGGCATCACCAACTCGATGGACATGAATTTGAGCAAGCTCCGGGAGTTGGTGATGGACAGGGAAGCCTGGTGTGCTGCAGTCCATGGGGTCACAAAGAGTTGGACACGACTGAGCAACTGAAATGAACTGAACTGAACCATGGCAGTGAAAGTGCAGTGTCCTGCCCACTGGACAGCTAGAGAATTCCCTCTTTTCTTGTTTTTAATATGCAAAATTTTTATTACACAATATTAAGTAAACACAGTAAATATAAGAATAGTATTGATACATCTGCTGCCTTTATATATTTTTTTAAAAAATTTCAATTTTGGTAAATAACAATGCACGTATCAAGTTTAAAAATCAAAAGAAACAAAGGTCCCCTCCCTCCGTGCCCCATCCACCGAGTTCCTCTCCCCGGAAGCAGCCGTAGTGACTGCGTGCCCACTCTTCACAAGTGATTGCATCCCCACAACTGGAGAAAGTGCTTCACGGGGACAGGGGCACACCACTTCATTTCAAAATTTCCCCTCAGCATTGTCAGGTGGAGAGAATTCCCTATCAGGACACTTAAGAGCCCCTTTGTGAAGGCTCTGAAGCTGTCTTGTCAATGCACAGCTCTTTAAACTTGTATTTAAATGAACTAAAATAATCAATCCCTTAGTCGCATGAGCTGCGTTTCAAGTGCTCAGTAGCCATGTATGGCCAGTGGCTACTGTATTGGACAAAACGGATAATTTCCATCATTGCAAGAGGTCCTCCTGCCAGTGCTGCTTTAGAGAATTCTATGCCATCCATCATTTATCTCTAGCCTGTCTGCTTCAGAGCTTCCCTGGTAGCTCAGACAGTAAAGAATCTGCCTGTAATGCAGGAGACCCAGGTTCAATCTCAGGAAGATCCCCTGGAGAAGGAAGTGACTACCCACTCCAGCATTCTTGCCTGGAGAGTTCCATGGACAGAAGAGCCTGGCAGGCTATAGTCCATGTCCGTTTTCAGCAGTGACTTGGAAGGGGCCACGGTCATCTAGGCAGAAGCTCAGTTGTGTGAGTGAAGCCATACTTAGCGCATGCAGTAAGTCCCCCAGCAATTATAATAACCTCATTCCCCCAGGATCTGAGGGCTAGCCCGTTGGCAAGGTTGTAGAGCTGTGCTGTCCAATATGGGTCTGGCTGTCTCAGTCTTCCAAGCCAACCCTCCTCTCCTGGAACCTGGTTTCCTAGGGTCCTCGGCTGTGAAAGGAAAGGGCCTATACCTCCCTGACCAGGAGCCTCATCATCGTCCTTACCAGGTCATTCAGTCATTTCACAAACCTTTGTGGGCCTGCCCTGCACTGGACCTGACTTCAAGAGGGAGCCCATGAGGATCCTGTCCTGAGTGAGACAGAGAGGGCCATAAATGGGTCACTCTAGTTGTATATAGAAGCGCAATGCCTAGGCTGTGCTGTGAGATCAGTGTGGGCTTCTTGGAGGAGGTGAACGCCGAACCACGCCCTGAAGGGAATAAGAGTGGTCTGGAGATTGAGAGTTGGGAGGCGCCCACAGCCATAGGACACAGGGCCAGTGGGTGCAATTGGTAGGGCCAGGTCAGGCTAGGCCCCAAGCAGCAGCACAAGAACTAGAGGCTGGCACCAGAGGCCTGGAAGGGACTGGCGCTGTGGAATGTGAGTGGCGACTGAGTAGGAGAGGATGCGGGAAAATGCTGGGTGAGTTCAGCTGTTGGCAATTTCACGCCATCTCCTCAGCCACTTCTTGGGGACAGGCCCCAGCCTAGGGGCCCAGGTGCTGATGAAGGTCAGATTTCGGTAGCAAGAGAATAAAAGGAGATTTCCTCCGGAGGGGGGCCCTCTCCCTGCAGAGAGAACTGCAGCTGCCTCACACACATACTCTGGGATTAGGCTAAATCCAACAGCAGGTGGAGGGATGGGAGGGGGCTCCCAGTTAGGGTCCTAGAGTGTGGGAAGGGGCAGACGGTGGTGGTACGCACCTGAGTGTATCTGTTCTGGGGGGTGAGTCTCCTCCACCTGTCCTCCATTCTGCTTGGTGCTGCCCTGGATGGGAGTTGGGGGGCAAGGACAGTAACTGCTGCCCTGGATCAAGGGCTGCATGAACACGGGGGGAGCAATGCAAGAAGACTTAGAAAATGTGGGCAGTTTTTCTTGGGAGCAAAGAGGGTGGGACAAGGGGGTAGTTTTTCATGGAAAACATTTTGTGCCATTCAAGTTTTTGTTTCAGTTATTTAAACCATGAGCACAGAATCCCTCTCTAAAATGTGATTCTCAAAGTGTGGCCTCAGACCAGCAGCATCCCCTGGGAACTTGTTAGAAATGCAGATTTCCAGGATTTACCTCAAACCTCTGTGTGTGTGTGTGTGCTTAGTAGCTCGGTCAGGTCTCACTTTTTGTGACCCTGTGGACTGTAGCCTGCCAGGCTCCTCTGTCCATGGGGATTCTCCAGGCAAGAATACTCAAACCTACTAGATACAAAATTCTGGGGTAGGACCCAGCAATCTAAACTCTTCAGGTAATTCTGATATATGCTAAAATTTTAGAACTACTGGTTAAAAATCTACCAAGGCAGTGCTTGCTTCCTGGGGATCACTACTGGGGAAAGGAGATTCTTGTGAGCATCCTGCTGTATAGCAATGAAAGCATGAAGTGGGGCGCAACTTGGAAGGAGGCCTTGGGGAGGCTGCCCCCAAAAATGAGGTTTAAGTGAGATCTAAAGGGCATGAGGGGCTTGGCCAGTTAAGTAGGGGAGAAGAAGGAATAGCCCATGTGAGGCCCAGAGGTGGCAGAGATGAAGGTCACAGGGCTGGAGCTCAAAGTGCTGGGCCCAGCACCTCTGTGCTTAGGTGTCATGAATGACCATCCATTTGTGTGGACATTCCATTTCTACTTCGTGGAAATCCAGAGCCTCTCCTGGTCCTCGGAATGACTGGGCCACCAGGGCTTTGGGAACAACCCCTGCAGTGGGAAAGGCACCCGTTCCTGAGCACTGATTCTCTCACTGCCCCTATGCGACCTTGGGAGGAGGAGGAAATGGCAACCCACTCCAGTATTCTTGCCTGGAGAATTCCATGGATAGAGCCAGGTGGGCTGCAGTCCATGGGGTCTCACAAGAGTCAGACACGACTGAGTGACTAACAACTTCAGGCCAGTCACTTCCTCATTCTGAGCCTCAGTGTCCTCATCTGGGCAATGGGGATAAGCATGCCTTCCAGGGAAGAGATGCCATAAAGAAGGCATGAGATCATGGCAACCCAGACCTGGGGGCCATGCCCTCCTAATCCATGTAACAACAGCCATTTTTGACCAAGCATTTCCTACCACTCTCCAAGGCATGTTGTCATTCCCGTGCTTCAGGCTCAGAGAGGGTAACTTCCGTCATAGCTCATAGCTCAACCTCCTCCCAACCCCCTTACCAGGGCCAGCTTACCCCTCCCTCCCAAGCACTGATTCCCTCCCAGCAGCCTCCTGCCTCTTGGCTCTGGCTTCTGAGATCTGAGTGGCTGTCTGTCTGTTGCTCCTACCAGAACCTTTGGCTGACCCAAGCAGCGAGCGAGTGGCAGAGTCCGGAGGTGACCCAGTGCTTTTCGGACAGGCTCTTGCAGTTGGTGGTGGTGGGTGGGCACTAGCTGAGAAGCTGCTTGGAACCCAGGCAGACCAAGGGTGTCAGCTCCAGATGCTGCCACGCTGCCCAGAGCGAGTTTGGGGGAGGGGGGATGGAGCAGCAAAGCTCGCATGGGGGAATTAGTAGCATCTGTCTCATTCTGACATGGGACGTGAGGAATGTGGAAAGGCCCAGTAAGCACGTGCCTGCCAGAGAGGCCAGCAGGGAGGGGGCACAGGGAGGGGCAGCTGAACCCCTCTGGGACCCCAGGACCTTCCAGGCAGCAGCTGCCTCCATCACTCTGATGAGTCTCCCATGTACATAGGACCTGCTGGGAACCTGGTGTGGGGGATCAACTGGGCTCCTTCCTTAGACCCTAATCCTTATGACCCTGGGGCCCGTCATATCCTCAGTTTCTCTACCATTAAATTGGGAAAACCAATCTTTATCTGGGCTTCCCAGGTGGTGCTAGTGGTAAAAAACCCATCTGCCAATGCAGGAGACATAAGAGACTTGGCTTCGATCCCTGGGTTGGGAAGATCCCCTGGAGGAGGACATTGCCACTCACTCCAGTTTTCTTGCCTGGAGAATCCTGTGGACAGAGGAGCCTGGCAGGTTGCAGTCCTTAGGGTCTCAATATCTGGCAAGGCTGCGATGAGGGACAGTGGTGGGCCTCTCCCTCCACTGTGCTGAGCCTAGCACAGCAGTGGGCTCACGGTGGGAAAGTGGAAAATGGGGGTTCTCATTTGCCACTCCCTTGTCCTTACTCACTGCTCTAGCCTCCCAGCCCTTTTCTTCCCTGGGTGGGCTTTGAGGGATCTGCCTGTCCTGTGTTTGACTAGGTTAATGAAGGCAGTCACTAGCCAATGACCTCAGTGGGAGATAGGGGCTCAGTCAGAAAGTTTGGAGGACTCCTGGGAGCCAGAGGGGGTTCTTGAGTGGAGGAGGAACGTAAGCCAAGAGCTGCTTTTGGAAGCTGTCTGTGGAGCCACCTGCAAGGGAATAGGAGGGGAGGGGATGGAGGAGACCTTGGGCAGGAAGGAGACCCTTTGAGGCAGCCCTGAGACTCAGGGATGCGGCAAAGGCGAATTTCACCAATTCTTAGGGAAACACTCAGCATAACCCATGTGAACTCTGCAGGGCGTCCTTCCCCAAGCATGTGCTCATCTGAGACTCATTTCATCCTAAACCCTAACCCCTGGAGGTAAGCAAGCAGGACTACACCACTCGTGTGGGTGAAGAGTGATGATCAATAAGTGAGAACAGTGGCCATGGGACCGTGGAAGTGGCAACTCTGAACTTCCTAGCTCCAAGTCCAGTTTTCTCTCATTCTGTTGGGGAACAGGGCTCCTGAGGGAAAAGAAGTGGTCAGGGAAGACTCCCTGGGTTTTTCTCTGGTGCCTTCTCCAAGATGGGGGCTCCTGGAGGAGGTACAGTTTTGTGCAGGAAGATGGGACATAGTGAGGCAAAGAGGAATAGAAAGAGGAGACAAAGAGGAAACCTGGACTAGGAAGAGAAGTGTGGCTGCTGCTCCGTCTTCCAGGATGGCCCTAGTCCCAAATCCGTATTCCTAGCCCCTTCTGACCGTTTGTACTTTCAGCCACCATCCCCTAGAGGTTCTGGGGGCAACCCAGGAGCTTCCACCAAGGGTCTGTCCTGGATGGGAGCTCCTGATTCAGCAGGGCCGAGCAGGGCCACAGAGAGTGCCAGGCACTGGGTCAGGAACCTCTTCTGTGGATTGGGGGGCTGAAGAGCAGCAGTGACTGCTGGGATGGAGCCGGAGAAGTTCCAGGCTTAGAGCCCTGAGAAGCTGATCTCTCCACCCTCCCCCAGAGGGTGTTTGAGAACAGGGCCATGACGGCCTCCCCAGGGGAGGACCAGGCAGGCAGAGACAGCTGCAGCCCAGCCAGGCGGCAACCAGCTGCTGCCTGGGAGACTGGCCAGGGTGGGGCGGGGTGGGCAGAGCCCCCACCCTGAGCGGCAGAGCGTGGGAGCGGGCAGCAGCCTCGAAGCTGAGTTTCAGGCTTTCATGCTGTGTTAACGGTCAGCTTGGTTAATGCTGAGCAGATGGGGGCGGGGTGCTGCCAACTCCCTTGGGGACAGTCCTGGGCACGTATGCACATAACACATGTGCAGAGGGTACAGGAGTTCCGCCAAGTGGATGGTGCCATGTGGACTCACCTGCCAGTTAGCACGCTTTCACACTATCGTATATCCGACGAGGCTGCTGAGACAGACAAACCAAGACAGAGGGGCACAAAGTCTCCTGGGTCCACCCCAAGGCAGCTGGAGGTGGATATTCACCCAGGGCCTGGCGTGGAGCCCTCCATCTGTGTCATCCCCAGCAAAACTCCCAGCTCAGGGATCTCTCCACCCTGTTCCCCCTCCATCCGCTGTGGGGAAGACACCAGGCAGGCACACGGAAGTTCATTTCAAAAAAATAATTTATAAAAGGTCATTTGCTTCTGTGTTTTGGCAGGCTCCCAGCCTCTCAGCCAGCACGGGGCGGTGTGGGGATGGGGTGGGCACGAGCGCTCCTTCCATCAAGATGCTGGGACAAGCAGCAGAGGGAGGCAGGGGAGGCCTGGGGAAGTGGGGTTCAGAGGTCTAAGACCTCTCTTGGTATGGGGAAGCGGGGAGGTTTAAGACAGCCCTGCAGCCAGGTCCAACCAAAGCCCTGGAACAAGAACTTCTACCAAGGCCCAGAAGTCCAAGCAGAACCTTAACAAGCCATTAGAACACTGGGGCCACGACTCCAAAGAACAGGGCCTTGAGGCTGGGATTGAACTCTGGCTTGAGACCCAGAGGCCAGAGAAGGAAGTCTCGAGACTAGGGACCCCAGGACCAAGGACAGACCTCCCCCAAACAGAACCAGAGATCTGGGATAGTACCCTTAGGTCAGGGCCTGGGGCTGCCAAGGACGAGTGCCACCTGGTTTCAGTTGAGCCAGGAGGCCCAAGGCTGGCAGCTGACCCTGCCCATACAGCCTGTGCCTCTGCTCACGTCTGCACCCCAGGGAAGGAGAAGGAGCTGGGCCTCAGTGGTAGGGGGTCGTGGCTGAAGACAGAGTCGCTAGAGGAGCAGGTGCTGCTGGCGTCCCCGCCGGCAGGGGAGTAGGGTCCAAAGGTTAGGCGGAGGTCGAGGTACTGTGGGGAACAGTGTTGGTCAGCCCTGGTGGTCAGGTGGGATGAGGCCCAGAGGGCAGTGGGCATGGGGGCGGGGGGCGGTCTTGGGACCATAGGGGCACAGTACCTCCTCAGAGACGGCCAGCAGGACCTTGTCCAGTGCCTCCACCAGTTGCTTGAAAGTGGGCCTCTGAGAGGGTGCTGCGTGCCAGCACTCGCGCATCAGCCCGTATCTGGGGGAGGGGCGGGGAAGGGTCAGAAGGAGCCTAGGGCCTGGGTGAGGGGGTGTGGTGAGGGGGTAGGAGGGTTTGACACAAGGTGAGGCCATTCAGCAAACGAGTACCCTGCCAGGCCTTCCCTGCCAGGCTGAAGAGGGGGTGACCATGAGTGAGAGCTGACCACTCTGTATGACTGGACCGTGAGGTCAAGGTTAGGACAGAGAATGAGGACTAGAAAGTGAGGGAGAGTGGGGTGAGGCCTCACAGCTCTGGGGGGCAGTGTGGGGGCCGGTCCATCCGATGCCCCTCTCGTAGCAGCGAGAACAGCTCCTCCACGGGGATGCCAGGGTATGGGGAGCCCCCGAGGGTGAAGATCTCCCACAGCAGGATTCCAAACGACCACCTGGATGGAGGCAGAACCCAGGCTCAGCAGGGTACAGCTTCACCCACTAACCCTGCGGCTAGGATAGGGGACCCCACAACTATGATCCACCATGTGGGTAGGAATACGGGCTTCTTTTAGAGGTCTGGTCCCACTCAGACCCAGGGCAAGGGCTTTAGAAGGACAAAGGTTGCCTGTGGATATATCCCAGAGCCCAGCTTCCAGGACTCACACATCACTCTGGTGTGTGTAGACTCTGTCAAACAAGGCCTCTGGTGCCATCCACTTGACAGGCAGGCGGCCCTGGAGGGAAGAGGGCACACTGCTGCCAAGGGCCACGGGTCCCAGTGCCTGGCCCCAATCAGCTGCGCCCCGCCTCCCTTACGTTGCTAGTTTTCTTGTAGTAGTCAATGTGGTGGATGCCACGGGCCAGCCCGAAGTCTGCAATCTTCATCACGTTGTCCTCGGTCACCAGTACATTGCGGGCAGCCAGGTCCCGGTGGATGCACTGGGGGCGGGGCAGGGGTCTTAGATTGAGGACACATGACTGGGAAATGGGCACAGGGGACCTCACAGCAACCCGATGAGTGGGAATCATCCACCCATTTTACAGATGGGGAAGTTGAGAGAGGGGAAACGTAAGCCAACTAACTTCAGGGCCCACACCTTGTCTCTTGCACCACCGCTCCTGCCTGTGGGATAGGAAGGAATGGGAACATGCAGTGTTAACTGCATATAGATGAGGCAGTACAGAAGGACTCAAGGACGCTTAGAGTAAGGAAAAAGAGGAGAGAGGGAGAAGTTGGTGGCATTTAACACAAGGCATGGAAGTGCGGAGATGGGTCATTACCTTCCGGGACTCCAGGTACTGCATGCCCCGGGCCACCTGGTAGGCGCAGGAGACCAGGGCAGGGAAGGAGAGCGGCCCCTCGCTGCTCCGAGGCCCGTCAGGGCTGAGGTCAGGGCCTGGGGGGCGGCGGGCCCGCAGGAACTCCCGCAGGTTGCCCTTGGCAGCACACTCCACGATCACGTACAAGGGCCCTGCAGAGGAGAGGGGCGACAGGGAAGCTGACAAGGCTGTGGCTCCATGCCCCCACCGTCCCTGTCCCTCACCCCGCCCCGCTCCCACCTTCCTGGGTGCAGACACCCAGCAGGTTGATAATGTTCTTGTGTCGGCCAATCAGCTTCATCACCTCCATCTCAGAGACCAGGTCTGCCAAGTCCTTGTCGGAGGCATTGTCTGCGAGGATGACAGCCAGGGTGATTACATAAGGGAGGCTTTGGGTTGGGGACAGGACATGGAGCCCTAAATTCCATGCCAGGAAGGTCTGGGCCTGAATCTCTGCTAGGCTGTGTGGCCTTGAAACAGTCTTAACTTCTCTGAACCTCAGGATCCTCTTGTATGAAATGGGACGATGGATTATGCCCTACTCTCATAGCAGTTGCAAGGATGCGACAAGATCAGGATCTAAAAGTGTTAGGCCCACCAGTGAGTGCAACCAGGAAAAAGAAGGGAGGGGAAAGAGCTCTGAACAGGAAGGAAGCTCCGTCTGGAGGACTTGGCATTAGTCCCCGAATGGGGTGACAGCTCCTGGAGGCGGGAAGTAGGCTGGCGCCCTAAGGTCTGTCCGACCAGGGCCTGGCGTCCATCTGGCCTGGGAGTTCAGGGAGCTGCTGGTAGGGCGCAGCCAGGGGAGGCCAGGAAGAAGCTGCTCTAGTTTCTCTTGAGAAAGCTAAGGACCAGGGGCTGAACCCCTGGGGCTGACCTGTGGCCCTGGGCCAATGACATACCCTCCCCGCCAGACCTCACAATGCACATTTCTCAATCCCTGCCTCCCAGAAAGTGCCAGGTGGCCCCAGCTGTGCAGAAAGGAGGGGCTGGCGGGAGTGGAACAGCAGTTTGGGCTGCTTTTGTAGAGGGGGCTGGGGAATAGCAGTGAGAGGCCTCGATGGTGGGTCCCGCCCGGGTGTCCTGAGCCTCCTGGGGCTGCTGCTTGGGCTGTTCTTTGAGAGAGTGGTGGACACAGGGGGAGATCTGGGAAGGGCCTGGGGGAGACCAAGGGTGCAATCTGGGGGGGAATCATGGGGTTGAGGTGGAGGCCTTCAAGGCTAACAAGGTTATTTGAGGTCAAAGCTGACACAGGGTAGCAGACCCATCACCCTAAACTCTGTGGTCACCATCATCCCCGTAGTGAAGATTTTAGGTGTCATTTTCCACCAACCTCAGGCTGGGAGGTGGGGACTATTATTTATCCCATGTGACCTGTGAGGAAATCGAAGCTCATAAATGACCTGCCAGGGTTGGTGGCACATTTGGGCACTGGGCCCAAGGAGTGGGGGCAGTAACAACCTTTCCTGGTCCTCACCCACTAGCACCCTGAGCCCTGTCTGTTACTGCCAAGGTCATAGGGTCTCCCACAAGCTGCCACACTCACCCTTAAGCATCTTGACAGCCACGGTGCTGGCTTGGTCTGGCCGGGTGGGGTCCATGCCGAAGGCCTCTGCGCACACCACCTGCCCAAAGCAGCCCTCGCCCAGGGGCTTTCCCAGCACCAGCCTGGAGATGAGAGAGACGAGGCCTCAGCCACCAGGCATCACTCCCACACAGGGTCTGATCCCCATGCTCACTCGGCATGGCATACCTGTCCCGGGGGAACTCCCACAGCGGGTCAAGAGGCAGGTCGAGACTCACGAGGCCAGCGAGCAAGGGGGGGCCGCTGGAGGAGAGACGGACACCCCGCACCAGGGACAAGCTTGACTTGGCTGAGGAGCCTGACTCCAGCGAGAACTGCAAAGGGAGAGACTTGGTCGGTCTGCTGAAGCTGAGCTGGGGTGGGAACGTAGGCCCTGAGCCTTTGCTATGAGAACACGGAGGTGGGGGACAGCACGCTGGATACCTGTCGGGCCAGAGGAAAGCGAGACAACTTCTGCACGGTGGCGGGCTGTCGGTGGTGTCGGGTGAGGAGCGTCTGCCTGCGATATAGCCCGACCAGCAGCAGGAACACGATCAAAGCCAGAGAGCCTGACGAGTACAGGATGATGTCCGTGTACCTGCCTTCGGGTGCTGTCGCTGTCCACGTGAGATCCTCCTCTGCCCGCAGATGGACACATGGACAGAAACTGATTGGTCAGTCAGCGGTCAGATGGCTGGCCCCACCCCTTCTGAGGCCCTTGTAGCTCCTCACACAGAGAGACACACAGCAGTAAAACTGCATTGATACCCCGTCCTGCGTACCCACAGACTTCCCTGATGGCTTAGACAATATAGAATCCACTTGCAATGTGGGAGACCTGGCTTCGATCCCTGGGTTGGGAAGGTCACCTGGAGGAGGGCGTGGCAACCCACTCCAGTATTCTAGCCTGGAGAATCCCCATGGACAGAGGAGCCGATGGGCTACAGTCCATGGGGTCACAAAGAGTCGGACATGACTGAGAGACTAAGCACAGCACAGCACTGCATACCCATGTCCCAGAGGGTCGCACAGACAGTCTTATGTGGACATGCATAGCAGGACATGCATGCAGAATCCCAAATCCACACGCCACATCCCAAATCCATATCTCACAGACCAAGGAAGACTCTCTCTATCCAGCAGGTCACAGTCCATGGCTGGACCACTGCAGAAGCTCACCTGGCAGCACCGTGAGCCAGGCCGACTGGTAGGAAAGGCCGATGGAGTTGCCCGCCAGGCAGGTGTACTCGCCTGCATCCTCAGCAGATACATTCCGAAGGTACAAGACCTCCACCTCTGAGCTATTGATGTCCGCTGTCTGGGGATGGGGGATACACTCAGGGGTCACAGCAGGGCCTGGGGTCCTGCTGTGGCCAGGAAGCGAGCTGGGGACTCCCCACCCCCGTGGAGGATGGTGGAATCAGGTGCCAGCAGGGACTAGACCTTTAAGACTTGCACATAGGGGAAGCCGTCGGCACCGAAGCTGCTGCCGTTGATGACGATGTGCTTCAGCCACTGGATGTGGGGCTGGGCGTCGCTGTACACCTTGCAGAGCAGTTCCACGTCACTGCCCACCACAGCCGTGGTGTTGGCTGGGAGCCCTGCCTGAAGGATGGGCCGGTGCGGGGACCGCTCTGGGGGTGAGGCCGGGCCAGGCTGTCAGCCCTGATCGGTGGCACCTACCTGCCTCCCGCCTACCCCCCAGCTCAAGGGAGGAACCTTCCTGATACTCAGCTCAGACCTTGTTCATCCCCTCCTTATACCATTCAAACCTTCCGTGGCTCCCCATTGCCTTTGGGGACAAGGAGAACTTCTCAGCCAAGCACTCAAAAACCCTCCAGGTCTGGCTCTCTGCTTAAATCCCACAACCCAGGCATATACCTCCCCACAGAAGCATTGTATTCTTCATGCCTAGGGCCTTGGCTCCACCTGTGTCCTCTGCCTGGATGTCTTTCCCATTTCCCCACCTCAGCTGGGCCCTGCTTCTCCAAGCCCACGTTATTCCCTGTGCTTCCCTCGGACCCACCTGGACACTTTGAGTAGCTTGAGTGAGTTGCCTAAGACTAAGTCCATCTGGCTTGTCAGACTGGGTCCCACCTGAAGACAGGGACAGGGCTCCCACCCCCACGCCACCTCACCCGCCTGCCCACCCACTCACCCAGCACGTCCAGCAGGTAGCTATAGCGGATGCTGCCCAAAGAATTCTCCACGAGGCAGGTGTAAGTGCCACGGTCAGAGGGCACCACGCTTTCCATCACCAGGCTCCAGTGCTGGTGGCGCAGCTAGGGGGCAGGCAAGCGTCCATGAGAGGCCACCGAACCGTGCCCACAGGGGTCTTCTCAAGCTCTCTGAGCCCCGGGGAGACCAATGCCAAGGGTAGGGACTTTGGGACAAAGGAGAAGGCTCCCCAAATATCCAAACCGTGGGTTTGAGTCTTTTGAGTTTTAGCTCTACTTCTTCCAAGCTGGGCCACCTTGAACCAGTTTTTGCCCTTTCTGAGTCTCAGCTTCCTCTGAAACAACAGCTTGGAACTGACCCTGTTGTGGTCTCATCCTGAAAATGGGCTGCTAAAACACTGATACCTGCTGGTCAGTGATCCTTCCCACTGTACACATGGAGTTGCTAAGGTCGGCAGGTTAAGTCACTTGCCAAGGAGCAGCAGAGTGGGAACTTGACCCAGAGCTGTCCATGTCCAGGGTCTCATGCCCCTTCTGGGGCCCTCGGCTGCCTTTCTCATTAGAAAAAGAGCTGTGGGTTTGACTTGAGGGCACCGATGAGGGAACCCAGAGACTCACCCGAATGCCTCCAATGCGATGCTCCCCGTGGAAGTCCTGTCCATCCTTGAGCCAGCGGATGGTGGGCATGGGGTTGCCTGCAGCTGGACAGCGGAACTTGACGGTGTTCCCGGCAGGCACAGCATGCAGTTTCTTCTCCATGCGCTGGGGGTGCGTCCAGTAGGGTGCTGAAGAGGAGGAGATGGGAGAATTCAGTGTCCACTAGAAGACCTGTTCACACACAGATCTGTTCTCAGTGGCCAGCAGGGAGGCAGGGTCTTTGAGGACTCACACTGACCTTGCTGGGGGTAAACGTGCCCATTCAAGGGGCCCCTGTGGATCTTGGGGTCCTCGTCGCCATTGCTGGAGGTCATGGAGTCTATGTCCGGGACAGAAGGAGGAGTTTAAGGCCCAGGACAGAGAGTCTCTCCCCAGGCATCCCTTAGCCTCTGCTGGTCCCCCTTACCGTCCACAACCAAGGTGATGTTGTGCAGAAGCAAGGAGCCTCGTGATAGGCAGAGGTACTGGCCAGCATCCTCGGGTAGGAAGCTGGCAATCTCCAAGCGGCCTCTCCAGCCTCGTACCCGGCCAGCAGGTGTCAGGCGACTGCCCTCCTTGTACCAGTGGCCACTGCGCTCAGCCCGCCCGCAGCATAACCGCACAGGCTGCCCAAGGGCCACCGTCAACTCCTGCTCTTGCTGCTCCGGGCTGGGGGCCAGGCAGGGCTCTGCGGGTCGAGGGCAGAGGTCCGTGAGCCCCGCAGCCCCCTGCCTACAGAGAACATGCTGCACACACAAGACACGAGCACGCTCGACACATGCTAAACACCTGCTGCCCCTTCACGGACACACAACCCACATGCTGCAGACGCTATGTGCAGGGCAAATGCCGCCCCTCTGGTGCAGAGCACACACACACGGCACATAGCAGACATGCTGCACTGCACATGCCACTGTCGAAGGAACACACGCACAAGGCACATGCTATATGTGCCACGCACAGGCCACACACCACACCTCCGGGGCACATCACACTCACAGTGCATACACTACACATGCCGGTGGGGCCCCCCAAGTCCCACACACCCAGTGCACAGAACACACGCGCGCACATACACACACGCACACAACCAAGGGGCTCACCACCAGCTCTGCGGCCCAGCTCGGGGCCCTGCACCCTGCAAGGCCAGTCCTCTCTTGGGGACACACAGATAGGTGGACGCTTGCTGGGAGCCAGACACCAAGTCTCCACGGCTGAGTCCTGCCCTGCTGCCACCTCCTCAGGGCCTAGGCCAGGATCCTCTCCAGCCTTGCTCAGCCAGCAGCCCCCTCCTGAGGCCCACTCTTCCCACCCCGGCCACCCTCTCCCTTCTTAGAGGCCATACCCAGCTCCGTTTCCTCAGAGGCCTCAAAGGACAAAGCTGGAGCCCCAGGTGCCCCCAGCAGGACCCCCAGGAGGACCAACAGCAGCCGCATCTCCTTCCTGCCGCTCTCGAGGACCCAGGCTGGGCCTCCTATGACTGCCTTTCTGAAACAGAGAGGGTGAAGAACTCCTACTAGACCCACACCTTGGCTGCCTCTCTGCTCCTATTTTGCAGATGAGGAAACTGAGACAAGAAATGGCTGGCTGACTTGTCCAAGCCCGACAGGCAGCGTCAGAGCAAAGACTAGAACCAGCTCTGCCGTTAATCAGAGCTCAAGGCTTCCCCATGGTAGGTTGGGGGTGGGGTGGGGGGGTTGCTGGAAGGGGGCTGGGCTTCCTGCCCTTCTTGGGTCCTGCTGAGACCTTCCTTGGCACAAATTCACAGAAAGGGCAGTTTTGGAATTCTTTGCTTGGAGGGAAACAGAGAATGGAGACACATCTTCTCCCTCTCAGCACACATAATTTATTTTTTGCTGAATAAATGTATTACTGAAGAGCCAAAAAAAAAAAAAAAATCTGAAATATAATACAAGGCCAAGCTTCAGCATTTGGATGTTATCTGATCTGACCCCCACTCCTTAGAGCATTGCTTACATTTCCATGACCAGCTTCGGAGACCTATAGTGGCAGGGTGGGTGTGTGCTTAGTCGCTCAGTCGTGTTTGACTCTTTGCGACCCCATGGACTGTAGCCTGCCAGGCTCCTCAGTCCACGGGGATTCTCCAGGCAAGAATACTGGAGTGGGTTGCCATTGCCTTCTCCAGGGGATCTTCCTGACCCAGGGATCAAACCCAGGTCTCCCACATTGCGGGTGGATTCTTTACCATCTGAGCCACCCAAGAAGCCCTGCAGTGGCAGGGTGCTCACTGCTAACAAGGCCATATATCCCATGGCCAGGAAAAATTCTGAGCCAGAATTGCATTCTGGGGATACTTCTGTTTTTTGTGCCCCTGCAACTCCATCAGAGGTGACACAAGCTCTTGTCAAGCAGGTAGACTCTAGTGTCTGACAGAGCCAACTTCAAATCCTGACTCTTACCAAGTGCAAATCACTGTCCCTCTCTGGGCTGCTGTCCTTACAGGACTGCTTTGAGGATAAAAGAGAACATATGTAGGGCCAGGCGCACAGGATGCGGCAGTGTTTTCTTCCCTTTCCCCTCTCCATGACGGTCATCCTGCGTCTGCCCTCAGCCAGTCACCTCCAATTCCAGTGCTGTTCCTAGCAGGTGTGATGTACACTTCCACCCCATCTAGGTACTCTCCTCCAAACACTATCAACGATGTCTCCATCCACCAAAAGGAACACTCAAACCTGAGGCTCAGCTGGCAGGGGAAGGGGGTGACTAGTATAGTTCCAGGGGCCTGCTGGCTATCACGTGGGGCTGAGTAACAGGTGTCACTGAGGTCTCTGCATCCACCTCACTCAGGTATCTCACTGCACTCCTCCTCAGCCACTGCTCCCCCTGTCCTGAGTTCTGAGGCGGGGGGCGCTTAGCTTGTCCTGGCCAAAGCCATCATCTCCCCCTTCAAACGGTTTCTTCTTTGGGCTGCCCCCACAGCTGGGGCATCACTTGTCCAGTCCCTCTCCAGCCCATCTCACCTTCCCTGCCTGAACCCAGAGCAGGCGACGGGCATCTCTAGCTTGGGCCTTTGCAAACATCTCCCTTAATTCTCCAGCAGGGTTTTAGAAATTTATGAGCCTGTCATGTCCCCCCTGCTCAACACCCACCAGCTTACAAGCCCATAATGGCTGCCTGTGTGCAGCAGCATCCAGTCCACACTGTTTATCCAGCGCCCAAGGCCTCCCTCCTTGCCCCGGTCATTCTCATTGGCCACACAGTCTGCTTCTTCAGCACTGAGAAGTCATTGGCTTTCAGAACTGGGTATGTCTTCTCTCTTGCCCATACCTCTGTGACCCCACTTCTCTACCTGGCTCAGGTGCCACAATCTGTGCTCTGTCTGTGCCCACCTTCGTTTTCCATTGCCCTCCTCTGTGAAATCCCCTCACCCTGCTCTGCTCTTCAAGGATGTAGCTCTCTGGGTTGGGAATGGAGTGGGAGGCCCAGGGATTCTATTCCCATTCCGGGGCTACCCTGACCTCACTTAGTCGGGTCACCCGGGCGGCTGACGGGACAGACTGCCCTGCACCTGGGGTCGAAGGGTCTGATTCTGACATCAGGTAGTTCTGGGTTCTCCAGTCTCCCGCACTCAAGCGCTGGGAGAGCCTGGGCAAGTAACTGCACCTCTCGGAGCCTCAGCTTCCTCATCTCTCTATTTGGGGCAAGCAGACCGTCCAGCAGCCGAGGGACCAGCGCGTCCTTCCTCCGCCCCTATCGGGCCACCCTGGGGAGCAGTGCCAGTCGGCGGGTCTCGAAAGGAGCTGCAGGGACAGTCCGCCCGCCCCCGCCCCGGTGGGCAATGAGTAACCAGCTCCGCGGCCAGGGTGCTCTTTGGACGGAGCGGGACAAAAGGCCCTGTGTGCGATACGGGTTACTGATTTACCTTCTCCTTCACCCCCACGCCGAGCGGACGCCCAGGTCCCTAGTGCTGGGAGGGGTCAGCTCCCGGAGCCCCGCTGCCGCTCGCCCCCTGGCGGCTGGGAGCGCAGCACGGGCCTGCACGGGATCCCGGCTCACCTCGAACCTCAGTGGTCCCGCGACTGGCACAACGTCCCGACTTACCTGGGTCCTCCGCGGCCTCGCTCTCAGCTCCCGCCAGCCCCGACCCCCACGCCCAGCGGAGACAGAAGACTGCTCGGGTGTTGCGCAGCCCCCGGCCGCAGAGCCAGGAATGTACCCGAGACAGCGGCGTGGCCACGGGTAGCCCAGCGCCCCGCCCACCTCGGGTTTCACCTACTTCGGGCTCCGCCCCTCCTGGACCAACTCTGTCCTTAACAGCGGCTTGGCGGGGAACAGCCCAGCGCCCCGCCCATCTCGGGTCCCGCCCAGCCGGGACCAGCTCCTGACAGCTGGTGGGTGGTACAGCGTCTCGCGTACCTGGAGACTCCTCGAACTCAACTGCGCCTCGTAGCCTAAGGGGTCGGCCCAATGCTAGCTGGCACACCCCTTCAGAGTCCGCCCCTTTTGCCCCACCTGGGCCAGGCTTCCAAGTTCTTGACCATCGCTCCGTCCCTTGGTTCTTACACCTCAGGGAACAAGACTCAGCAGTTCAGACCTGCCACCTCCTCAGAACTTGGCATAGCCTGGCTCCTCTGTCTTCTGTACAATCATCATACTCTCTGCCCTAACCCTCATCCTTCTCTGCACAACTTTTAGTGGTGTTTAAAATACAAATCTGACTGTGCTAACCACAAGTAAAGTGAAGTCGCTCAGTCGTGTCCGAATCTTTGCGACCCATGGACTGTAGGCCACCAGGCTCCTCCATCCATGGAATTTTCTAGGCGAGAGTACTGGAGTGGGTTGCCATTTCCTTCTCCAGGGGATCTTCCTGACCCAGGGATCGAACCGTGGTCTCCCACATTGCGGATAGACACTTTACCGTCTGAGCCACCAGGGCTGCTGCTAAGTCACTTCAGTCGTGTCCGACTCTGTGCGACCCCATGGACCGCAGCCTCCATCCATGGGATTTTCCAGGCAAGAGTACTGGAGTGGGGTGCCATTGCCTTCTCCGCCACCAGGGAATCAACCACAAACATCTCTTTAAAACGTTCCGATAGCTTCCTATAGAGATCATTGGCCTGACCTGGCCCCGCCCACATGTCCAGAGGAAGCCTTCCTTACTTCTTCCCTGCTCCCACCCTACCTCTGGACCTTGCACAAATGGTACCGCTTCCTGAAACAATCTTTCTGCTCTAGGTCTGATTTGCTGTTGTTTAGTCATTAAGTCGCAAACTTGGCTTAAAACTCAACATTCATAAAACGAAGATCACAGTATCTGGTCCCATCACTTCATGGCATATAGATGGGGAAACAATGGAAACAATGACAGACTTTACTTTCTTAGGCTCTAAAATCATTGCGGGGTAAGAATACTGGACTGGGTTGACATTTCCTTTTCCAGGGTATCTTCCCGATCCAGAGATCAAACCATGCCTCCTATTGGCAGGCATATACTTTACATCTGAGCTCAGGTCCCCAGAGAAGCCCTCTGAACTTGCCAGGTTCTTCCATGTCTTTTCTCCTGTAAGCATGGGAAAGAAGCAGGTAGCGAAGTGATTTAGAGCACAGACTGCAGAACTCAAATTTAGCACCATGACACATGGCCTTGTCAAGTTACTCCATCCCTGTGTCTACATTTTCTCATCAGTAAACCAGTGATATGATATGATGATATCATATCGTATATGATATGACAGTATCATTTTCAAGAAGTGGTTGCAAAAAGTAGACATGTTCTTCTCACACACAACAGTAGGAATATAAATTCGTGGGGTCCCTGTGGAAAACAGTATGGTGGTTTCTCAAAAAATGAAAAAAAGAACCACCATGTGACCCAGCAATTCCATTCCTGAGTATATATGGAAAAAAATGAAAACATTAATTTGAAAAAATACATGCACCCCAATGTTCATAGCAGCATTATTTACAGTTGCCAAGATATGGAAGTGACCTAAGTATCCATCAACAGATAAATGAATGAAGAAGATATTATATATGTGTATATATATATATATATATATATATATATATATATATTAGAATACTACTGTATATATAATGGAATACTACTCAGCCATAAAAAGGATAAAACTTTGCCATTTGCAACAACATGAATGGACTTGGATGGTATTATGCTAAGTGAAGTAAGTCAGAGAGAAAAAGAGATAATGTAAGATATTACTTGTATGTGGAATCTAAAAGTTAAAACAACCTAATGAATATAACAAAATGAAACAGACTCACAGATAAAGAGGACAAACTAGTGGTTACCTGTGGGGAGAGGGAAGTGGGGAGGGGCAAAACGGAGGGGAGTAAGAAGTCTAAACTAATACGTATAACAAGGATATATTGTACAACAGAGGGAGTATAGCCAATATTTCACAATAACTATAAATGGAGTACAACCTTTAAAAATTGAGAATCATCTTGTTGTATGTCTGTAACTTAGAACGATTGTATAGCAACTATACCTCGATAAGAAGGAAAAATAAGTAGGCATATTATGAGTAAGCCTTCAGAATGCTGGTGCTGCTGCTCCTCAGTCGAGTCTGACTCTTTGTGACCACAGCCCACCAGGTTACCCTGTCCAAGGGGATGTTGGAGTGTATTACCACGCCCTCCTCCAGGGGATCTTCCCGGCTCAGGGATCGAACCTGTGTCTCCTGCATTGTGGGCAAATTCTTTACCGCTGAACCCAAGCCTTCAGAATTCTGCCTGACATATAGCATTAGCTTTATCATGTAAGCTGTGATTATTTAGGACTTGTTATTCCCTCACCACATGTTCAAAAAATGTAACAGCTAATTCTGTAAATAGAAGGCAGGAACGGCCCGTAGGCCATACCACTACATCTCAGTTGCCTGGTACACAACAGGTGGACTCTGAATAGTTCCACCATGTCCCTTCCGGCTCAGGTCTGCCTCAACTGGGAGCACTTCTCTTGAAAATATGGTGTCATGGGTCTGCTGACCTTTGATTTCTATCCAATCTTCACCTTAAATCCAAGCCCTGTGCTCCTCTTAAGATTTCTGCAGGAGAAAGGAAACCCTGCTGTGGAATCTCAGTCCTGCCTCCCAGTCAACCCCCAGGCTGGTGGAGACCCTGCCCTTGAGAAGTAGCTTCCTTTCCCTTTGTTATGCAGAGGAGTCCAGCTTTCTCCACCCTGACTCCCAAAGAACTACAGGCTTTTCCTTTGCATAACTAAAGTGAAAGAAACTGAAGTTGCTCAGTCATATCCGACTCTTTGTGACCTCCTGAACTGTAGCCTACCAGGCTCCTCCGTCCATGGGATTTCCCAGGCAAGAGTACTGGAGTGGGTTGCCGTTTCCTTCTCCAGAGGATCTTCCCGACCCAGGAATCGAACCCAGGTCTCCTGCATTGTAGGCAGACTTTTTACCATCTGAGCCACCAGGGAAGTCCTAAAAAGCCATCAAAGTGATTTTTCCCTTTTCCCTCTCAAACAAAAGAAGGGTCTCTTCCCAAAGATAAGTCAGAAAATAGTTGGTTATCTTTTTAAAAAAAATATTTTATTTTATGTTGGAACACAGTTGATCAACAATTTTGTGTTAATTTTAGGTGTATAGCAAAGTGATTCAGTGATATGTGTACATGTATCTTTTTTTTTTTTCCAAATTCTTTTCATTCAGGTTATTACAGAATATTGAGCAGAGTTCCCAGAAAAGAGTTGGTTAGCTTTTAAAAACTGTTTTTCCTGATTCCCCCATGAGGGTCCTTCCTTGTGGAGCACCCTGGAAAGATGAGGCTCCGGGCACTGGGGAAGCCAAGCAAATGGGAGCCTCCCGCTCAGACAGGGCCTCAGACCTCCCGGATTCAGCTCCCCACCGCTGGTCCTCTGCTGGCTGCTCCGTGGATGTGGTTGGTGGGGGGAGTGGGGTGAGCTGCCAGCAGGAGCTGGACCCCACATAGCTTTCATTCAACTTCCAGGCACTTCCCCGGTTTACCTGAGCCAAAAGCAGAATAAGGCTTTCATAGTCCAGGTTGTGCAACCTCCCTGTCCCCTGAGATGCCCAAGTCCTTCAGCCTAACAACCCTGCCCCCACTCCCTGCATCGGCACACGTGTGTCCAGCCCTCCTCCCACACGCACAGTTTCTCACACTGAGCCTGTGCAGAGTTTGACACTCTCTCACAAGGTCTCTCATTCATTCACTCATTCACCAAGCGTGTATGGAAGGTTCATTATGTAGCATATACTGTTCTAAGTCCTGGGGTTAAAGCTGCTGACACAGTAATAGAGAAAGATAGATAAGTAAACAGAGCACAGAAGGAGACATGCGGGGGAAGTCTGGGAGAGGCACCCAAGCCTGTCTTCCCTTCACGGTCTTGCTCTGTTGCTAATAATCTTTCACCAGTCACATCTGCAACCTTTCTCAAAGATGGTCAAACATGCATGGACACACACACACACACACACACATACCCCACACTCCTAACGGGCTCAGGAGCCTGCCATCCTGTGATTTTGTCTTTAGTTGTCTCAGCCTCAATTTCTTTAGCCCCAAAATGGGTTCACCCTACTTCATTTTCCTAGGGGTGTTGGAGGAATTGAATAAGTTAAGAGAATGGGTTTCACCAGAACAGGAAGTCGAGAAGAATTCCTCATGTTGACTGAGTTCCCACTGTATGCCAGGCACCGTGCTAGGTAAGGTATTATCCATCCATTATATCCTTTGATCCTTCCCTCCAGCCAAATAGGGGAGGAGTCCTTAGCTCCCTTTTGGTGGTGACAGAGCAGGCACTCAGGCAGACAGAATGACTTGTTCAAAGTCACATAGCAAGTGAACTTGAATGGAAGTGAGCCGTGAACTCTACTCTCTTGGGCCAAAAAGGGGAGGGAGAGCTCAGGGTGACTGTCTACAGAGCTGGGATGGCTGGTGCTAATATATCAGCCCACTTTCTGTCTGCATCTCTCTCTCTCTGTGGCCTGGAAAAGCGGCGATTCACCTAAGGTGAGTATGTATGGGAGCTGGGGCTGGGCATTGCTCTCTCTGCCCATTTGGCCAGGATTGATGGGGTACTTATGAAGTGCCAGGCCCAAGGCAGGGGTTGGCGGGCTCTGGGATCCTGGATTGCAAGGCTGGGCCAAGAGGGACTCCTGAGGCCAGGCCCCACCCCCCACCTGCCTGGGAGCAGAGTTAGGGGGAGGGGGTAGACATTGCCTGGTGCCGACCATGTTGTTCTTGGATGGCAGCCGGACCCAGGGAACACTGGGGCTCTTGTGCAGAAGGGCTGCCGTAAGCCCCTGCCCAGGCCCCACTCCAGCACAGGCCTGGCCCCATCCTCTGACCCAGTCTTGTGCTTTCTGTTCTTCTTTCTTTTGGTTTTTCTTTTAAAACAATTTTCGTTTTGAAGAAGTTTTAGAATATGGAAAAAGTACCCAGGGTAATAGATTAACAGTTGCTACTCAGAATTGACAATTAGTATCACTTTACCATTTTTTCCCAAACCTTTTCTCTTCTGGTTTCTCCCATAGGCTCTGGGGAGGTCGGGCTTGGCTTGCAAAATGGAGGTGACACTGACAGCTATTGAGTGGTGAAAGGCTGGGTGTTAGAGTCAGACAGATAAGTTATTTGAATGCTGAAAGCTTTGTGACCTTAGATAAGTCACTTAAGTTAAGCTTCAGTTTCATTTTCCATAAAATGGGAACAACAACTCTACTGTGAGGGCGCAATGTGATAATGATGTGTCTAAAATATGATGCACACAGCTCATATTCAGGAAAGAATAGCCAATACTGATACTCACAACTATGGGCCTAGGTAGGACCTGGTCCAAGGTGTGGGAAATATACTCCTAAGACCAGAAGGGAGGGACTCTGAGGGTCTTCTCTCCTCCAGTCCTCATATCTCCTCATAAGCCACCCATTGGGCACATCTACATCCAGTTTCTACTCTGGGGACAACAAAGCCAGGAATTACAGGCTGCCCAGGACCTTGGTAGCAGAGGCAGGGAGCCTGGTGCTGATGTTTGTAGTCTGGGAGAGTTCTCAGGGAGGCCCCCTGAACCAAGAATGATGGATAAGAATGGACTACAAGGGATATGAGGGTCCCTCTGGGTCAATCCTGCTACCTCCCAGAGTCTCAGCAGCATTCTTGGTCCCCTCATGCCTGGTCTCAGATACTGTTAGCCTATGTCTTGGCATATTAGGACCAGAGGTGTCTGGGGGCTTTTGTGGTTTGCCAGCCTCAGGCCTCCCTTAGCCCCAAGTCTGGAGGTAGGTGAAGGTCATCTTGAAGTCATCAGGATTGTGGTCTCTTCTGGTCACTAGACTTTTACCTCATGGTTGCAAAATGGCAGCTTCAACTCCTGCCATCACATCTGTGTTCAGGCAGGAAGAAGGAAGAAGCCACAAAGAGTTGAATCTGTACCCAGCAACTTCTGATTTTATTTCTTTGACCAAACTGTGACACATGGCCATGCCTAGCTGCAAAGGAGGCTGGGAAGTACATATATTAATTCTGGTGGACACATTGTCTTCCCTAACAAAACCTGGATCCATTAAAAAGAAGGGGTGGCTGAGCATTGGGCAAATGCCTAATGGTGATACAGTCTCTGTATCACTAGTCTCATCGGCCCTGCAGTGACTTGTTTAAAACACAAACCTAACCCAGTCACTCCTCAGCTTCAACTACTCTCTGCCCACCACCCACTGGTATCCCCAGCTCTTTAGCCTAGCACTCAGGACCCTTCAAGACTGGTGTCTACTGCTCTCTCCTGTCCAATTTCCCCTCTCTGATTTCCAGCTGCACTGAACTTTCTCCTGAACAGACTTGATTTTTCACATCTGATGCCTTTGTACTTGCTGTTCTTCTTGTTGCGATTATCCTTCCTTCGTGTCCCTCCTTCCCTCTCTCCCTCCAGTTATCCCGCCAGATGCCTGCCATTTGGGTTTCTGGATTCCTCTCAAGCATTCCATCTTCTCTGAGACCCTTCCTGACCACCCCGATCTGGACATTTAAGTCCTTTCCCTCTCTGTGGAAACAGGACCTCTTCTCTGAGGTCCTGGCCCTCTCTTACTCTGAATTCATGCGAGGTGTGGGTAGGGCCAACACCTCTCCCTGGTCCTGTGGTGGGCATGTGTCCCTTCACCCGGACAATGAAGATATTCCATCTTCAGCCTACTATGACCAGGCTAGGGATGAGCATACGGCTCTAGCTGGGCCAGTGAGAGGCTGGCTCGGCCTTTTATTGGAACTAATGGGAAGCTAACACTCTCAGAGGTTTCTGAGGTATGAATATGGAAGTCTAGAGCTGCTTGAGTAAATTTGCCTGTTAGTGAAGCCAACACAGGAAACAAGAGGGCCAAGAGATGGAGTGTGCTTGGATCCAGCCATGCCTGCAGCCATTACCTCTTCGAACCTTCCATTTATATGAGCCAAATACTTTTTTTCTTAAGTTAATTTGACTTTTGTTTTCTCCCAAACTCTTTATACGAAAGGCTCTTAATAGATATATTCCCCAGGAGAAATTATTCCTCCCTCCTTTGTGTCCCCCCACCCTCTGTTCGCTCTTAGATCATACTGTTCATCTGTTCACATGTCAGCAAATTCATCGTGTCTCTGCTTCCATTTGTTTAAAACCATTCAGTGGCTTCGCATTGCTTTTAGAATAAAGACCTGTATTAGTTATCTATGACTGTATAACAAATTACTCCCAAACCTAATGGCTTAAAATAACAAACATTTGGCTGGCTGTTGACAGGAGCCCTTCACTTCTCTCCACACAAGCCTTTCCACAGGGCTGCTTGAGTGTCCTCAGGACATGTTAGCTGGTTTCCTTCATAGCTGGTGATCCAAGAAAGACTGACTGCATGTCTTTTATGATTTACTCGAGAGTCATACTCGGTCATTTCTACATTATTCTAGTTGTCAGAACTGAATCACTCAGTAGAGGCCACTCAAGGTAGGGAGTGGGGTTGCTGCTGCTGCTGCTAAGTCATATCAGTCGTGTCCAACTCTGTGCAACCCCAGAGACGGCAGCCCACCAGGCTTCCCCATCCCTGGGATTCTCCTGGCAAGAACACTGGAGTGGGTTGCCATTTCCTTCTCCAATGTGTGAAAGTGAAAAGTGAAAGTGAAAGTGAAGTCTCACAGTCATGTCTGACTCTTAGCGACCCGATGGATTGTAGCCCACCAGGCTCCTCAGTCCATGGGATTCTCCAGGCAAGAGTACTGCAGTGGGGTGCCATTGCCTTCTCCAAGGGAGTAGGGTGGGGGAGAGGAAATTAAAACTTGAATTCCTGAAGAGAGGAATAGTTTAAAACATGCATGGCTATATAAGATCACTATAAGATTATAATAAAACCACTATAAGACCAGATCCTACTCTGGTGTTTGTTGTCTGAACCCTTTTCTAAGGTTTGGGAAATGCCCCCATTTTCTGCCAAAAATGTTAGCTGCTCTCCAGGTTTCTCTTCTAGCTAAGGCCCAGGCTCTTCCAGTTCACACCATCTCCTCCAGAGAGCCAGTGATGCCCACAAGTTCGGTTGGGGAGGCCCAGGAGCAGTTTTCTCTGGTGGGGGCTGTGGTGACAAGACTGAGGTCCTGGGCACAGCGTCAGGACGGGCTGGGCTGCTGGCACAGGCAGCAGCGTCCAGAGCTTAGCGTAGGCGGGGAGAGCCGTGTCCTTTCTGCGCCCGTTCTGTGATGTGAGAGGGGTATATACCTCAAGCCCAGCTCTTCAGCGCTCTTGGTAGTTTCTTGAATTTGAACTAGCTGGAATTTATTTCTGCTGCTTTCTGCTGAAAATCTTGACTCACCCCGAGGGACTTGGCCCTGCTAGTCTCTCCCCTTACATGGTGACATAGTCTCCCTCCTTCCAGATGACAAGCATATGCTTGCCTCAAGGCCTTGGCACACACTGTTCCCTCTGCCTGGAATATCTCCTCCCCCTCCCCTGCACCTGTTACCCATCACCCCAGCCTAGTTCCTATCCAACCTCCCAGTCTTAGTTTGATGCTTGCTTCCTCAGGGAGGCCCTTCCTGCCCCTCCCCCAGCCTGGGCTCAGTCCCCCAGTTATACGCTTTAGCTGCAGTCGTTTTCCTTCCCAGCACTTTATCACAACTGTAATGAGTAACTTGTACCCATTGGGTCCTCTGAGACAGAGATCGTGTCTCATTCCAGGATCCTGGCATACAGGATGCCCTGTGGAAAAATAAGTTCACTGTCCAATACACTCCAGGGAGCTCTCTCCTACACTAACAGCCCTCTGCCAGAAACTGCTCAGCTCCTAGCCAACTTCCTGGCCCTCAGGTGCAAGTAACAGATTTCCCAACTCTAATCAGCTTATTGAGATTGAAGGTGGGAGGAGAAGGGGAGGACAGAGGTTGAGATGGTTGGATGGCATCACCAACTTGATGAATGAGTTTGCATAAGCTCTGGGAGTTGGTGATGGAGAGGGAAGCCTGGCGTGCTGCAATCTATGGGGTCGCAGAGAGTTGTACACGACTGAGCGACTGAACTGAATTGGTTTATACAAAATAGTGAATTGATTGGCCTTTGTGTTTTAAAGTTCAGGGGCAGACAGTCTCCGGGAACAGCTGGATCAGGACTCATTCTCTTTCCTGTTTTCTTCCCAAGGGCTCCTTTCTCCAGCAGATGCTCCCCAAGAAGTAACAAAGAAGGTCACCAACAACTCTGGGCTCAAGACCTTCCCAAAGCTTCTAGCAGAATCCAGGAGGGTAGAGTCAGACCCACCCAGACCACAGGAGCTGAGGGTGGGGCTTTTCCAGGAAAATCTTATCATAGGAAGAACGGTAAATAGATACAAGGAAGCCAAAACAAGGGATAGATACTGTACTTGGTGATTCTGTGATCCTTTACTGTGCAATGAATCATCCCCAAACATAGTGATTTAAAACATTATTATTATTCCTTGTGATTCTATTGAAGTCGAAGATGTTCTCCTTCATGCATGTGAAACTGGCTACTGGCTTCTGTCTCCATGTGGTCTAGTCCAGACTTCTTTTCAACATGGTGGGAGTGGAAGCTTCAAGGCCTATGCCCTAGCCTTGAAAGTTGCACAATATCACATTCCTACATTCTCTGAGCAAAGCAAATCTCGAAGTCAGTCTAGATTCAAGGGATTGTGAAATGGACTTCCTATCTTGATGCCTGGGTTTTCCAGGTAGCACTAATGGTAAAGAACCTGCCTGCGAATGCAGGAGATGTAAGAGACTCAAGTTCAATCCCTGGGTCAGGAAGATCCCCTAAAGGAGGACATGACAACCCACTCAGTATTTTTGCCTGGACAATCCCATGGACAGAGAAGCCTGGTGGGCGACAGTCCATTGACTCGCAAAGAGTTGGACACAACTGAAGCAGCTTAGCATGCACGCATGCATCTTGATGCCTAGAGTGACAAAGTCACTTTGCAAAAGGGCTCAGACCCAGGAGGCCAAAAAATCCTGAGAGGTCATTATTGTAACAATCTACTACACCCTATAACTTCTATGTCCTTTCACTCTCTTCCCACCCAGCAACCTGGTTCCTTTGACCTTGATAATCACTAGAGGCTCTGCTCCTTCAAGAAGTCTTTGTGTAAAATTCCAGCAATGGTCCCTACGAGCCCATATTCACTTACCCATTAATTTACTCATCACAAAACAGTTATTAAGATAATCACAGTCCTATGCTAAGCACTGGGGACTCAGGGTAATGCATAAGGTCCAGTTCCTGACCTCAAAGAGTTTCTAGTTTAAATGAAAGTGTTAGTCGCTCAGTCATGTCCAACTCTTTGCCACCGCATGGACTGTAGCCTGTCAGGCTCCTCTGGCCATGGGATTCCCCGGGCAAGAATACTGGAGTGGGTCGTAATTCTCTTTTCCAGGGAATCTTCCCAATCCAGGGATTGAGCATGGGTCTCCGAGCATTGCAGGCAGTTTCTTTACTGTCTGAGCCACCAGGGAAGTTGACCATAATAGAGAATATTAATAGTAATACTAGAGGAGGCACAGGGCATCTGGGAGCAAAGAAAGGCAGGCAACTTAGCCTTGAGGGTCAGTGATCTTCTCAGGATGAGTAGAAATGTATTAGGGGGCACTCCTGGTTGAAGTGATAGAAAGTCAACTTAAACTGACTTAAGGGAAAAGGAATGTATTGATTCAGAACTAAAAAGTCCTGAGAGTATTAGCTTCAGGCATGGTTGGATCCAGGTGCTCATTAGAAATCAGTCTCGTCTTATCTCTCAGCTCTGTTTTCCTCTGAAAGCAAAGTCGCTCAGTCATGTCTGACTCTTTGTGACCCCATGGACTGTAGCCTACCAGGCTCCTCCCTCCATGGAATTTTCCAGGCAAGAGTACTGGAGTGCGTTGCCATTTCCTTCTCCAGGGGATCTTCCTGACCCAGGGATTGAAACTGGGTCTCCCGTATTGCAGATGCTTTACCATCTGAGCCACCAGGGAAACCCTATGTTGGCTTAATTATCAGGCAGACTATCCTTATATATTGGCAAAGATGGCTACTAACAGCTCCAGACTTATGATTCTGATTGCCCATGTTTAGATCACAGGTTCACCCCTGGAACCAGGGAGTGGGTGGGGTCAGTCTCTCAGAACCACAGGGTCTAAAGAACGGAGCAGAGACATCACGCAAGTGAAGAGTTTTAAAAAAAGGCTGATGAGCAGGCTAGACATCAGGTGTACTCCCGGGCAAGTGACTAAATTAGAGCCCTGAGAGTTCTCCCCCAGGGGACACCTGGTAAGGTGTGCTAAAACTTGGGATCATGGGGGTCATATCTCTGCACACTATGTCTTAGTTGTGTAAGCTTTGCAAGAGTTTGCCTCTGTATTTCTCCTGTTAAAATGAAACTTTTCAAATTGTTTTGAGGGCTAAATGAAATATCAAATACAGGGGCTCAGAAAAAGTCATTCTGTTCTCTCTGGCATTAAATCAAACAGTACTTTGGCCACCTCATGCGAAGAGTTGACTCACTGAAAAAGACTCCGATGCTGGGAGGGATTGGGGGCAGGAGGAGAAGGGTTCGACAGAGGATGAGATGGCTGGATGGCATCACTGACTCGATGGACATGAGTCTGAGTGAATTCCGGGAGTTGGTGATGGACAGGGAGGCCTGGCGTGCTGCGATTCATGGGGTCGCAAAGAGTCGGACCGACTGAGCGACTGAACTGAACTGAACTGAAAGGTCCTGAGACTGGTCTACTTTGTCCAGCAAAAAAGGGAGCTTTCTCCACCTAGTGGCCAATGGGGTCATTGCACTACAGAGTTGACCTTTTCACAGAACTGTAAGATTTCTTCCCAGTTTTGAAGCTCCTGGATGGATAGAAGCAGCATTTGTGGAGAACAGCAAGCTTGGGAGTGCTAGAGCAGGGCTGTGTCTGCCCTGTCTGTAATGTGGGCTTGACACAAGGCAGAGTAGGTCAGGTCATTAGGTGGAGAGATGGTGAGAGGGAGTTGTTTTACCTATTTGACACTATTGAGTGCCCATCAGAAGGCCTGGTTAGGGGTTGGAACAGCTCATCGGACAGGGGCTGTTGTGAGGGAAGGGCTTTCTTTTTCACTATTTCTTGGAAGCATCCCTGCCCATCACGACCTCTTTAAAACTCTGGTTGAGAACTCTGATTTCTTCTAATTTCTACTTCACAAGAAAATATCAAGGCCTCAGGACACATGAAGCTGGTGGCAGGGTTCAGACCAATACCCAGGGATCCAGAATCATATAGCTCCTGGCACATACACAATCTTGTGTCTGCATTGAGTGGTTGGTGCATCCAGTTCTGAGCTAAGAGCTTTACCTGCACGATTCCATTTCACCTTCTCTTCAGATGTCATTGGCTGTAGGGCTTGGGGTGCAGCGATAGGTTGAGGTCCCATATCAGTGGAAGATGACTTCTTGCTAGAACCCAGGGGAGAATCATCTTTGGCCAGCATGTTGCCTTTTCTTCCTCCCTCAATCAGATTGAAATAGGTTTCTGACATTTCATAAATCACTGAGTTTTAATACAGGGGGCTGAGCCAGATGCCATCTGCCTATAGACTTCCCTCCCCAGAGAGACCCAGAGCTTAATTCTGGCCAATGGTAGAAACAGTAGTCATCATTCACATAGTTTCTATCATGTGTCAGTCACTGTAATTTTTTCATACGTATCTATTCTTCTGGGCTTTCCAGGTGGCACTTGTAGTAAAGAACCTGCCTGCCAATGCGGGAGACTCAAGAGACTCAGGTTCAATCCCTGGGTTGGGAAGATCCCTTGGAAAAGGGAATGACAACCCACTCCAGTATTATACTTGCCTGGAGAACCCCATGTACAGAAGAGCCTGGCAGGCTACAATCCATAGGGTCACAAAGAGTCATACATGACTGAAGTGACTTAGCACACATATATTCTTTAAATAACCCTATAAGGTAAGTGAGTACTAACATTTTACCCATTCCGGAGCCTGAGCTCTTAATAGGTACTTTTGTTTTTTTGTTTCCCCTTGGCCACGTTATGTGGCAGGCAGGATCTTATCTAACCAGGGATCAAATCTGTGCCCTCTGCAGTGGAAGCGAAGTCTTAACCACGGGACCCCCAGGGAAGTCTCAGAGCCCGAGTTCTTTGCTGCTTCACTAGGCTGCCTCTCCAGGGCTGATACCCTTCTTCCATGAGAGCTTCCTTGGCCAGTGGAGTCATGGGCAGGGGTTCCCTCTAATGTTTATCTGCTGGGTTGTGTATGGTAGGTCCTGGGCCACACTGGAGAATATTCCAGGCTACAGAAATTCAAACCTGATTTCAGGGATGCTCAGAGTAAAAGGATCATTGATGAAAAGATAAGACTCTTGGGTTCAAGTTCCTGGGTGCCACCAGAATGGTCAAAATTAGAAAGATGAACAATACCAAGTGCTGACAAGGATGTGGAGCAGGAACTCTACACTGCAGGTGGGAATGTAAGATGGTAGAACCACTTTGGAAAGCATTTGGCATCGTCTAGTCCAGCTAAACATGCACCTACCCCACGATGCAGCAATTCTATTCCTGAATGTATGCGTGCATGTGCACACCAAATGACACAGAAAAATTTTTTATAGTGGCTTTATTTATAATAGTTCAAAACTAGAACCAACCCAACTGTTCATTAGCAGTAGAATGGGTAAACTACAGTATATTCATAGAATGGACTACTATCCAGCATGAAATAAATTTTTTGTTTTAATGAACTTCTGATCCACACAATAACATGGATGAATCTCACAGACATAATATTGAACACAAGGGATGCACGGACGAGTCCCTTTTTATAAAATTGAAGGGCAAGCAAAATGAATCTATGGTAAGGCAGGTCAAGATAGTGTTTGCTTCTGTGGGATACTGACTAGGAAGGGAAACCAGGCCAGCCTCCGGGGACTGGTGATGTTTTCTGTCTTGATCTGGAGGCTGACTGACCATATGGATACAACCATCCTCATCAAATTGTACTCTAAAAAATTTGGCTCACATTATTGAATGTATGCTGTATCTCAAAACATTAGAAAAGCAATGATCAAGTAAAGATAATCTTTGAATATGGCTGACAACAGTTATTTTTGCCCTCCACATCCACTATTCTCCCTTGGGACAGAGGGAGGTCTGCACTTTCTTCTTTGACGCAAGCACATCTTTCTCTCTTTCTGTCAGTGCATTGTAGGTGGGACTCACTCCTTTCCAGGTGCCCAGACGACCATTTCCCCTAGCTGCAGCGACTGGTTTAGGGATGGGAACAGATCCAGATGGGCTAATGAGTCAATCCCAGCATTTTTTACTGGTACCAAGAAAAAGATGTTCTTTCCACTGCAGTTACCAATCTATTAGGATATAAACCTGAAGCTGCCAGAGGCTGTGTCCACCTTCTGGAGAGTCTGCCCAGGGCAAGAGGCCACACAGAGCAAACCAGAGTGAGACAACTGTGTCAGAACCTGAATCTAGCCATCCCCGTACAAGGCTGTTTCATTTGGAGACTCAATAAATTTCCTTTTTTAGATCATCACTTTAAGTTTCTTACAGTTACAACTAGAGTCTAATACACCAGGAATCTTGGGTAAAATTATGAGAGGGGAAGGGGGATGGGAATATAAAATAACCACAGAGCCTCGTCCAATCTCATTTTGATGGTGCCGCTGCCGCCCCTGCCTAGTGGCTACTCACTCTGTGAGACCGTGGCCCTGCCAGATGAGTGAGACAGGCCCAGGGGTCATGGGGGAAGCACTCTGGTCCTTGTTTGTAAAGACAAGGAATCTAGAGAACCAGATTCTATGCTCCATTTTGCTCTTAGCAGTGAGACCTTAGGCAAATCACTATACCTTTTTGAACCTTGTTCTTTTTCTATAAAATGGAGTATCACCTCCTAGCTCAAAAGGTTGTTATAGAGATCAAATGCTAGTTTCCCAATTTCTTCAGTGTCTTCATACCCTTGGCTGAGTTAGTGCCTACTAACTTTGTGCATTCCCAGAGCATCCTGTATAACCCTCTATCACCATAATGATCTTTGACTGTATGAGCTACCCAAGGGCTCTAAGAGAATGTTCATTCCTGCATCCCCAGGCCAACAGGGCTGGGCACACAGCTGGTAGGACTCTTGAATCCTGACTAAGGGATCCTGCAGGTCAAGGGCTCATACTCTGGCAGCTCACTCATCTCTCTGCCTTTTGCTTCCTTGCCTGGCAGGTGGGGCTGATCATGACATCTTGGTTGGGGTAGAAGGACTCTGGGGAAACTGCTAAGGCAGTTAGGCTTTGGAAGCTGAGAGCTGTGTAGGACCTTTCCCAGTTGGTGAAGAGCAGGTTCCCAAGAATAATTTGCTGAGTGAAGAATGGGAGTTCAGGCCGCCTGGGCACCTTCCTCAGATCTGGCTGTCTGAAGCAAAGAAGGCTGCTGAAGTCATCGCATGCACTCCTTTCCCAGCTCATTTCTGGGTCATGGAAAAGGTTTTCCAAGAATGACAAGTCCCATGGCACCAGCCTACTGCTACGTATTAGCTGAGCAGGAGAAGCCCATCCCTTCTTATGCATCCTCATTCATTCATTCTTTCATTCAACAAACACTGCACGACAAACCACTCTGTCCACCAGAGGAATGATGAATGACGCTAGGTCTCTGCCCTGAAGGAGTTAGTCTGGAGAGAGTCAAATTGGACACCGCTTCCCTTTTGGCCTCCCTGTACATCTCCTTTCCTGATCCCCTGAATTCCTTCTCACACAGCAGCCACACGATCATCTCAAACAAAGTAGATTCCCAGCTTAAAGCTTCTAAAGACCTCTGTGAGGCCCTCCAAGATAGCAGGAGGTACATGAGCAGATAAGCTTGTATTGAATTTAGGGCACCTGGACTCTGTAGGACTTCTACAGAGCTGCCAAGCAATTTGGATTCCTGTTTCTGTCCCCGCTCCTAAAATTACTGCTTAGGGTGCTGGAAGTCTGAGCAGGGTGAGGGCAAAGGGTAAAGATACACATACTAGATGATTCAAATCCCAGATCTGTTGAGTTGCAGTCTGGCTCATGGGAGAAATTCTTTATTTAGATGCTTCAGTGACCAAAAGATAGAGCATAAGTGCGCACGAGCGTGCGCGCGCACGCACACACACACACACACACACACACACAAATACACAAAGGCATTTACAGGCGAAGGGACAGGGAGTGGAGGGAGGAGCCCACGAGAGCAGATGTGGACTTCTCTGACCCAGTGAGGAGGGACCTCAGAGGGTGACCCTCCATGGAATTCCTGTTTGAAAGCTATGAGGTAAAGTCCACTCCCAGTGAAGTCCCAGGCCATAAAGCACAGCAGTGTTGTAGAAATCTACATTTGGGGCTGGGGACATAGCTGTTTCCTCACTGCAAAAGCTTACGCCAGCTCTCTTTTCTATTCCCTTAAGGGTCCGTCTTGCTCCTTGGTCTCAGAGTCTCCTAGTGGGTGATGGGGGAGGACTAGCACCACAGCAGCCTGGGTGGATGGTCTGCTCGCAAGGGGAACAAGAGGACCAGTAGGGCCGAAGGACAGCGGCCAATCTCGGAGCTGGCTGGTGTGAGGGCAGTTTCCCTTTAAAGGGAGAGAGCCGTCCAGGAAATTTTTACGTGGGGACCTTCCCACATGACCCTGTGCCAGAGCACCTCTGATGGAGGAGAGGAAAGGCCTCTGTTGGCATTTTCTGTGATCCCACTGGGCGCTGAGGCCTCCTTCGGCTCTAGCTTGTCCCCAGTTGCTGCAGGTCCTTAGCACCATTCAGGACTGTGGAGAAGGGGAAAGCGGGAGAGCAGTGCTCTGCCAGGACTGTGTCACCGCTCCAGGAGGAGACTTCACAGTGGGCAGAAAACTGGACAACTGGCCAGCATCAGATACCAGGCTCAGGAAAGCTCACACTCTTTGGGGGGCGGGAAGTGTCACATGAACTCCAAGCCTCCATGTGGCAGCCACTTCCATCTGCCCTTTCCTACCTAGGCCAAGGCTTAGAGTGAAAATTCCGGGTTTCACTGGAGATGCCTAGAGCTTAGGGAGACCTCTGTTCTTTAGCTGCAAGGAGTGGTCCATAAGTGACCTCTAGTGGAAAGACAGGCCTGGGGTCTCATGACATATGGCCCAGAAGGGCTGATGAAAGGGAAAGGCCATCCTCCAAATTACCACCCTGGGAAATACCGAGTCCTGTCAACATCTCTGCTTCCCTTACCCTGACCTACAGGGCCGATTCCAAAGGGGAGGAGAAGAAGTAGATTTGCCTGGGCCAATCTGAGGCTGTCTATGGTCTACTCCTGCCTCAGGCCTGTGTACTCTCCAGGTGTAAGAAAGGAAGAAGAGGGAGCCAAGGGCTGACCACAGTAACAGGAAGCTGGCTCATGGCTGGTTCAACTTGGGTTGCTGGACAGAAACACCTCTAGTTTTCCAAGGTGGTTGAGTCTTTCTGAATGGATTGCCTTTGCGTGGGAATCTGGCCCAGAGGTGATGCCACGGTTTTTGGTGACCTGTAATTTGAGAGGGAACAAAGGCATAGGATTAGTCTGTGGTGGTTGTGATGGTATCCCAGGTAGCTTATTCTAATGATAGTACAGCTCTTTCAGGGTGTGGAGTAATAAGCAGGGCAGCTCTCCTTTACTGAGGACCACTGCATGCCAGGCACAAGGCCGGGTGTTCTGCTTTCAGTATACTGTTTCATTCTCTGCTAATTTTGCAGGCCGGGGGGACCAGCACCCCCATCTTATATACAAGGAAACTAAAGTTCAGAAAGTATAAGTGACCTGCCCACAGTAAGCTGTTTTAAAGTGTGGTAGATTCAGGACTGAAGCCCATGCGTTTCCTCTATACTGAACCACTTTTTCTGCCTGTGGGGCTCTACATGACCTGGATGGGATAGAAAGACCATTCTCCTCAGCACATGGAATCAAGTGGCTCTCCAGTCATGACCTCACTAGTATCACCTGATACTGTCTGATTTGTTTTGAATTTGTTTAGGATCTCTTTCTACCATCAGAGGGGGATCAAATGGAAAAGAGAAAAGCATTGGTCTTGGTTCCTACCATAGCCCTGGTGCTCAAAACAGGGTTTGACACATAATAGGTGAACAATAAATCGTTGGTGAGTGAATGAAAGCTTATCTCTAATAGCTCCTCTTATCAGGACTAGGACTTCACATATATTATCTCTAACACTTACTTCTTCCCATAAGGTGAGGAAGAAGAGCTCCATTTGGAAACAGCAGAGCAAAATGAATGGGCTTTGGAGTCAGAGGTTTGAATACTGGGTCTAACTCCAAGTAACCATGGGATCTATGGCAAGTTACTTAATCTATCTGATATTAGGTTTCCTTGGGTTGTAAAGGGTTGGGGGAGTCCTAGTTCAGAGACGCTGTTGCAAATTAAATGAGACTGAATTACGTGTTCAACAAATTATACTATAGTCTTTGTTTTGCTTTTTTGTACCATAATCTTACAGAGAACAAATCGGAGGCTCAAAGAGGTTTATTGACTCACTTAAGGTCACACAGCTGGAAAGTGTAAGAAGAAAATAATAAACAACACTAGCACTTTCAGGTCTGGGTAGCCCCACGGTAGGGTTCTGACTGGTTCCGAGCTGTTTGCCAAAATTGCCACCAGCCAAGCTGCAATGCTAAAAGCGAGATGCAAGCCAAGTTGCGAGGGCTTGTCTCAAATCATATCTAAGGGGAGCCTCACGAGTTCTCCCAGTTAAAGATGCATCTATCAATAAAGCCAGTGTGGGAGAAGAGACTTCAGGCAGAGCAGAGAGGACCAAGAACGTTTTGAGCCTAACACTCTGCACTTCTACCACCTTAATTCACTTGCTCTGTAAGCAATGCAGAACCAATCCTCAAAGTCAAAGCAGTCATCTCAACAGATCTGCCTGAAACTGTTTCCTCATCTGTAAAACAGGGATAATTCCTATCTCCGAAGGTTATGCTGTGGCACACCGTCCACACTACCCTCCTGAAAAGCAGGGACTGAACCATCTGAGCCCTCCCAGCCAGATGTGGCCTGTTCATATCACATGGCACCACAACCCCCTAGTCAGCATTGCCCTGGAGGAGCATGCTGTGAGCCTGCCAAGCCTCAGTGTGAATTGTAGCTCTGCTGGTCGCCTATGTCTGTAAATTAGAATAACCCTTTCCTCCCAGGACTATTGTGAGGATTACCTGAGAGAATCTGCTTGGCATATGGCCTGCAACAGACCAGGAGCTCAACCAAAGAATGTGAGTCATTTTCAAGATTATTACAGACAACTCTGTTAGTCTCTTCCCTTTAAAGCACTTACCACCATTTGTAATTATTGGTGGTTTGCATGGTCGTCGTTTTTGTCTCCTCCCATCAGAATGTTAGGTTATCAGAGCAGGGACTGAGTCTGTCAGACTGGGTCTGTCTGGGCTACCACTCAGAGGTGTTCAGTATTTGATTAATCAAAGAACCTGGTCATATTTGGTAATAACCTGTAGAGGGAGCTCTTGCCACAGAACCAATGGCAGTGAAGACTAGGGTCTTCAAGCCAGTGGTGGGTTGGGGTTGGGGAGTGTCCCCAGTTAGACTGATAACATGTTGCCAAAAAATTTAGGAGACCACTAAGAGAATCATTTCTGTTTTTCTACTAAAACCTTCAGCCCAACAGGTCTAAAGACTGGGGAGAAGCTGACAGGAGAACTCACATAGGGGATACTTCTGTTGACTGACCGAGCTTCTGCTAACTAAAAAGAAAAGACCACCAGGATTCCTTTTTAGCCAAGGAATACCTGGCTTTGTTCTGATTCCGAAGCCCTGAACTCCTGCTGCAGACCCATGAATTTCAAAGTGTGATTACTTACTGGTTCTTGTGTTTGAAGCCGCTGACATGAGCTTGGTACTGTTCTATGGAGTTCAGCACTATCTTGCATGTCTTGCAGGGGTAGCCCTTCCCGGCTGAAACACACGTAAAAGTCAAGATGCTTAGTAATCCAATAAGAAGGGACCTGGGGACTCTGTGCTTCTCACAGCATGTGCAAATGCCCTTCTGAAGATGGACGAGTGGAGTGAGGTTAGGTCGTTGGCCCTGGTAAGAATCCCAGAGGCCTCAATGACTCAATGATCAGGGGCACATGTATGCCTGTGTGTTCCCTGGAGCTGGGAACCTCCTTGTTCCCCACTGCCCTGTAGCCTTAGTCCCAACATGGAGCCTGGTCCAGAGTAGCTGTCTGCTGAGGAAATAAATGATTGATAGAACAAAGAAGTGACATTTGGTGTCACTCTTTTCCAACTGGACTGTGCCCTTAGATGAGAGATCTCTGGGAAGGCAGCCCTCTCCTTGGGCTTGCAATAACAGTAATTAACGAGAAGGCCTATAAGGAAAATTAATCTCTCTCTCTACTGTGGGGCTCACAGACACCCTTTTTCACTAACAGGGCTGCTCCAATGACAAAGTGGCCTTTCTTCACATGGTCTAGCAGAGAGAGCATGGGTTGGGAGCCAAGAAATGGGGCTGGACTCCTGGCTCTGCATTCGCATGACCTTGGCTAAATCCCTTTGCCTTTCTGATCCTCAGCTTTTCTCAACTATAAACCAATTATACCATACCCATAATATTTACAATAAAAAGCAATAGATTACAATTACAATTAATCTGTGATGGATGAGCTATCATAATTCTAATATGCGGTTCTTTTTCTATCAGATATTGTCATCCACCAGTAAAGACATTAAAGATGCAGCAAGCTTATAAAGTACTACTTTCTTAAAGAAATAGGAGGCATTCCCATCTTTATTACCGTACTTTTGGTTATGCAAACACTTTGGAGATATAAATGTTTATGTCCCCCATAAATCTGGTCAGAAATCATTTTTGATTTTGTTGATTAAGTTAAACAGTAGGATAGAGTACTGGGTATAAGTGGTCCAAAGTAAGATAAAAGACTACGCTAAAAATGCTAGATCTTGAAGAAGAAACTGGTTTATGCACTAAACGTTTTGTGCCTTGGTCTAAATATTAACATGTCTATGTAAAATGACAAAAAGAACCAGTGTTGAATCACATTTTATTTCCTGTCGTTCTGCTTTATCCCAGACTGCTAAATGTGTTCTTTCCAAGAAGTTTGATTGAATTACTGTACACATTTACTGTCCTGTGTGACAGTTTTGTCACTGTTAGAGATTTCAGTAATTAAAACGGGAAACAGAAGCTTAGGTTATTTTCCTTATCAAAACTATGTTCCTTGGAGCCACGTTATTATGATGGTTTTCGTGCTCTTGTACACTGGATGTCTTAAGCTGAGTGCAGTTTAGGGGATCCTTTCTAATTACAGGAAGGTACTTCTTTCCTTTAACACTGTGATCTGACCTGTGACAAATCTGTACTACACACTATGTAAATGGCTAACAAGTCAACTGCAAACCAACTGAATGTACAACCTTAGTGCTGATACTGAAATCTCTTCAGAATAGTCATCATGATCTCAAAGTTTGTTTCAGAATTTGCAAGCATCAACTGTCAATCAGAACTGAAGATGAAACACTAATGAATGTTGAATCCTCATGCTCTAGGTGTACTTCCTTTGTAGAATTTTTGTTTCTCTGCTATTTTTACCATACTGTTCCATTTAAATTTCCTACACGCTAACTTCATTTGTGCGATTGAAATAAAATTGCAGTATATACAAAAATAAAAAAAATAAATAAATAAAAAGCAGTTATTATTTACCAAGTGCCTGATATAGTCATGCACTTTATATTATTTTGATTGATGCTCATAAGGATCCCATGAAAACCATCCTTCTCTTACAGAGGAAGAAAATAAGGCATGGTCACATGTCCACAAACACAGAGTTAGTGAATGGCAAACAGGAGTGGCTGACTATGAGGTTCTACTTACCCAGCATGCCTGATGCCAGCTGAGCAAGGCAGGCCACTGTATACATGACTTCAAGAGCCCTCTGACACACCTTTTGAGTCATCTGCCATCCTAAAACCTCACGGCTCTGGAGTGAGATCACCTAGGTTCAAACCCCAGCTCCATCATTTCTTACCTGTAGGACCACATGCTAGGTACTTAACCTCTCTGATATGTGTAAAAGTGGGGCTTCCCTGAGACTTAGGTTCCATACCTATAAAATGCAGTTAATATTAGTATCAACCTTATAAGGTTATTGTAATCATTCAAATAAAAGTAACTGACACATAGTAAGTGTCCAGTAAATATGAGGTTCTGGCTTATTTGTATTTCACTCTTATAGGTTCCATGAGTGATGCTGGCAAAAAAGTGGAGAGTATCTTTTAACCAGCCTTCCATGGCAGCTGGGAACACCAACGATCTCCTCTAATTCAATAAGCTAGCCAATGTTCCCAGCTACCTTTGTTTCTCTTGTATCTTCAGGTATTTCCTGGAAGACATATCCTTTTAAAGTATTTAAGGGGAAAATTATTGCAATTAGATTTCAGGTCTTTTTTAGACACTGAAGGCCAGAATTCATGGTTCAACACAAACAGGCAAAAGACTCATAATGGACTAGCAGAACCACCATCCCTGCAAGGTCCAGGGTAGAACCCGCGGCTGGTGTGGGGGTAACAACCACCAATGGTTAAGAGTCACTGATGCCCAGATTACAACAGCTCACTCATCATCTATTAAACACCAAGCACCATGACAAAATTTTAGATACATATGCCCTTGGATTCTTATAACAATACTGGAAGATAGGTAGGTGGTTTTCTCCATTTATCAGAGCAGGAAGCAAGTTCAGGGAGGTTAAGTGACCTGGGGTCACAGCTGGATTTGCCCTCTGGTTTGTGAAGCTCTCATCCTTTCTTCTGCACCACAGGTCTCTGGACTCTTCTATGCAAAGTACATCTCAGTGCAGAGTATACTGATCTGTAAGCTAGATTCAAATCGTCACTTGGGGTAAGTGAAGAATTCATTGGTGCTTCTAAAAAACAGCTTTGTTCAGTACCCACACTCATCCATTTTTATCTGGTTTTCATTTGACATGTTTGATATTCTGGTTTCCCCCTGTGATCTTATGAAAAATAAGTCACTAGAGCTCATTTTAAAACATCTGATTTATTTGGAAAAGCACCTGTATCTCCTCCCTTTACTGCCAAGACTTTGAAAGCCCTGTTTACAACTGCTTCTCCATTTCCTTGTCTCTCAATTATTCTGCAACCTATCCCTCTACACGCACACACGCTCTTTCTGAGGCCAATGGAGGCTTCCCTGTATCTAAACTTAATGGACAAATGGATGCTTATGCAACACTTTTGTATTTGGCTTCTCAACAGTGCCTGACAGCACGGCTGATTCCTTCCTCCTTCAGTCTCTTGCTCTTGCTTTCAGCATGCCACACTCTTGATTTTTCTTCGCTGGTGGTTCCTTCTTAGTTTCTTTTGCTGTCTCTTGTTTGACCTTTACCATTTACTATTGCCAGTTTCAGAGGTTTCAATCTTGGTTTTCTTTCTTTCCTTTTTTACTATTTTAAATTGTGGTAAAATACAAATAACAGAAAGTTTACCATCTAATCTATTTTAAGTGTCCAATTCCGTTAATGTTAAAGGACAGTTCTGGGTTAGAGAAATTTGTGTTTTCATCATGTTAAGTATCTTCACGTTACTGTGCAGAACTTTTGTCATTTTTGTGAAACTGCCAATCCATACCCGTTAAACTCTCCATTTCTCCCTTCTCCTAATCCCTGGCAACCACATTCTACTTTCTGTTTCTATGAGTTTGACTACTCTAGATATTTCGTACAAGTGAAATCATATAGGAATTTTCTTTTTGTGACTGATTTATTTCACTGTGTATAATATCCTCAAGGTTCATCCATGTTTATAGCACATCAGAATTTTCAGAGGGCTCAACCTTAGGCCCTTCACTCCTCTCTCTCCAAATTCTCTAAGGGATCTCATTCGTTTCCCTGATTTCAAGTACCACTTATTAGCTTAAAACATATGAAACTATCAATATTTAGCAGTTTCTAACCACCAAAATGGGTGGTTAGAACCAATCTCTAACCAAGACCTTTCTTTTAGGTCTACACCTATGTATCCAACTGCCTCTTGAACATTCCTACTTGGATATCTCATGGGTGTCTTAAACTCAGGCTGCCAAAACCTGGTTATTCACCTTGTGGCTTAAGGCTAAACCCTGACTGCTCGCTTTCCTTCAGCTGCCACACTGGATGGCCAATTCTATTTCCTATTTACCTCCTGAATCCATTTACTCCTGTCTATCTCTACCAATGCCACCTTAGTCCAAGCTCCCATATTCCCCACTACGAATTACTGCAACAGCCTCATTGTTGGTCTCTCTCCACTACCCTTCCTCCTCATTCTAAACCATTCTCCACTTTGTAACTAGAATGCTCTAACTAATAATGCTGAAGATGTGAATGGCTTCCCAGTGCTCTTAGGATAAAGGCTCAAATCTCAAACATGACCTACAGTGCCATGATAGGATACCTGCTCATCGCCCCAGCATCATGTTGCCCCACACTATCCCTTTTGCTTCTGGGAGCCTTTGATCCTTGCTCCTCCATCTTAAGTTATCTTCATAGCATTCCATTTGTTTCTCTTTCTAAAGCTTGCCACACTTGTAGTTAATTGCTCAATGCCTGTCTGCTCTGCTAGACTCTAAGCTCCATAAGAACATGGACATGTAATTAATATGTTATATACACAATGCCTGGCGTATATTAGGAAAGAGCTCAACAAACATTTCTTGACTTTGTATGAAATGAATAGACCTGAAAGCCTGTCCCATGTACAGAGGTTGAAGAAACTAGGGGATCAGAACAGGGCAGAGAAAGCAGACCTGCTCTGTGCAGGAGGCAAGGCCCTAAGGAAGGAGGAGCGAAGGTGATAGGGGGTACAGAAAGAGGATTCCAGTAACCCAGGAGGGATGTCGAGAGCTCCAGCGACTGAAAGCATTCGGCTACCTGAATGATATGCAGGGCTTAGTTTGGCATTCTTGAATAAATGAGAGAAATGTGGGCCTGGAGTACAAAGCAAACTCCAAGTCTTGTTTAATCTGCTTGGTAGAGGCTACATCTCACCCTTGTGGGAGACATCTGGACACTCTGGGTCATCCATCTCTCATTTGACTCATACTTGTCATGATACATGCCAGAAGCCCCATGGAAACTATTCTGTGGACCTACCACAGAACCTTACCTGGATTTCAGTGTTGGCTGCCACAGTCTAGCATGGGATCCAGAACAAACCATTTCATCTTTCTGATGCTAATGTCCTCATTTGTAAAATGGGAATAATCAACTGTGCACAACAGAGTTGCTGTGAGGATTAAATCAGGTAATTACACGTGAGAGTATCTAGCCTAAGGCCTGGACTATGGCAGCTATTGGTAAGTGCAGGATGACTGTCTGAAAGAATGAATGAACAAGGGTGGACTGAAGCCAGCAGGGAAAAAAAGCCAAGCTGCGAACAACCTAAATCGTTTGGGAAGGCAGAAGTCCTGTCAGTGGAAGTCCCTGCTTGCACATCCCAGGTCAACACCCCACCTCTGTAAGAAGGGGGTCAGAGTCAGTTCGATATTTCTGCTGACACCCTGTACCTGGAGCACCTCCAGCCAAGTACACTTAAAGCTGGAGGCAGGGGGAAGGAGTGTAAGTTTTGGAATCAGACAGAGCCAGAGACCCCGACTGATGCTGTCATTTATTAACATCAGGTCATATCAGCTGTATGACCTTAGCATGTCACTCTGAGTTTCATCTTCTTTACTTGTAAATTGGGAAAATCACAAACTATTTTATAGGAATGCTGTGGGGATCAAATTATGCTGTATACATTAATATCAAAGTGGGATGTGATACCTTTTCCCCCCACCTAGGTTTTCATGAAGGAATTTAGTTGATCTGTAAAGAAATCAGATGATTTAAGCAAGAAAAAAGTATCTAGGAGACAGTTCTAGGATTAAATATGGTAATTCAGCCTTAAATGGAGGAGGGTGAATACAAGGAGAAGGCTTTGGCTTGAGATACAAGAAAAGAATGGATACAAGTTAAGATAAGCGGCCTGAAACACTGCAGTGCCTGAATCCTGCCAATAAAAAAGAGACAATGAGGGAATGGCCAGGCAGGACCAAGTAAAGCAGGGGCAGGGACTAGAGCAAAAGAGGGTCAGCTGTAAATCTGGCTTCCAGAGTCTTTCAAAAAACTGAAAGATACGGTAACAAATGTTTAGCACTGCCTAGGAGAGGCACGTACTCCTCAGCTGACTACATCCCTTTCTGGCTTTTTCACTTATCAAAATTTCCCATCTAGCGTTTGCAAGCATTTGAATTTGCAATGCTTGCTTCAGAAGACCTAAAGAGGAAAGGCATACCCTTGATGGTCCAGGGAGCTCTAGCAGTCAAGCCCTGATCCAGCTCTGGGTGTGAGCTAGGCCCCTTACCTGAGTCAGTGACAGCAGGGTCGGCCAGCCGTCCGTAGTGTGCCATAAGTTTGAGTTTGGTCTCCTGTTTCCTGTGTTTCTTGCCCACATAATGTTGCTGAGCCATGACAGGGTCATTGAAAGTCGCGTGGCAGAGGCTGCAGAACTTGTCTGGGTCTATCATCTCTCTATTCTGGTGCAAGGCTAAGGTGGAGGCCATAAGGAAAGGGTTTGTAAGGCGTTTCGACAGAGCTGTGGTGAGAAAATTCAAACAGAAACAATGAAAAAACCCAGAAGGTGCGAGGCTTTTATGTATGCTGAATGCAAAGAAAGGCTGGGTCACTAGTTAATCATACTTGCATATGGGGCATTGCCTGTATGAATCACACAGTGAAAGCCTTCTCTAATTGAGAAGATATGGGGGAACCCAAAGACCGGCTCCTTTGTTTGGCAGCTTAAACTACTTTAGGCACGTGAATCCCTATTTTCTCATATTCCGAGGAGGTTCTGCACTTCTGCTACCCATCTGCCAAATTACAATAGATGAGAGATGTACATGCTTGCAGTCTTTTCATCCCTCAGAACTCCCCAGAATGTTACAGCACATAGAACAAGAAATGTGGGTGTTTTATTCCCATCCTTAAAGTACCCGTTATAGATCTGGAAGCCAATGCACAGATGCACAGCCTGAGGGTCTAGAGGGTCATTTAGAAAAGGCGCCACACTAAGGGGGCCTTTTGAGCTGCACTGCCCTCTACGCTGAGTTGGGAGAGGAGAATGACACTGACATTTAATTACCAGCTTTGTATATACATTTTCTCTTCTGGTCTTCTGAATTATGCTCTGCAGTAGGTATCATCTTGCCATGATACAGAGAAAAACCAAGGCTCAGATGGGTGAAATGACTTACCAAAGATCACTCAGTTAATGAGTGAATCCAGGTCTGTGTGACCCTAGAGTCCATGCCCTCTTTGCTATGCCAGGCTGCCAGAGTGTGGCAGGGAGACAAGAAGGCTACAGCCCATGCGTTTACCTACAGAAAGCATCCCTGGCTCGGATCTATGAATTCAGCTAATCAGAGCCTGGTATGGGCATATGTGTAAACCTCCTGTGGGCCAACAAATGTCCTGACTATAGGCTGCACTGCTGCTTTAAAAGGTGGATGCCATGGCTCACTCATGAGCCCACGTGGCTGGAATGGTATCAATCCAGTAACCACTGCTTTAAGAATGTGGCCTAGAACTCCCACCAACGGTGGAGGAGGGGTGGGGTTCAGCAGCACTCACACACAGATGCTCTTTCATCCCTTCCACTTCAATGGGGGAAGTTTTGAGGATTTTCAACAAGCCAGAAGAAAGTTGCTGGCTTTTCCTACATGGTTTTCCAGTAGAGAGACTCTTGATTCTCCTGGCTATTAATTTTCCTTAGTCATTATTTCAACAAGTCACTGGAAAAGTAATGTACATGTTGCAGAATATTCAATAATATGAGAAAATATTCAGTATGTGGTGTTGAGTGAAAAAAAAAAAGGCAGGTTATATAGCAAACTATTTCTTTTGTCCTTAGTTCTGTAAAACAACTGGTAATGTGTAGAGAAAGACCAAAAGCATTGAGTAAAAGGATACTTTTCAGTATTTTCCACCTTTTCTACAGTGAGTGTAGATTTTTGATATCAGAAGAGATAATCATAGTCATTAAAATGTAAAGGCCAATCTTTAAAAGACACTAAAGAGAAACATCAGAGGTGAATGGTTCATTAAAGTTGGAGGAACCATTTAATGGACATCCAATAAAAATGAGAGCTATGGGAGTCTTCTTTCAGGAAACAACTTGAAATATAGAAAGAGAATTCTACAGGACTGTTCACTGTAGTGTTATTTATAAATACCAACAAAAGAGAGGGAGAAAACGTAAATATTCATCATTAGAGGATGGTTAAATGAATGTGGTGCAATGGGACATTGTCATTAACAATGTTTATGAAAAACTTTTTAATAACATGGAGAAATACAAATGTTCTACTAGTGAAAACAGTATAAAATAAAATTATACACACAATATGATCATATCATTACTAAAAGACATAAGTGCAATCTGTATGTGTGTACTGGTATTCTGAAATGCTGCCAACACATTAACAGTGTTTCTCTCTTGGTGGTAGGATTTGAGTGGTATTTACTCTTCTCTTTGAACCTTTTGCATTGTTTGAACTAGAAGTAACAATGATGAGTATGCATTGTTTTTATAAAAACAATAAAGTTAAAGTATTTACATTTATATACATAAGCTAGACATACATAAAACAAATATAGACACAGATATACACACATACACATAACAAAAGATTATAGGAGAAATAGTACTCCAAAATGTTAACAGTGGTTGTCTTTGAATGGTAAAATTATGGGTATTTTCTTTCCATTTATCTATATTTTCCATACTTTCTACAATATGCTTGTATTACTTTTACATTAGAGAAACGTTTACTTTCAGAAATATAGTTATAAACTCATGTAATAGCATGGAAATGTGCTCTAACTACAAAATTAAAAGTTAATGCAAGATACAAATGGTACATGAACTATGATTATAATTATATAAAAACACATCTGTTATGTGGCAAGGGCCAAAAGTAAATATGAAAAATAAACTCTTCGATATGGAATCTTTGGTCCAGGAATATTCCAGGGAATTTTCCCATTTATGTAAAGACAAGTTCATATAAATCTAAAGATAAGTGATCTTACAAAGTTCTGTTCTTAAGCTAGTTTCCTTTGGCCTAATGTTTTGGTACCATAAATGGTACCAACAGTGACTTCACAAAAAAAACAACTAGTACTAGTATAACTTAATGACGAACAAATTGGAAGCAAGGCCAATGACATGCTCTGGGTGGTGAATGCCTGACCAACCGCTGCATTTTATGTGGGGATTCCACTCACTATCGTGGTTGTGCTGCTAATACCGACAATAGAATCTGCTGGGTACTCTCTGGCAGTCCAGTGGTTAGGACTTGGCGCTCTCACTGCTGGGGCCCAGATTCAATCCCTACTTGGGATTGAATCCCTGCAAGCCGTGCAGCACGGCCCAAAGACAAAACAAAACAAAAAAATCCTAAAATGTCATTTACTGAACATCTATTATGTCTCAGGGCCCTTATATGCATTATTTCATCCTCATAACATTTGAAGTAGATGATATTATCAACATTTTATAGGTGAGAAAATTCATGCATTAAGTTCAGTCATACAGATGGTAAATAGCAGTGCCAGGATTTAAACTTGGGCATCCATGACTTCATCTGCTGTTTTATTGCTAGAATACTAGATTTGGGTGTGGTAAGACAGTATAATTATGAGTGATTTTTTTTTTTTACCCTATTCTTCAAAGTCTTCTAAAACATAATTGTCTTGTTTTCATAATACAGCAATTCAAAAAAGGACAAGTATTACAGATAGTATAGTCTACCTCTTGGTCCAAAATAGAGAAGAAAAATTACTGAGAAAAAAATGATATAAAGATCAAAGAACCTTCAGTCTGCTAATTAACTGCTAACTAACTGCAGTTAGGAGAGATGTAAAATCCTAAAAAGTCAAAGAACCTTCAGTCTGCTAACCAACTGCTAACTAACTGCAGTTAGCAGAGATGTAAAATCCTAAAAAGTCAGTAGTTAATGAGATGAAAATGAAGGCTGAGCCCCAGTGGTGACAAGATAAAGGGGGTTATTTTAGAAGTCACTGCCCTGGGAATGGATTCATGGCAGCTGCAAACACTGTTTGTTGGGCAGTACTGGCAGTGCTGAAGTCTTCAGCTTTGAAAGGCAGGTCCTTGTCCTGAGGAGAACAGGCAGCTTAGAGGATTAAAGTGAACAGGGCATAACCTGAGCACACAAAAAAGACAAAAATCTAACTTTTAACTTGGAATACATGGTAATAAGGGCAGGTGGATGCTAGGAGGGAAAAATCTAAGTGAGAGAGGCAGGAGACAGAATGCTCTCCTGGTGTGCATAGCCTGGAGGACTTAGGCACTCCCGAGTTATAATTATTTGTCAGGACAAAAGCTCAGGGCTAAGAAGCTTCTACAGAGAAAGACTGATATAACCAAAGAAAGGAAGGTTAGGTGAGTAGGACTCTGAGGCTGCATTTCAATGAAGCTGTGTCTACTCTGATATTTTTAAGGGCTCTCAAAAGCAGTTCAACCTCTTCAAGTCTGCGGCCCCAGTGAGCATTTCTGGGAGCACCTGGCATTGGTGCCTTGAGGACGGGAGGGGTCCCGATATAGCACCACTCAGGAAAACCAGTACCTTCCACCTTAGTGGATTGCTGCTTCAGCTTTAAGTTCTTTGCGTGGGTCTTCCCCAGGTAGTGCGACTGGGCCACGACAGGGGAGGAAAAGGTCATGTTACAGATGGGGCAGCACTGGTTCTTGTCTTTGCTTCTGCTGCTCTTCTGGTTAGGAGAAAGAACACAGGTCTGATCACGCCACTGCCCGGCCAGAAAATCTTCACTGGTTCCCCACTGCCCATAGGAGAATGGGCCTTCAAGGCCCTCTTCACACACTGACCCCAACCTACCTTTCTGGATTCTTTCTGAGCTACTTCATCTCATGCTCTACTCACCACTCCCCGTTTTGTTCTCTGCTACTTCCACGTTTTACTTGGGCCATTCCTACTGCCTAGAATGGTCCTCCTTTCTTTCCTGCCTGGCATATGTCTGCTTAGCCTTCAAGGCCCGATTAAATATCATCTCTTCTGAGAGACTTTTACTCAAGAAAATTACTCAGTAAAGAATTATCAACCTGCTTTGTGTGATTATTCCAGGAAGAATTAGCTTTATTCTTCCTCTATACTCCTGGAATACATTAAACAGACCTCTATCATACCACGTGCCACCCTAAACTGACAGTGTTGTAGCTTAGGAGACTTTCCTGTGGACTCAAGTTCAACGTTTGGGCAAAGACCGTTAGACTCACGTATGTTTCCTATCCTTAGCACCCTGGGGGAGACTGGCACACAGCAGATGTTCAGGGTTTATTGAACAAGCCCATTGGATTTTATTTGATGATTATGACTAGGCTAGAAAACAATGTATTTCAAGCCTATATTAAGGGCTTCCAGGATCTCTTTCAGGTCTGCTCTCTGAATAAAATATTCATTCTAAGATAGGATTTTTCAATTTTGGTACTATTAACACTTGGGGCTGAATAATTCTTTGTTGGATGTGGAGGAGTCTGTGATCTCATTTGAACTACTGGACCACCCCGAGAGTTGAGGGATTGGAGATATAAAGAGGTAAAGTGACTTGCCCAGGGCCACAGAGTTGATACTGTCTTTCTGAATTCCACATCATAAGGAAGGCAACTAGGGGGTTAGTCCAGTGAATGTGGAGAAAGGATAAGCAATGCCCTTCCAAACCTGTGGCCCCTGTGATAGGGAGGCACAGTTTGTAGTGTACAGTCTAACTCACTGAACATCCACTAGAATTGTAATTTGACTTTACAATACCCTTACAAGGTAGCAACTATTATCTCTACAGAGAGGTTAAGTGACTTGTCCAAGGTCACCCAACCAGTAAGTTCTAGAGCTAGTATTTGGCCCTAGTCTGCTGACTTATCATCCCATGATATTTGCACAGCCTGCTATGGAACAAAAATAATGGTATACCTGAGGGACTGGGGTTGTTTCAGCATAATTCTCACAGTATTGCTAAGGCAAAAGCAAACATGTTTACATCTTGATCAGAGCAAGAATTTGGAAAAGTGTTCCTTCCACTTGTTTATTCTCAATATTCAAGTGCTAAACTCAGTTCTTTCCATTGGATCTCAAGAACGTAAGCATTCTGGTTTCCTTCCTCTCTCTTCCTTAGTAGGGCATGGACAGTGGTCCTACTCTGACAAACCATTCAACGTAATATATAACAATGGCTCCATTTACTGAGCCCCTACTATGTGCCAGGCTCTGTGTTGGGTGCTTTAATAAACCTTCCTTCATTTTTGTTTGGAAAAATCCTGAAAGGTAGTTGATATTAGCATCCTCATTATTACAGAGGAAGAAATCAAGCCTCAGAAAGGATCAAGACTTGCCCAGGTCACACAACAGGGCCAGGATTTGAAGCCCAGTCAGTCTGACTCAAAGCCCACGCCCTTTCCACCACACCAACCTGCCTGCTGGCTTCATCAGGAAGTGAGTGGTCTCAACATGGCAGCTGGATTACCTGATCTGAGTCTAGCCTCTTCATTTCCCCCTTTAGTGTCTCCATTCCATGGATTGCTAGGTATCTCTTCACTTTGTTGGCATGTTTTTTGCTCTGTAAGAACCCAGGAAAAAGATCAAAGATACCCAAATGCCATTTCATACCTAAGGCACTCAAAAATATCTACTAGATTTTCAGTGGTTCATCCTCACAGAAACTTTTGAGGAGGAGAGGGTAGGGGGAAAATATAGTTTATTGAATTCCTACTTTGAATAATGTACTTAGATGCTGTCCAATCTAATCATAAAAATTTATGAGAAAATTATCATCATCTCAATCTTATAGATGAGGAAACTGAGGCTGAAGATAATGAGGTTTCTTGACCAAGAGGAGTAGCAGAGTTGTGATTCAACTACAGGTTTATTTAAAGCATAGACTTTCTACTACACCAAGCTGTAAGGGAAGATATAAGTACAATGATCTTGATTTGGATGGAGAAATGAGACTCAGAAAAATTAAGTAAATCAGTCAAATTAAGACAATCAGTCAAATTAAGACTCAGTCAAAAATTAAGCCAACATGCATGGAGGCAACATCTGGGTGGCTAAGAAGGAATTCACTGTGCAAGCCAGAGAGAAGAGGGGACGTGGCACTGGGTCTAGAAAGTACTAAGGTCCAAGGGCATACCTGATAGTGTGCCAGCTTCTGGGACTCAGAAATGAGCAAGGCGCAGCAAACCTTACACTGGGTGTTGGTGAAGAGACACTGGTTCTTCTGGATCATGTGTTCCACTACAGAGAGAAAAATAAACACTCTGTGAGTTAAAAACCTGCCTCAATAGCACTGTCTTTGAACACTGCCTCAAATGCAGGCACTGAATAATGGAATGCCATGCTATTAAATCTGCCACCCCTCCCCTAAGGGCTTTCATGACTCAGGCTATATTCTTGTGCCACCAAACCTATAACTTACTTTATAATTTTATGTAGGCTAACTTTCTTCACTAAATTCTTTTAAAAAGGAGTCTTTAAATTACAAACTTAAGTAAAAACCAATAAAAATGAATACATTAAAAAAGAAACAATTCTAGCTAGATACTGGTGTGAGAAGCTTGCAGAGCTTCCTAAAAGGAACATCAAGAGAGTGGCAACTGTGAGGAGACGTGTTAAGACATGGTAGCAACCAACTGACACGTCTTCTCAGGTAGAACTGGAAGGACTGAAAGACTTGAAAAGGAAATAATTCTCCTACTGTTCTTGATCTGAAATCAAGATTTTGAAATATCTAAAATTACTCAATATGTCATGTAAGTTCCACACTGTAGGAAACCACAGTATTAACCTGTACTTAATTGTTGCACCTGGAAAACAAGGCCTTACTTTTTGAAGAGGGAGTAAAATCTCACTCCAGACATTTCTATCACCATGGCATTGATAATCTGAGGCAGGGATAAGTCTAGAAAACCATGATGAGATGGCAAATCCATGTTTTTTATCTTCTACTCTGGATCAAAAAGTGGACAAGATTTCCTGGAGGGAACTTTTGGGTGGGGAACTTTTAAGGTTCTTCTCCTGCAAGAACGAAAGCTTATTTATAACAGCCCTTTTGGGAAGAAGGGGTGTTGTCTGGCTGTATTTCTGCTCCTTGGAGTCCCTTGTTTATTTCCCCATTTTTCTCCTACAGTGTTTGGTAAATTTTTCTGAAAGACTTTGGCTGCCTCAGCCATTCTCAGAGAAACAAAAGGAAGTGGTTGCGTGAATAGATCTGGGACAGAGCTTTTTAATTTTTATTTATTTATCTTTGGCTGTGCTGGGTCTTCACTGCTGTGCGCGGGCTTTCTCTAGTCACAGCAAGCAGGGGCTACTTGTTGCAGTGTGAAGGCTTCTTATTGCAGTGGCTTCTCTTGTTGCAGAGCACAGGCTCTAGGGTGCATGGGCTTCAGCAGTGGCAGCACATGGGCTCAGTAGTTGTGGCTCCCAGACTCTAGAGCACAGGCTCAATAGTTGTGGCACATGGGCTCAGTTGCTGTGTGGCATGTGGGATCTTCCTGGATCAGGGATTGAACCCGTGTCTCCTGCATTGGCAGGTGGATTCTTTACCACTAAACCACCAGGGAAGCCCCTGAGAGCTTTTTAAAGGGAGGGTGAGAGGCTCCTCAGAATGCAAAGCCCACAAGAGGAAAATGTTACCCAGGGTCCAGGCATCCTCTCCTTGCCTGGAGATGTTGGATTATTTTATTAAAGGAGA